>NC_034969.1:1210804-1816206 GCF_000691945.2 Babesia microti strain RI
ATTTATGGCCATAAAAGTTAATAAAGTGGTTCAACTAGACATGTGCAAGTGCAACGACATTAGATTTCAAAATCTCACTTACAGGGGTTGTAAAACTCTCTGCCTTCCAAAATATATCGCACAGATGGCAATTAATCATTGGAATACGCACCATTTTAGTGTAACACAAGGGGATACTAGTGTTAGACGCTCCAATAGCTATATCTATGGCATTGGAAAATTTGGGTACCCAATTCCAGTAGAAGTAGCGGCAACGATACTCTTTATCTGCAGGCGAATTTGGCCAGTGTTCATAATTCCACCACCACCACTGCCACATAAGCCAAGCACAGTACCACCTGACAATAACATGTCAAACAAAATTTCTCTGATTAACAATAAAGACTACCTTGATAACTTGACATTTGACCCACAACGAATGGCTTGGGTTGCCACTACAGTGAAACCTATAGACGATTATGCGTTGGGATATCTTTCTTCGGTGCTATTGCAATTACAGGAGCAGAAGAGATTAATCCCCAAGTATAAACCCTTCCTTTGTCGATCATTCAGGAGCATTACCACACAATTACAATCAATGAGCGATACAATTCACATATTTAACAACGTAATTGATTATGATAACGAATTGTTATACAATGTTAAAACTTTTAACTGTATAGGAAATGATATGCAAGATGCATTAACAGGCGCCATTGAATACTTGAGGGAGAACGATCCAATTGCATGCGAATATGTGACAGATAATGACAAATCTAACTTTATATCATTTAAGAAATTTGTCGTGGATTACTTGGCTGAAAAATGTCACAGGAAATTTTTTGAAGGGCTGCACAACAAATTTTACAACTACGCCGACTATTGCAAGTTGAGGTGTGACCCTCAAGTTTGGCTAAGGCAGAGAGGGTACTGGTCAGGTTCAATAAATGTTAAAAATAAAGATAACCCGGAGCACAAACTTATATCTTCAAATGAGATATATTCACGCATATTAAACCGTTTCATACATTCTGATTGTTGGAGCGTGGAAAATTGCATCGACACAGCACAACCATTACAAACTTCCGATACATTGAACAATGATTTGATACGTGCCATTTCATTGGTAACCACTGGAAGATCAACACTTATCAGTGACAAATTGGTGATTGCAGATGATGGCCCCTGGAAATCGTTATCAAAAGATGTTTTTAACAGGTTACAACCAGCAATTCAGATGCCGAACCCACAAGCTAAATTGTACACATCTCAACGTAACATGTCAAAATACGTGCCCATGGAAGTATTTGAAATTGTTCAAAACCTACCCACTGCACTATTTACTATGGACACTGATAACGGTGACAATTGCAAAAGTGTTTATTACGAACTGGCTAATTCCCATGTGCGGGACTGCATTGGCAACCCAACGCTTTACGTACTAGCGCTGGTGCTGCTGGCAAACTTTTTTGGCGTTCAAAAGGCCTCGATACATCAGGTTAGTATACTTTGCATTATACCAAAATTGAATTACAAATAATTGTAAAAAATTTGTTATTTTCACTACTAGATTAACATAGTGTATCAAATTTCTATCACAATCTTCCAGCTCCACTATCGTCCATAACTGATAAACTAATACCGTATTGGATCAACCCACTTACCGAATTGACAATTTTAGTTACTTCCCTAGACTATAAAGTACGTAATGATCAACTGATATAATTATTATGTCTTACTGACAAACATAATCAAGTAACGTTTAGCAATTTCCAATGCGAAATAAAATACAGATTAATCCAAGGATAAATCACGACTGTCTCACAGTTCTAGTTTAGCATACTGAGACGGTTGTAGCATAGTCTTGATAACCCTCACAAGGTGCATTGGCAGCCAGGCAGCTAGTGTAATAGCCAAGACCTTCCACCAGAACGAAATTGTCATTATAAACGCGAGGTCAAAGTAATTACGCAGTATTAGGATGGAATAGAAATATACCAGAACGGTACAAATAATCGAAACGATCATCAGGGGATGCCAAGTTGTAATTTCAGCAGATATATTTAACATTTCTAAGATGAAGAGTGATGTGCACACTATTGCCACAAGGGAAAGGAGCGAATCTTCAAATAGGGCCATAGCACCCAACATCACAACAGCTCCCTGAAAGATGGATATCCAAAACCAAATCAAGAAGGTTTTAATGGACAATATGCGTCCACTCCTCAGGTTCTCGTACAGCTCTGGAAACATCAATACAACGCTTTCAGCAATATCAGAGTCCAGCACTAGGCAGTATAAGGGCATCATGGTGTAATATGTCGAAAACCCGATTTGCAGCCATCCCTGAAAGAATGACAAAGGCATGTAAAAGTACATGGCTGAAAAGATGCCTTGAATAACACTGATGATCATCCCGCGATGGAAAATAAAGTTTGTGAGTGTAGCCGATTTCTTGTAGCAATTCCTTCCATGCCACAGTAGCAGCCTGCCCAAAAAACTGAATTGATGAATAGAATAATCAGCTACCAAGCTCGCCTGCAATCCCTCCTTGCCCACAATACCCACTCCTACATCAGCTTCCTGTATCATAGGCACGTCATTTCCTCCATCACCAATGGCGCAAGTCCTCTTTTTACCAACCTTCTTAACCCACCTAACAAGCTCTGCCTTGGTGGAGGGGGTACAGCGACAGCATAGCACTGAAGGGGCATGGGAAATAACTTTAATAAAGTATTCTGGAAAATTGTTCAGGCAGATTGAGGCTGTGGCACCGTCAATTATCACCATAGTAGAGGGGGCTGACATTGACAATTTTTCCAGTTGCAGCTTGATATCTGCAGGTGTTTTGTGCATATCATCAGTGATAGTAGCAACTGAATGGGACTTGTCCTTTATGCCCACCGATATAGCGATGCATTTGGCCGTATCGACTTTATCTCCTGTCAACATCCAAACCTTTATTCCAGCATTACGAATGGATTCAAGGGTTTGCTTGACATCAGGTTGCAACTTATCTTCCACTCCAGTAAGCGCTACTACCATTAAGTTCTCCTCTAACGTGGAAATGGCGGCTTGGGTCTTTGCCTCCCGATCTGTAATTGACACTCTTGCATCAATGTATTTCTTGTCAAATGCAGCAATATCTTCATCACTCAGGCACTTGCAGCCAAAAACCAAGGTTCGAAGCCCCTCTCTGGCCAATATATCACACTCCTCCCCCACCCATGCAGATCCCCTAGGCTGTAAAAGCTTCATTAGAACAGACTCCGCGCCCTTACATAGGAAGTACTTATTTCCAGAAAGATTATCCTGTATAACAATGCCCATGCGTTTGGTATTGGAGCTGAATGGAAATATGTACAGTATACCAAATTTAATTTCTAAAAACACATGTGATTTGTTTCGAAATTCCAAAGTCATGTGATCTTCGCCTCGTTCCACTAATTCCACCCCGCACCTTTTGGCAAATTTCACCAACGCAATCTCATCTGGGGAGCTGGCTTGGTAAGTTATCTCCCCGTTATCTCCATGGCTTGTTTTAACATTGTGGCACGTAACTAGGCATAATAATGCCAGAGTAAGCTTCGCTTCCACATCAGTCGAACGTATAGCGCGTACAAATGGCGACCAGTCTTGGGCCTTAGCGTCAGGTTTTGTCTTTGATTTTTTGCACCTGTTAATGAACTGATATATTAAATCAGATATTTGATTAGATTGATAGTCGTGGAACAAGGCTCTGCCAATGTGTATTTTCATCAGGTTCATCACGTTCTGGGTCAGGGTACCAGTTTTATCTGACAACAAATAAGAAATATGCCCCAATTCCTCATGAATTAGACTTGTTCTGGCCACAGTACCTGGGATTTTTGTGTCTAGAGTTATGGCCAAAGAGTACATAAATTTTGCCAGGTCCAAATTTACACGCAGTGAAATGGGTATAATGCAACTGAATAACAGTATGAATTTTATGGCCCACAAATACCAAATACCAACAAATCCATTTGGAATGATTAAGGTCATCGCCATAGATATACAGACCAAGAATAAGAGTTTGGTCATAAAATTTACATTAGAATCAAATTTACCAACTTTATACCTGGGCTTTGTCGAATTGAGTGAGGCACGAACTTCCCTCCCGGTGTATAAAACCAACCCATATATTGACCCTGAAGCTATAATTGTATTCATCCACAAGGTATTATCAACAGACAAAGGTTCCACAACACAAGATAACCTATCCCTGGCACTTATAGTAGGCGTATCTGTGAGGACGCAATTATCATACAATGTAAAAGTGCCGTTAAATCTGTAAATATCTTTATTCGGCGGTTCAGCGCATACCACCGCTTCAAGTTTTGTCATATCTTGGGCAGAAGCCAATTGTTGCGTTGAACACACCGCCTTACGTAATTTCCAATCAGTCTCTCCGTCCAATTGATCCGTGCGAATGTATGAACATCCTGATGCTTCACTGGTACGCAAGAATATCAAATCAGCGGGTACTCTTTGCCCACAATTTAGTTTGACAATATCCCCAGAAGTAAGGTTAGACGCACTCATTTCCACTAACCCATCCTTAGATAGTACTTCATACTTTTGCGAATTGGCTTCTTTATCCCTTCGATACCTTTCATAATCTTCCAGAGCCTCCTTCGTCAATGACACGAACAATACAGCAGTTAGCGGCGCAAAGTAGGTGAAGGCTGGACCGATACGCAGGCTCGGAACAAGCTGACTTAAGCTAATTAACAAGTAGAAAAGGTTCATAAAAATTTTGAATTGCTGGTACAAGCTAAGCGGCAAAAACGTAACTATGTTGTACTTTGTATTTTTTAGACCATTGTAAAAGTAATTTCTTGGATAACTTCCGCCTTGGATATAAATATAGCGTTTGGTAGTGGTCGTTTTAGGGGTCCAAAAACGAAAAAATAACCGCAAATACTTCACCCAACTGGGCTCCTATGTTAGTTGCTACTTACGTTTGACTTGAGGCGGCGCAGGATCATCAGATCCTCCTCACTAACATAGCTTACGGTACTCATGATACCGTTTTTATTGCGTTTGAAAGTACTGAAGATTTAAAAAAGTTGTATTTTTTCTGAGTAAAATGTTTGGCAGCCGTTATTTAGAACAGAAAGTGGTTTTGGGATACTACATTTATAAATGAATGCGTAGCCACACAGCTATGTAAGTGAAATAATAAGCCTTTATTTGCAAAAAAATTTGCAGGGGATAAGTATAAAGTGTACAAATTCGATTTTCAAATGATCATAAAGGCTGAGTCACATCTGCTAATCTAATTTGCCCGATTTTTACTTGTACGAGCCATGCGGCTCGTGCAGTCCTACACAACACAAATTGTATCGATTTTCATAATAAGCAACATAATATGTGTTTGTAATGCATTTGTGGCAAAACATAACAATTTAACACTAAATACAGTCAAAAATTCCGTTGGCACGTCTAAACATGCCAACGGAAAATTTCCACTCATATACAGTGTACCAAATGAAGCAACGCCACAGAAATCAGAGAATGGGAATTTTTCTAATGCAAAAGTTACTTATAATTCCAAAATTGATTCAAATGGACCCGCTAATGACTCCAATAAATCATATGTTACAGATTCTACGAGTAATGGAGAAGTCCATGATAAAAATGGCATATCATCATCGGAAAGTAGTCAAATATCAGAGAATGACTTTTGCAACGAATTCAGCAAGTCATTCATGCAATATGCTTTATCAATAATCTTGGGCCGCGCATTACCAGATGTAAGGGATGGGCTTAAAGTTGTTCATAGGAGGATTTTATGGGCAATGAATGAACTAAATCTAACAAGCAATTCGCCGTTTAGGAAATGTGCAAAAGTTGTTGGCGATGTACTCGGCAAATTTCACCCTCACTCGGATAAATCAGTTTATGACGCCCTTTGCCGTTTATCCCAACCCTTTGCGCAGAGAATGCCACTTATTGAGGGCCATGGCAATTTTGGTACAATTGACGATCCCCCGGCAGCTATGCGTTACACTGAATGCAGATTGTCGGCAGAATGGTAAGTAAATGCTAATTTTAGTGGTAAAGTTTACATGTCAAATGTGGAAAATGATACGGTCGATTTTGTACCAAATTTTGACTCAAGTGAAGTAAGATAAATGGATATATAGATTGAACCTACAGTTTTACCATCAAAACTGCCTATGTTACTGATAAATGGTACTTCGGGTATTGCAGTTGGACTGGCAGCCAATATCCCCTGCCACAATCCATATGAAATACTGAATGCTTCGATACATATGGCAAGGTAGGGACGTTTTTAAATATATTACATTATTAAATACCAATTTTACTCTCCATTAAGGATTTACTCATTAATATATAAATTGCTACGACTATTATTAATAAATATTAAATAAAATGTGTAATACAAACAACGTGTTATCATAAGGTGAAATTGATATACACATCCTAAACTAAAAAGCGCTAATCCAAACTCTTATTCACCAAAACATTTATATTACATATTTATTTATGATTATAATGATACCTTTATGTTATATATTCGGTGCAAAATTTCAAATTGGTTACCTTTCTAAACCACACCAAGAAGCATGCAACACTATTAACAATACCGTCAAAATTTTCGGAATTTTTTTAAAAACAACATCAAAAGCCACTTTGGAGTTCTCAAAAACTCAACATTTCAATGTGTAAACAGTATACAAATATCCTCTCTATTACACATTTGTACCATGAATAACGAATTATACATATCAAGGAATTACCAACAATGATAATCAGCATATACTCTATAATCCGTATAGGCGTTATTACTATAGATGACATCTTAGATAAAATGATGGTTCTAATGATAAACCATGTTTAATAAGTTACAAATTTATTGATTACTGGCATGAGGATGGTTTAACGTCACTAATATATGTAATCGATGTATATACAGAATATTCCTTTAATTAATAATGATTGAATGCATAAATTACAGACATAACTTAGAAACAGAGGCAATTCTACATTAGATGACATACTTGGGATCGTAAAAGGGCCGGATTTCCCCTCTGGAGGTGTTCTTAATGCGTCAAATGAACTGCTAAAGCAGGTTTACGAGACAGGCAAGGGAAGTATCGAAGTATCTGCATTATTGTGTTTTGAAGAAAGATTCAAAGACTCTACCGAAAATGTACTGGCGGTTAAAAAACCTCATGATTTACACTTTTCCCCCGGTAGCCGCATTTCAATTATAATAAAACAATTGCCCTTTGGGGTACATGTAACTGATGTTACAATGGCTTTACTAAAGGGTATACAAGATGGAGTTCTGTCCGGTATTTCTGGTATATATAGAATTGATTTAGATATAAGGGATGAAACTGATCACACTGGTATACGTTTATGCTTGGATTTGAAGAAGCACGTATCTACTGTACAAGAAATTGAACATATAATAGAGGGTATTTACAAGAATTCCAAGCTTCGTACGTTTTACAAGTGCAACTTTATAGCTTTGGTACAGAGGAATCAGAGTTTGGTGCCTGTACGTTTGTCCTTGCTGTCGACATTAAAATACTGGCTACAATTCCGCGTTGATACTATAAAGCGAAAGGTCAATTTTTTTCTCAAAAAAGCTCAGGATAGACAAACGGTCATTGAAGGGATGATTAAGGTGGTGAATAATGCGGAAAATGTGGTAAAGATGATTCGCAACTCAATCTCTGCCACTGAAATTAGGAAATCTTTGGCTACTAAGGAATTTGGTTCATTAAACAAGATCCAGACAGACGCTGTGATGAAGTTGACTCTATTTCAACTAACAAAACTGCACTCTGACGCTCTACTCAAGGAAAATGACAAGTTGGTTTACGATTTAAGTAAATACAAAAAAATATTGAGTAACCCAGACACTATATACGACATGATTGTGGAAGAATTGGAGGACCTTCGTGCTTGCAATAAACAGTTATTTGCCCCGGGAAATCGAAAGACATTGATCAAAGGAGATGAGGATGTGTTAGATAATATAATTTATCAATCATATGAAGAAAGGTCGATTTTATCACTAAATCTCCGCACCGGGATAATGCAAAAATCAAAGATTCCTACAACAATCGCAAAACCCAGAAGTCTTCCTGCGCCATTAATAATCAGTGAATCTGTACTAGATAAAATTGACAATACAACTAGTGAAGTCACCAAAACAAAAAGTGATACTTTGTTTGAATGTCTAAAGATTGGACAACATATATTATTGATCAGCAACACTGGTATAATGTACACCATGCCTGACTCAAGTATAAATTTCTCTTCAAAGGGCATTTGCCTGACAAAATTGATACCTGGAATAAACGCACAAATGATATCATCAATATCTTCCATCGCCCCTTATACAGCAGATCCTGAATCAAAATTGTACATAGTAAATCAGAGTGGCTGGCTAAGGATGGTGCACAATAAACAATTGTTGGAGGTACAGATGAAGAATGGAATACGCAAACTAAGGTTGTTTAGGGGAAAGGCGGAAGATGATCAACTGATCTTGCTGCAAGCTAAACCAAGCGACAATAATTACCTATTGTTGGGCACCATGGACGGATTTATCATCAAACTTTCATTGGAGGCATTAGAAAATAGTAAGAAAATGACAAAGTTGATAAACCTACGGACCAATGACAAAGTCTCTTGCGCCTGTATTGTTAAACAAAATAGTCAAGTACTACTCTTATCTACAACATCTCACTTGAAGACTATGAATGTTGACGATATTAGATTACAATCCAGGAGAGGCAGAGGCATCAACTCTCATGTGACTGGCAACGGAAATTTGATCCTTTTGCAACCAATTGTTAATCCTCACAGCGATTTGTTGATTGTGACGAGGAGCTGTTTGTTTAGAAAGAAGTTCCCCCTGAAGGAGAAGTTAGCCAAGCACAAACCCATGCGGATACGGGCGTTCAACGATGAAGATGGCCTGATCCGGTTTGCCACATTAGTTTAATCGGATCGGCATCATTAATATTTATTGCAAAGTTGCAAAAAACTCGCCTATTAATTTGTATAGTACTCGGTTTTGGCATTTCTCTATTCGGAGGATCGCACTATTAATTTTGGTTAATACTGAGATAAACTAAGGGGCTGCTTCATTGTATAGTGGATTAATGTGTGTAACTATTGATCGAGTATATAACTATCAGTTTGCCCTAGTAACTTTTGTATTAATGTGTGATTTATTAAATATATGTATTTATACAGACTTATGTATGGTATATATATATATATATGTATGTAAGCTAATGTGTTAGATACAATTGAACTTGAATTATTTTAATACAGTGATATAAGATAAACTACATCAAATGAATAGAACCATTTATATTCCGTAAATTTAATTGTCTACCACAAATAAAATTGCAGTCTATTCCTATTTATAAATGATGAATAAATTTGAATACATTGATAATTTCAGTTTGGCATGAAAATAGAAAATAATGAAGATTTAATGATGATTAGGTTATTTACAGTAGATATGTTATTAAATTAGCGTAATTAGAGAATCGTTTGATGATATACAATGGATAACATTCTATAGAATATTTAAAAGTAGTTTATAATTCTAATAATAATGTACAACTTATGATACTAGACATCATATAACTATGAGATCATAAAATATAAATATTCGGTTATTTGAGATGGACATTTATTTATCTGAAAACCGATAAAAAATGTGCAATAGAGTAATCTAATGGCCACGATAGCCTAAATGATGACAACGCGACAACTAATAATAGATAAATAATTTATAATAGAGTTAATTCGGCGAAAATAATACCACACAACATTGAGATGTAATTGAATGTAAGTCAAAATGATATGGGCGGGGATCAATAAGAGCATATTCAGATATTGAAAAATTTCAACTTTTACAAGAATCACGAACAATATTGCTTTGTTAACCTTGATAATAAATACAACAGCGCAACGGATTGACAATGGGTGACCGGTACCGTATATATAGCAACCAATCGTAGGTCATATTTGTTATTTGTTAACCTAATGAATGCCCTAATGACAATTAGTAATATAAAATGAGTCAACACAATCACTCATATGTAGTGAGTAGTGCTTGAAAGGTAGTGCAACTAATGCAACAATAGCGATATAAATACCTTGGATAATTTTTTAACGGCGTGAGTTAGGTGGATTGTACCACTTAGGAATATGATCTGCAACTATGAAAGAACAAAGAAAGCCGATAACACCATTCTCCGTACGATCATCATTATTGTAGATCCTCATATGGAAACCCTGTTGAGAAGTAACTGTAAATTCAAGAATTAGGTCAAGTCTTCGATCATTTAAATACAAAATATCTTCTCCAACCTTTACACTTTTAATTATGATGTTTGAGGCCATGTTTCTAGCGACGCGGACAAACATAATAGCATTAACACTAACTTGATATAATACTTCTAAGTTACTATCCAAAGAATCTTTCAGGATGTCAACTTCAACGAATAGGGGCGCAGGACTCATGGTTTCAGCGCCTTTGAGGCCCCGCTTATCTCCCATTATATTGTTTGGTTGGTTGATTGGTTGACTGATTGGTTGTTTGGTTGGTTGACTGGTTGATTGGTTGGTTGTTTGGTTGTTTGGTTGGTTGGTTGGTTGTTTGGTTGGTTGTTTGGTTGATTGGTTGATTGGTTGGTTGGTTGACTGATTGGTTGTTTGGTTGGTTGACTGGTTGATTGGTTGGTTGACTGGTTGATTGGTTGGTTGACTGGTTGGTTGGTTGTTTGGTTGATTGGTTGTTTGGTTGATTGGTTGATTGGTTGGTTGGTTGGTTGACTGGTTGTTTGGTTGGTTGACTGGTTGGTTGGTTGGTTGTTTGGTTGATTGGTTGATTGGTTGGTTGTTTGGTTGTTTGGTTGATTGGTTGATTGGTTGGTTGGTTGATTGGTTGACTGGTTGGTTGGTTGGTTGTTTGGTTGATTGGTTGGTTGGTTGGTTGTTTGGTTGATTGGTTGGTTGGTTGGTTGATTGGTTGGTTGGTTGGTTGGTTGGTTGATTGGTTGGTTGGTTGGTTGATTGGTTGGTTGGTTGGTTGACTGGTTGATTGGTTGGTTGGTTGATTGGTTGGTTGGTTGATTGGTTGAGATGTATCACTTGAAATGGTGTTGCTAGTGGGCTCAAAAGTTGGATTTGGGATTGCGAAGAAATATGTTCATCGGATGGAACGACTCCTTCAGATAAGTTCGGATTGTCCACGCCAGGATTAGTGAGAGATTTGTTTTTGATGAAAGTCTGCTTAGCAAAATAGCGGATAGTTGATATGCCCCAAGAAAGAGGCTCTTTCAATCCAATAATAGGGATTATCGGCAAGGGTTTGATCCATTTGGGGAGTTTATCAGGCGCTCGATAGATGCCAGGGACGTTGATTTTAGCGTAGATGTCAACATCGATGACACAAAACACATAGCCGGTATTAACGTGCAATATAAGAATTGACCGCAGGAGAGTCGTGGCTTTGGGTTCAATGATATGTTCTCCCCATTTTACACGCCCAATAATTTTGAAATCTAATTTTTTCAGATCCAAAGTTGTCAACAGCAGTAAATCCCCCGTGATACATTCTACTTCGGGCGGCAAAACATCCACATCAAGGTCAATGTCCATAATAATGCTCGCATACTCCTTCAAGTACTTTTGGGTTAAAGCGGAATCTGTCAATATACGTATGTTGTAAACATCGATGGGGGACTCGTCAAAGCTTCCGAAAATTAACTCTAGTTCTTTGATACCATCAGAGAGTGTTGTTAATTGTTTGCTTGTAGCATCAGGTAATTTATGGTTAAATTTTTTTAAATACACTCTGTTCAAATTCTCTAGAAATAAATCCATACCATTCATCTTTTTCAGGGGCGAAAGGCCGCGATTGATCATATCAAAATGAGGGTATACATCGACCACCATAGCATACCATTCGCCGGAAATATTCTTGAGTAATACGGCCCTAGAGCGTGAAATTGGATCGCCTTGATACAACACCGTCTCCCCGACTGTTAAAGCTCCAATGTTGTAGTTGGGATTTGGGGTATACATATATATGTATCCATTTAACATCAAAACATCAATATCAGCAAAGACATTTTTACTGGAAAGGTCCAGCCAGAATTTCACCAATTCAGAGCGATACATATTTTTATAATCGATTATGGTATATATATATTGCATGAAGAACTCTTTTAAGCTGACTGTTTTAAAGGCAGAACTAATGGAAATGACACTTGAGATTGAGACTGGTAGTTTAACAGGATCAACGAACTTGGAGTAAGAAATCTTATAATATCCATCGTATAAGTCAATTACACTCAAGATGTACTGAGTATTTATATGAACTGTTCTCAACTTGGATCCCTTAGGCAATGGTACAAAATCTTCGTCTACGTATACGTTTCCAATGCTTGACAGATTAATAATGCCATCTAAAGCAAAATATACACCGTCAATTGAATTTACGAGGATGTAATTAAGGGGCATTTTTTCTGAGATACGGAAGTTCACCTTTTCAATAGAATAATCAACTTCAACACGAGGAAATGGCTTGACCAATCCAATGGCATATAAGATCCACGAATTGTCATCTTCTATGTGAATACCATCGTATTCTGTATATGTAGACTTTTCAATATCAAGGATATTGAATTTGAATGTATCACCAGAAAATTTGATGTTTATAACGGCTGATTTATTCCCTTCAATTTCAAAAACGGTCGTTTCATTAGGCATGAAGACTTTCTTAATGAAAAATTTATCAGAAAATTCATCATTTATTTTAATTTGAAGTCTATTTTGCGTATATTGAATGCTGTAATATTTGGGAAGATTGTCGGATAAATGCAGGTCAACAAACTCTACAGATGATTTTGGAAATATCAATGCTAATGGCAAAATTATTGTCGTTAGCAAAAGAAAGGAACCTGCAGTTATGTAGAGGATCTTTTTATTAGTTATGTGTACCATTTAATCTACTGTTGTTCATTCTTACCTTACTACAATAACATCACCCCACATGATGAATAAGGTCGCGTTGAATTACATGCATTTTAATGGGGTCCCCCTAGAAAACTGAGTCTTATCCTCGCGTTAATTCCATATTCTATGCAGACACTATTTAACTAAAACTACTTAAATACTACTAATACAATTCCAATTGTTATAATCATTTGCATATATGGTTACACTCTCTCTTTACCTGCCCCAGGCACACATTGTACCTGAAACCACAAATACAAACGTTAATACGATAAGAAAACATACCGTCCTATACTCCAATGTGCTAAAAAAACTGTTTAAAACCTCCGCTAGTAACTTTGCATAGAGAGAACTTGATTGTTTCCCTAGATGCTGACCCTGCATACAAAGCTCCCACTCCTCACATTGATTAATCATATAAGGCACCGTATTGATTTTACATTTGTTTGCTATGTACTGGCTCTCACATTCCTTCATTAGTATTTTGTTCCGCGATTCCCTCTCACCCAGCCTTGTCATAAAGTCTTCGTGTATGTGCTTGGCCATGAAACCTATCATTAGTAGGAATAGTAGTGCGATACCGCTATTAACCAACGTCCTTAACCACTTGTTAACCGTAGCTGGTCTACTGTACCAAGGCTTTCGAGAGGTATCTGACCGATATTTCCACCGGGGAAGTCTTAGAAGTTCATCTACACAGCCAGTGCTAGGATGGTTAGATTTCTTTATCAACTTCTTGCAACCGTTGATTAGTGGTTGAACTTGTTGGTCTATAGTGGAATCCTTGTTGCAGAAGTTGTACCTATCGTTGGAGTTAAAGTAGGTAGATTGTCTAGTAGTGGCGGTGGATGATGTGGAAGAATCTAGGTTAACAGGGGAAATAGCAGAGTTGTGGCCGTGATAATTGAGCTTTACAGTATTTCCAGAGACATTTTTGGTTGCCAGCGATAATCTTTTAACTTTATTTTTGACATTCTGTACAAGCCAACCTGTCGGTGTCCCTTCTGTTCCAAATTTCTCTTTTTTAATATCCACTTTGTGACCTATCCATACACAGCTGCCATCCGAATCGTCCGAATCGCTTCTAATTTTGGAATTTCCTGCGTTTAAATCGCGCAGCTGCAAAATACGCAAGGAGTCCAATGTATCTTCCATCGCCTAGTCTTCCCCATTAATCAGTCCGTCGCTATTAGTCTTGTACCTAGTGGCCTTATACTTGCTCATTATGGCAGATGATACTGCAACTGCAATTTTGGGGGACTCTTCCTACTTCAAAGACCCACCGTCTACTGAAGATTTGTCTAATTATGTTAATGAGTTGATATCCACATGTGATGGCACACTGCAGCAATGGCGCTTGGGAACAGAATCTCATAAATGTGATCAATATATCAATTGTTTAGATGGTTTAATACATGAAACGTTGCTAGTTGCTGAGAAACGATGCAGGCTGGCCTGCGATGGTATTTCAAATAGCCGCGTATGCAAGTATATAATACTTAAATTATTTGAAACGGGCGATCTTGACAAAACATGTAAATATATCACTATTCTTTGCAAAAAAAGAAACCAATCTAAGCGTTGCATTATTGAAATTGTCACAATGTCTATGAATTGGATTTACGGTGATGATGTTCAGTTGGATAACAAATATAAACTTATCGAAGTATTGTGCAATGTTACTGCAGGAAAGGTAATTTGTGTGTTAAATTAGATGTTTTTGGAGGCAGAATGGGCAAAATTGCTTATGAAACAGTCGCAGATGAAGGAACTAGAAGGTGATATCAAGGCGGCTACCGAAATTCTTCAGGATGTGCCGGTATGCCCTTTTTATTGCCTAGTTTTGTTGATTGTACATTTTCATTTATTAAATATACAAGCTTACGAATGCACATACTTTAAAACACATATTCTTGACCTCTTATCTGTATTTTCACGATACTTTTTTCATTTCGAAACACATTTACATATGTCGCACATTCAAATTTAATTTATTAGTTTAATAATTGTGCAGTTTGTCATATAATAAATTGACAATTTAATGATAAATACTTGAATTATTATTCCGCTAAATATAAATGAGAGATGATTGATGTTATGTTAATTCGAATTTCTGCACTTTGACTAACATTATTGTTGTTTTAATGCAGATTGAAACATTTGGTTCTGTTTCTAAAAAGTACAAGGGTGAATACATTCTGGAACAAATGCGTCTACTCCTGCTCAATGAGGATTATATAAGATTTTATAGCTGTTCGCAGAAAATAAATGAAAAGCTGTTGTGCGGTGATGAATTCAAGGATATGAAGTTTCTATACTATAAATACATGATTCAATACTACGTACACGACAATGACTACTTTAAAGTTTCCAAATGCTACTGCAAGATTCTAGATACTCCAGATATTCCAGAGCAGTTTATTCTGGACAACACATCTCATTATTTGTTATTCCTCATAGTATCCAACCATTCATCTGAAAGGACTGAGTTACTAAAGAGTGCAAAGACAGGTGCGAATACTGTGATTTAGATTGCAAGGGAGTTAGCAAGATCCCCATATTGGTCAATTTACTGGATCAATTTTTGTCGCAAAATTTGATAACTCTACCATTCAATGACGAGATGAACAAATACATACAAGAGCATCAATTATTCCAAAACACTCCCTTTCCAAAGTAACAACCACTAATCATTTAGGGGCGACGAACGACTAAAGCTGTTACAATTGCGTGCGGTGCAGCACAATATACAGATAATCCAGCAAAATTACACCAACATAACAATTGATCGCCTGGTTCAACTTTCCAGGTCCACTGCAGAAGTATTCACACAGTTAACTTAGGATATTCTCCCTCAAATCTTCGAAATGGTTAACTTGGGGCTCATTACTGCTAAAATTGACAGGCTTAACAACACAATCGACTTTAACCCATCAAAAGACCCACAAAAACTGCTGAATGATTGGTCGGAACGCGTACAAAAAGTGTTGGTGATGATTGATGACGTTTGTAGACTAATTGAAAAGGACAAAATGCTTCAGGATGCCAAAGAGAAGAGGATCAAATTGGAGCTCATGCTGGACTCATAAATTGTTTTGGGGGGAATATTACCCGTTTATTTAATTAATTTTTTTGAAAAAATAGCATATATATTACAGTGTCATATTTAGTTTGTAGAATTGTTGGCCCCATCAAGTATATTGTATTGGTGACATAGCCACTGTGGTGACATGCCTAAAAATAAGGGTAATTACAGATTGACTTAGGCAAGGGTGGTAAAAATCGTCGCAGGGGTAAGAATGACAATGAGGGGGAGAAAAGGGAGCTCCTGTTTAAGGAAGATTGCCAAGGTTTGTGTTACAGCATATTCAGAATATGCTCAGATACTCAGAATGTTAGGAAACGGCCGACTAGAGGCTTACTGTTTCGACGGCACAAAAAGACTTTGTCATATTAGGTATAAAATAGTTTGAATTAGGGGGAAAATGAGAAAAAGAGTTTGGGTTAATGCTGGGGATATCATACTAGTCTCACTGCGCGATTACCAGGACGGGAAAGCCGATGTTATCGCAAAGTATCTCACGCAGATAATGTAGGTATACGGCAGACGAGGCTAGGAGTTTGAAAGTTTATGGAGAATTGCCCGAATCAACCAAAATTAACGAATCTGACCTTTATGACGAGGAGGGAGACGGCGGGATTGAGTTTCAGGACGGTTCTGGCGATGAAGCTCAGCATATAATTCAGGATATCTCAATTGATGATGTGAGGAAGCTTCTTTATGTAGTTGTGAATCTAAAGCTTGAAGATTTGCCACCTTTATAAATACCTAATGCGAGGATATTAGTCTTTTAAAGCAACAAATTGCCTATGCACTTTAATTTTTATTGCAATGCAATGCAGTTGCTATCAATCCGAATAACTTAGTTCTCACATATCTATTGATGAATGAATATTATTTGTGAATTTGTGTTATCAATATATTGTGTTAATCATTGTTTATTAATTAGTTGATTAGCCTAGGAAGGTTTACTCTTACATTGCATTATTAAATCAGTGACAAGTCGATTGTTTAATTTAACTATAACTCACTGGATTTAATAATTCTTTCACAACAATTCATAATCACGTAACTATCTATTAAATTATTAAAATATTGCAACAATTTTAGCAATTAAGAAGTGGTTCACATTGAAAACATGTAAAATGGCATAGTTTAACTTGGTAGCTGCCACTAATATACACATTATAATTCAAAATGCTAAACATTAATACATAATCTTGAAGTATTTCAAAAATAATTAACACCAAATTTACCGATTAATAATTATTGCCAATTAAAAATTATTACATAATTGATAATGTATTGCAATTTTAACTTTCTAGAGTAATATTTAAATTTACTGATTATATTAATTCAGATGTAAAATAATTTGATAATCGTCTTATCAAATCCTGCTAAATGATTATTTTGTAACATAGTAACTAAATAGTTTCTAAGTGTCGGAATCTAATCTATATACTACAAAAGCTATAAAATGAATATCAAAAAAATTATACAACAGCGGCAGCTGCAAGATGTTGTGGTTGCGATACACAATTATGTTGCAGTGACTTTTCAGTATTAACTGTTGCCAAAATCAGTTACTCAAGCAATTTACATTTGAGCTTATCCCCCTTATTTTTTAAAATATTCACAGATTTAACAAAAGCATCCCAACTGGAAATGGGCCCACACGTCTCAATACTGACTGTGTTAGTTTGTTACTTACAGATGAAATGGTTTGTCACCTTTGTAATAGTCACTTGTTTGAACCTTTCTATACACGCACGGCAACTAGTGCACTTAAGTGGGTCTTCCACAATTACATTTCCCTTATGGTCAAGGGCAAAAACATTCATTGGACAAGTTGCCACTAGTTCCTTTGACTCATCCCTGGTTAACTGAGATGAAATATCTGAGTAAGTGCTATGGCTACCTATATGCGGGTAGAATCGGTATGTAGCAGATGAAACAATTGACCATTTGGCATGGGTTCGTCCGATGCCCTTTTCAAGATACGCCTTTAATTCTATTTGTTGACCAGGAGCAAGCTTTGTGAGTAATATATCCTCAAACAAAGGCCTTGGCTGATTTTTACCCAACCGCTTATGCTGTTCATCGCCTAGTGGAATCCATTTTAGCTGTGAAGTGTAGACAGACTGATATTTCTCTATGCAGTTAGCATCGTGCGCCACTTTTAATTCGAAGCATACGCTATTCGACTCGTTCAAATTCTCGTGCCCTATGTTAAATAGTTGAAAGTGTAGGTTACATAGCTACTGGTCATTAAATCATACACGAATAAATTTATTAATACAACATATATATATATATAGTGCAGCAATCAGTATAAATAGGATAAAAAAATACGTCATTCGCAAGTATAAACATAAGCATGGCGAATTATATACACTAGAAACGGTCAATAACTTGAGTAACAACACAAACCATTGGCAATATAAATGGATAAAGAGAATTAATAATAGACGGTATATAGCATCAATAACATATAAGAAATACGAACCCCTGTAATTGATTTCTTCAGGATCTACGTTAAAAGGCACCAAAGCCAGCCTATGTGCCAATACATCATCATGGATTAGGCCCGTGTTTTGCCAGACCATAACAGTTTCAATTGCCAGCGATGGCACTTCTGCTATTAAAATGCGTCTAATAGCGTTTACAAAACTCACATCTAGTCCCTTAATTTCAATTATAGAATGATCAAATTCTCGTTTTAGGAATTTAATTGCCAAATTGTCAACCACGCCACAGGAGTCTGAGTATCTGTTCCACACAGGATTCACTCCGTTTGGCGAAAGTTTAATTCGAGGCGTGGTGGATTCTATGTCTGGGATCATTTCAATCAATTTATTGGCTATTTAAATTGTTTATAATTGTTATATATGAGTAATAATTGTTGTGTATGGATTAACCGGGCATGACATTTGAAAATTTTGTATGAGAATTGGATTGTATATATCAATTGTTATTTTAAAGAATTTGTATCGTCTGGCTTGCCAAAGAATTTTCGGACAGGATCAATAACATTATTTATTGGCCTCATAAGATTTTCCCCCTCCTTCAAAGCATCTTCGTGTGGTGTCTCGGCCAATGAATCCGCATCCTTGACCACTGCAATTGTACTGAATAGAAAGATTATAAACAAAATAGTTATCATTACGAATGGAGTGCAAATAAAATTTTTACTACAGCATCCACAACATTTTGCGATTATAAAAATTGTAAGGATTAGGGTAAATAAACTGAATCCGGATATCCACACGAATTGCAGGTGAACGGCCATAGTTGCTGTTTATAATAAAATCAGTTGTATTGATTTGCCAGTATAGTTTATGAATCTATGAAGTTCCCACCTGATTCAAATATATATTTGTTAGATCAGCATGCCCAGTGTCGAAAAGATTCATGAGTTGCTTAATTTGGATAAGTTGGAGCCACAAAATGGCAAATCCAGTACAAAAAGAGAGGAAGATACCTTGAATTTAAAGGTTACAACTCAACGAAAATTGAAATGGGTCAAGGTGGCCAAAGAAACTTCAGATTTTACTCAAGCTTCAGATGTGTCACTTAATGTAAGAAGTCTAGCTAAGGGTACCAAATTGCGTATAAAAGAAAAGTCGACAATTAAAGTGTCTAGCAAGCCAGTGAAACAGTTGAAATTCCACCAGAGTGGAAACATAATCTTATCACTGTCTACAAATTTATCTTTGGTGAATGTCAACTCTAAATCACAGCAGTGCATAAGCATTGACAAATTCAGCGCAATTGATACCTGTTTCACTTGCAGCGGCGATGCGCTGTATATCTTAGGGAGACGTTCTTTAGTTATTCACGACCTTCATGGCACTTACAGGCAAATTTCTGGATTTGGAACTCACAAACTTCTAAAAATCACAGCTAATATGGGCGACAAAAACTTGTATTCCATAGTTACAGATGACAGGTACATAAAACTTCACATAAGGTTGGCCATGTTGTACGACACAAGAGCTGGGAACACAATATCTAAGTTTCGTATGAAATCAGATTGTAAGGGAATTGGTTTTGCTCCAAGATCAAGCAATTTGATATCAATAGACACAGATGGTTGTCTATACAAATGGGATTATGTCGCAAATAAGATGGAGGAAATGGTTACAATTGACGAATTGTATAAACCAACAACTCTAGCTATTTCTGATACAGCAGTATCTGCTGTAGGTAATTTGTGTGTCATTTAGGCACTGAAAGTGGGTACTTGGGTCTAATAGATATTTGCACACCTGGTTTAAAACTGATTAAGTGTTTCGGTAACTTGACTACGGAAATCACAAGCACTGCGATTACTGGAAATGGTCGTGTCGTTGCCGTTTATTGTTCTCCGCATAAGTCCAATGGGATACGTATGGTGGATGTAAATTCACAAAAAATACACTTAGAATGGCCAAACCAAAAAAGCACCCTTGGCAGAGTGTACAGTGTGGCCTTGGGTAAGTATTTGGCTCTAGGTAACAAAAATGGTTTAGTCAAAGTGTATAGCGTTAAATAAAAAAAATTAATTTTTTGTAAAAATGTAAAGCCATAGATACTAATTCATATAGACTATAGAATGAAATAATATACCCTTTTGCTCAATTGGGTTATTTTGTAGGGCCGCTTTGCGTGGGCAACATGCCCGGGTGTGAGGCGGAGTGCGTTGTTTAAACTTACCTGGCTGGCGCTCGGGGTGGCTCAAGCATCACCCTGTCGTGGTCCGGAGCGGGGCATTGCACTCAGCTGTCTGTAATGGGCCATGGGCTTTCCTTGTGAGAGTGCCAACAGCATAATTTTTGCCTGCGGCGTCCTTCGGGGCGCCAACATATCCCTTCTTCGTTACAGTCAATTATTTTGGGTCCTTGTTTGGGCCTCTTTCCTGTTCCACTTCCCTGGTTGAATGTGCTGTGGGTTTGGTCTGACGCCGTGTGCCCTGGGTATGTAGGGCGTAGTAGGGTGCGCCGCCATTTTTAGTGTAGCTAACGGGTCAAATTTGACATGACTGCCACAACCAAGTATGACAAAGAAAGGTTTTCCCTCACTACGCTGGTATGTAACTAGTGAATTAGACTGAAAGAGAGCAAGATGGACTGGTGTCAGCTTTGTCTGATGCAGAGATGAAACTCCTTCAGGCAGTCAAAAACCGTTACATTGCCGAGGTGGCCAGTAATGTCGGTGTATTTGACGACATTTTCTTCGTAAGGTATCATACTTTATCACTAAGGTTTTTAAGGGCCCGTGGGTTTGACGAGGGTAAAACCTGCAAGATGTTGGACAAGTATTTTAAGTGGCGCACGGACTTCAAGGTGAACGAGCTCATAAAATCCAACTTCATCGAGCGAATGCTGTACGTCAAAAAGCACTATCCTCACGGTTATCATGGCGTAGACAAATTAGGTATGTACCACTCACTAATTCTTTAACTGCCATTTTGTTGCTTATGTAGGCAGGCCTATGTATATTGAGCGTATGGGCGTTGGGAATGTTCCCGAACTGATGAAGGTAGGTGGATGTGTATGTAGGTTTTGAGTCAAGAACAAATATTGCAATACTATGTACAACTATATGAATACCTAAAGCACGTGATTTTGCCTGCTTGCAGTATCGCTGCCAACAAGTGTGTGGAACAGGCGGTCACCATTATTGACCTAAAGGGTGTTTCAGTAACCAGTATCAATGGCAAAACCAAGTCTCTTGTGCAAGGAATGGCCAAAATGAGCCAAGATTATTTCCCCGAAATATTGGGCAAAATGTTATTCGTCAACGCTTCTTCCATATTCTCAATCATTTGGGCCATTGTAAAACCGCTGCTTGATTCTAAAACCATAAAAAAAGTAACGGTGATATCTTCTAAAGAGAAGAGTTTGGAAGCCTTAGCTGAACTGGCCGATCCCGACCAATTGCCACAATTTCTTGGTGGAGCCTGCCCTAATGATGAATGGTCAACTAATGCGGTGGGTCCCTGGATGGACCCGCAAATAATCCGACATCTACAGGATAAATACACATCAGTGCCTGTGGAACTTTACGATCTTGCGTATTTGAGAATTAAAACAGCGGCCACAATCAATTTATCAGACCGTGATCTCGGACAACTATAGGACAATATTTAATATTACCATATGTACTGGTCATATTATATTTTGTTAAAATTAACGAATAACATAAACATATCACCATAATCCCATGGACGAATTTTATCATAATGATCAATTAATAAAATTTAAATATATGTTGTATAGGTTGTTTGTTAGGGCAACTATTAACTATTTGTGAGTGATTTTATTTCCAATTAATTATTAAGAATATATTGTTAATTTATCTCCGAGTATAATGGATGTGACATTTTGTTTAATCATTTGATAATGTGGATAGATTCCTCAACTAATTTAATAATCAATTGGTTTATTGGCAATTATTCCATTAATTTAGCAGTTCTAGCATAGTAAATGATTTGCGATAGCGCGTGTTTCGAAACAGTTTAATTTTGAATGTATAAACAATTGTTGTTATATTGTAGTAAGTCAACTCTTCATCCCCATTAAAAAATTGCCAATTAATCAACAACGAGCCTCATAGGCACTTCCTGGTGGTCTAGATAAAATGCGATATTCTGAATCTGCTTGGTGGTCAAATTCATTTTCTGTAATTCGGCTTGGTGAATCTTGAATTCCTGATCCTGTTCACAACGTACTAGCTCAGTATCGTCGAAAGTAAACGCATAGTACTCGGGTGATATACATTTGAATAAATCAGCACGGGTTCTTCCAGACTCCTGAGCCAATTTTTTGTGAAAATCTGCCTCCTGTTTCTCAAAAATTTCCCTTACTCCTGGAAGATATCTGGCTGCTCCAAAATACTTGTACCCCTCACTGCCTTGCAATTCCCAGCACTCATAAACTGAAGTCCAAGCTGTTTTATAATTGTGTCCACCCAATTCCATAATCCTCTCATCCCATTTGTTCTTAAGGCCAATCAACCGGTTTATCTCATCATTCAATGCCCTTATGGCATTCTCCCCTAAACTCGCATTTTGTACCCTTTCAATACACGCCGATATATCTTTAATTAAGTGCCCTCTCCAATACTCCGCTTGCTTAATACTATGAACCTCAGATACATCGGACGGTTTTTTCATGGGATCAAACGCAGGGGCATCCGGGGCATTGTACTGCGCGATACCGCGTTTCATGCGAACCCATTTGTTCAACATGGCATTGGTCTTATCCATAGGGGATTCCATTGTTGCAATTGTATGAATCAAATTGTAAAGTTTGTGCTGGACTGCCCTACAATGCCTTAGGTAATGAATTCTGAACGCCCACACATCAACCCAGATAATTTGGAACAAAACTATGAGAACGCACCCATAGATGAACATTCTGCAGCCTTAGATCTCACAAGGGAAACATCATCCATTCCACGTCCAAACGAACCTACCAGTGAGATGCTATTGACTTAGACTGGATGTACCCCTCTCCTCAACAATTCTACAATGCGCTAAAGTTGAAACACAAAGATCCTGGGGATCCAAAATACATGAAAGCAGCAGTCTTTGCACATAATCGTGTAAATGAGCTGACTTGGGATAGCATTTTAAGTTGGGAAAGGTGGCATCCGTGAGAACAAGTTAACTTAGGGAATGTAAATTACCAAAGCTGCAACGGTTTGTGGGCAAATTCTCGCAGTTGTCACCTAAAGCAAGACTTAAATCTATTTATATGTACGCTAACTGATTATATAGGGGCAGACCCTTTGATAGGCACGACTGGTACATTGATCGGTGTGGAGAAACTGTTAGATATATAATCGATTATTACGATGATCCCAAAGCGAATGATGTGCTAAAAGTAAAAATTGATGCAAGGCCAGCATTGGACAGCTTTACCAGTTTTTTTGACAGACTATTGTTTTGGATAAGGTGACACGTTCAAATTTACATTGATTGATTGGTAATATACATGACCAATTGATAAGATGCTAGTAACAGGTTATTAAAAAACAGCCTCTACCGTGTTTGTGTGCTTTCCATCTTCCTTCGAGGATTCTTCCTCAGATATGTCTATTGGCTCCTGAATCACATTTTTGATACCTGTAATTGCTGGTCCAAATCTCCATTATCGACTGAATCGTCTATATATTCGGGTTTATCCCACTCTATGGGAAAGCGAGTGACTCTAGGCTGTTCAATTATGCATCTGACTATTTTGTCAATTATTGGATCCACTGGTGGGCACTCCCTCAATTCCTCATCTTCATATGTATTGTTTACATAATAGCCGATTCGAATGAATTCCTGGTTATTGTAACTAGATGTCACTAGGATTGCCTGAATTCCCAATATATTATCTCCCAACTGCATTAATTACACAATGTAGATAATTGATGACGAGGAATGCCTACCAATTTGTAGTCCGGAGGGTCTACATTGAATTCAAAGGCTAAAACTCCCCGTTTAATAGGCCCCAAATAAATTTCATCTAGTACAATTTCCTTATTAGTATTGTCATCATCGCAGTTTGTAGTGATGTATATGATCTTCCATTCAATGTCATGTTTAAGTTCCCCAAGGGACTCGAATTCTATACGAAAAACTAAAGGATCAGTGACTCTAGAACAATTATTTCCAACTTTTATGTTGGTTACATTAATTATAGACATCTCTACCCGTGTGTGTCTACATGTCAGCTAGTGTTACACTAGTTATCCCACTAAATTTCGCCGTCGTCAAATCAATAGCATCACACAATTCATTCATATCTCTGGTCACAACTGTTGAATTTAGGCACATTGGTTTTGTTTCTTCAACAGTATCCCCTGCAATACAATCTTCACCTTCAGCAAATACTGGAGCTGGATCTACGGTACATTTGTTATCCTTATTATTGTTTAAATTGCAACTTGTGTAGCATGTACGCGTTTTTGTCAAATCATAAACCGGATTATATCTATAGGCTAAATCGAACTTCTCTTTATCGATCATTTTACAATAAACACTGGACTCTGGATGGGATTCTGGCAAAGGCTCTTCCGTTCTGTCGAAAGAAATCTTAGTTAAATTGGCATCCGTTTCATTTTCAACTTCTATAAATGTATTTATCCCCTCTGCCATCGCGTTATCCATTTTAAATCTTGTCTCATAATCCTCGCAACCGTAAACCCCCAATGATTTATTAATTTCACTACTAACATTATGCGTACCGGCGTTCCCAACGCCATTTTTTGCCTTGAAAAATTTACTATCATGTGTATTTTTCAGTGTCTGCGCTTCTAAATCTTCATCCACTATTAAGTGATCTAGTCGTTGGAAGGTTTGGCAATAGATCTTTCTTTTTACATACGGGTGGTAATAATGTGTTGATATCCTCCTCCTGAATAGCACTTCGTGGATGTTATTTAGAACACCTTTATCCCATGGATTATAGTCTCCATAAACTCCCTTTAATTGTTCATTTGTTGTCTGGTTAGTGCATATTAGATAGGTATGGTAGATAAATAATCCAAGTATGAACCAGGAAGTTAGCAGCAAATAAGCTTGACAGACTGCCGCTTGGATTATATCATTTCGGTATCCTTCTTTGCCATAAGTCGATGCGATTGCGATTGTGTAACAGCATAAAACTTGCATATAAATTGCGAGAATAAAGAGCACTGTTATGTTGAGATAGAATATACAATAGTTTCTAGAACCTACACAATTCCCGAGCCATTTACAATGGTGATCAAATCTATCAACACATACATTACAGGAATTGCAGTGAATAGTCCTGGGGTTGCGATAAATGTTGCATGTTGAACAATATTTGATTCTTAAAAATACTCCATTTATCGGGACTTCGATATATGGTACAACGCCCTTACTCCTCCTATGCGTTAGAGAATCGTAAAAAGTGCTCGAAGAATCGTGTCTAGGTAAGATTCCTGGATCAGATATTGATACTGCAATGTAAGATATTAGCAAAACGATATCAAGTAGCACAATTGATATGGGTATAGCCAATCCATAATTTTTGTAATACCAAATAAGAGTGGTGGAATTGAAGTAAATACAGGGGAGTAGAAGTGCTAAAATGGCAGTTATTCTGCTCCAAACCTCTTCACCTGTAATACACACTCCAAAACATAAAATTTTGTTGTTACCAAATATAATGTTATTTTTGTCTGTGTAGCATAAACTTGACGACAAATTGTTCATATTAGACTAATCACGAGTGAAGAATGCTCTTTCATTTAGATTTTAAAATATAATTGTTGTTTTTTAATGGCTTACAATATTTTTTAGCGATTTTTACACATAATAATTGGTTATATCAACGTAAACTTTTCCAGATCTGAATTATAACAATCAATCCCTTAAATTAGTTGTAAAATAACGTTTAAAAAATATTTCCAAACGTTTAGAAATGTTTAACCGCATTTAGCAACAGTAAATTTTATATTAGTTGTATAGTTATGATTAAGCAAGATGTGTATATACAAAAGTAACTATGTGTAGAGATTCCAAGGGGTTATTTGTTCTTAATGTATTTATACTAAATATGGAGTTTCGTTATTTGAGTAAATTGACTTAATTTGGAACATACTTCTTGGGATCTATAGGGCCAGGTAAGTGTACCCACTGTACTCAATGTTCTTTATGAATAATTTTTGAATGATTTTCTAAAATGAACGGAATAAGTTAAATTTTGGTCGATCATATTTAATTTTAATGTGTTTGATATGCCTAAATTTAATGGAGTCAACACAAAAGCTGTAGAAGCGCGCTTGCGTAAACAGCAAATTGCACATGAGAAGAAAGAAGCTCAAAAAGAAGCTGAATCTGACAAATACTGGAAAGATGAAGATAAGAAGGTCCAATCTAAACTTAATAGGAAGGTATAATTATGATTTATCATAGGTGGAAAAGATTAAAAAGGCGGAGAATAAAATGCAGAAGAAAATTGAACTAAAACAGCTATTTAACAAGGAAGATGAGGAAATGAAATCCATTTCGAGAGGATCATCTAAGGTAATTTCGCTGAAAAATAGTCTTTTAGTTCTAATACTAAAGTTACCAGGAGCGATATTATTAAAAACACGATGCTAGCAAAAGTTATGAATGAGAAAGAATATAAAAAAGTGAGTAAATTATGACTTAGGATGATTATGTAGAGATAAATGAGATACCTTTGGAGTCTAATATTAATCATGAAAAGATAAGGGAGCAATTGGAGAATGACGGAGTGGAAGTTATTGATGGTATGAGGAAGATAACATAGTTTCTGGAATGACTGAGATATTGGATGTTCTTTCGATTGGTAAAAAAGTGGATATGCATCCGGAAAAGAGGATGAAAATGGCATATGCAAAGTTTGAAGCAGACATGCTGCTTAAATTGAAGACTGAGTATCCCAATTTCAAATTGTCTCAGTACAAGAATATGATTCAAAAAATGGTAAGGTTTAGTTTAGTTAGTGGAAAAAATCACCTGAAAATCCAATGAATACTCCAAGATAGATAACTTTATGTATAATGTATGGGTCGACCCACTAGTATATGTGCGTAGTATTTTTATGCATCACTGAATGATAGTTTATGAGGATCAGTTAATGTTTAGAATAGCAGAATATCTGCAAAATAGATGTATTAGAATTGTCTTAAATAATTCGATTGAAATTGTTGGCCAATTAGACACTCTAATACGCCCCGTTCGTAATATACCTATGATCGCACTCACTCAAATATATAAAAATAATGAATTAGAATGTGGTTCTGAGCTACCTAGAATTAAAACTTATGGGAGTCCACCATTAATTTTGATAAATTCAAAAATTGTATCAAAAGACTCCGACATAATTACATCTAAAGTTTTCGTACGAGGGCATCATATATGTCTAATATGCAATAATGACGCTAGAATAAACATTAAAAATGAAGGTGAGAGGATGGCAACATTTGTAACTCAAAATCCAGGAAATGTGGTAAAAAATAAGGCATTCATTAAGTGCCAAAGAATAGGCTGCAATAATTAAAATTTTGTAGTTTTAAACTATCATGACTGTAATTAATTTTTATTAATACTAGCTTTGTAATTCTCTAGTTCCTTCATAATTCTATCTACAAATTGTTCATCGACATCTTCATCGTCCCATCCAGAATTATCCCAATCTTGGCACCAGCCGGTGAGTTCAGGATCATCTGCAATATTTCCTTGCATGTTAGCAATCCCATCAAATTCCTCCAATTCATCGTCTGTTTCGTCCAAAACTTTCAAGTCAAGTACCTGAGATTCATCCATTGCCATATTATTAAAATTATTAGGCACCACATGCTGTCATTGTTTGTGTGTTGTTGTGTAATATTAATGAGTATTAAAAACATGAAGCACTTGATGATTGAAAATTTAGATATAGTATTATGAAATTCGAGCGCACGCCCCGATTTACGATCCTAGATACGTGGTAAGTAATTGCCTAAAACTAGAATTACAAAATAGAACTGAATATGTTAGATGCCAAAGTTCATTATTCATTCTATGCATGAAAGTAGAAGTTTGTTAACATTTTTATTTTGCGATCTAACGGTCATCCTGAGAATGCAACCAGAAGATGACATTCCAATAGTAGCGTTTACTAGTGTTTTACAGGTACCCAGACATTTTCCAGCCAATAACAAATTCTGGAAATTGTCTGAGCTTTGATGGCATACTGTTAGATTCATAAATTTAATAAATCCGGGCACAGCCTTATCGATACTCTTAAAACTCAATCCATAATTCGATATATCTTCATGTAAATCTTTACCCTCCCATTCCACCATAAATGTATCTTTGTCCATTTGCCAACTTGTAAAGTAATCTCCTCCTCTTAAACTCATAGAATTTGTCGTATAAGTATCATCATATGGGTCATAATCTTGGGATTCGATTATGTTAAATGAAAGAGTAATACCATAGCTTCCCAGTAGATATTTTTCGCTGCTGCATCCAATTGTCAAATTGTTGTTGTACTTCACTAATACAAATAATGATTCTTGCTGGCCATAACTTAGGTGATCTATTGGCAACACGCCAACGATGTTGAGTGGTTCAGTTGATATGGGAGTTAGTGATATATTTATATCTTTAAGTTCGAATTCTAAAGTATTTTCGACTAAGAACTCGAATAAAATATGACTCTCAAATATATATTTGACAACAGATACTACGTAATCAGCTTCATCTTCAGTCAAATTGGTTGGATTAGTTTTAACAAGTAATTGTAAATCTTTTAGTTCTGGTAATATAGATCTGATAATTTCATTATAATCAATTTGTTGTTGTATAACTTGAGAATCATTACTTTCTTTTGTAGAGGTTCGAGTAGGTGGTTTTATAGCAACGGAAATATCAAATTTGTCTCCACACAATCCATTCCTGACTCTATCCTCCAAATGAGACGACAACGCCGCAACATCATAGGACAACTCCAAATCCAATAATTTTCCCAATTCAACAGTATCAGAATCGCGTATAGCTTTATAATAAACCTTGGCCCTCTCCCTAACCTCCTCGTCAACATCATCCAGACAACATGCAAGTATGACACAAAGATCCTTGTTCAAATGTGGGCACGATAGGGAGATAAAGGCCAAACAACTGACAACAGCAGCGCGTACATCTGACTTCTCGAGAATCAAACGATTGTAAATGTATCTAATGTATGAAGACGGATCCGGTGTTTTGGGGATAACATTTGATAGAAATTGCAATATTTGTATGTTTATATGCGAATAATCACAATCTTCAATAAACTCACATAAATGATCCAACCCATATAACATACAAGAGGGCACACTGTTTATTATGTTGATTATTGAATTTACAGTTGCATTTTTGAATTCATAGCCGCCACTTTGGAATACTTTAGACAAAAAGCTTATCACAAGTTTACATTTGGACGGGTATACTATACACAAATGCTCAACAGCTTTAACGACTTCCAATTTGAAATCATCTGAAGAATCTTGCAAAACTCCAACGACACGTGTAAGTAAATTGTCAATAGTGGACTCACTTCCAGTTTTGAGTAATGTGCCAACCGCTAATGATGATATAGCTCTATTATCATGTTTAAGTAACATCTCTAATTGGTTATTTAATGGTTCGACAAAATTTGACATTATTTGTGATAATGAAAACAATTGTTTAATACCGGAAAAAATAACAAACCGATCATTCGATGTAATAAATGATTTAAGTATCAATATGACGCTGGATAGCTCATCGTGATAAGGGAATAAATCGAAATTTTTAAACTTCTCATAATGATCTGTAGCAATAGTTACAAATGCTTTACAAGCCTCCAATTTTGTTATTAGTGAATCGCTAAGTAAGCAATTTTTCAAAAAGCAAATTACTTGCCTTTCATTAGTCTCGCCAATGTCACTTGTCAATACATCTACATAAAATTTTATAAGCACGCATTCCACGTAAGGACTAACATATGAGTTTAAAGTATTTGCTAGCTTTATTAATAATAATTTGTCACCTCCTCTTATTTTCAACATAAGAGTTAATGCATGATACTGTACCATTGGGTTATTGCTTTTAACGCATTCCATCACTTCATTAGTCCATCTTTTTACCATTTCACTATTTGATTCGAAAATATGTATCCCGCAAATTATAGCACAAGATTTGACAAATGGATCTTTGTCCAATATTGATGCTTTTAGGTGTCTATCAATTTGAGCAGCAGTTGAGCCATCAACAATACAACCTAAGGTTCTTATCGCATTCGCTTTGTAGCACGTATTATTTGAATTAATATCCTTTGTTAGTGAACTAGTAACGACTAAACTTTCCGCTTCACTAACACGTATACTTTTAATTACTAAATACATCAATTTGCGTAGGGAATGATCATTTGACTCAAACAAGCGTGTTACACCGAAAAATACATCAGTGGCCTCAGCCTCTGTAAATTCATCTCGTCCATTGTTCAGCAAAAATAATATTTTAACCAATGATTGCTTACACAATTTGACATTAAGAGGTAACTTTCTAAATACTTTTGTGCCAACAAGTACAGATGCCTTGTCATTTAAGTGTGGGTTAGAATTTTGATTGTTTCCATGTCGTTCCTGAAAAGAACTTACTGCGTTGGAAATTGTTTCCCGCAGCGCAGAACTCATCCGAACAAATAAGAGCCCAACACTAGTCGCAATTAGCTATATCATTACTAGCATTGCACGTTATAAATAACATACTTTAATATTATTATTATTATATGTAAAATTTTATTATCTTTGTGTTTTTATATGCATTATTATTTCTACGGTTGGCACTAATTACGCCCTTAAATCGTATTAGACACGAGATACCTCAAAAGGATTGTAGCTACACATTATAATGGATTTTAATTACTATTTAATATATTCATTCCGTGGTAATCTTAAGTCATGAAAAATGATACAAATACTTTATGTGAAGCTTAGTGCTAATTAGTTTAAATATTTGTATAAATTCCTAACAGACGTCCGAGGGACGGAGTTCTAAGGCCAACAAAATAATCGCATATAAACTACTGTCTAATTGTATGATAAGATTAAGGCTCCAACAGTCTTCCACGGTGGGCATTGCATAATATACAGAGGTAATACATTTTATACAAAAAATTAAAGTACAATGGAGTCAGAAAGGGACGAAATTTGGCATATTCTCCTTAATATTCAAGGGTTTGGGGTTGAGTGCTTGTTTTAAAGGCATTACTGGTTGATTCAATGATTGTTGAGATTGTAATGAATGTACAGATGGTGTCCGATATGTAGATATATGTTGACACTTGTCATCTTGTAAAATGTGTGTGGATATACGACTCGTCAGGCACACGTGCCTATTAACCAATTTTACATCATCATTTGTTAATTTATTGGCAGATATTGTCGCAATACGTGATTCAAGTTCAACAAGTTTTGTTGAATCCACAACTCTATTCTTACTGCGATGTACATCACCATCAAAACCAGAAGATGAATCTGATAAAACCCGTAAACTCTTATAATCAGAAACACATTTCCTCTCTAAAGTTACATCACTCCCTGCGCCATACATGGCGGATGTCCTAATTGATTTATTCAATATGCCCCTAGCACAATCTATTGTTGTAGAAGCACCAATCGTTCTCGACGAATCAACCATTGCAGATGATGTTATGGATCTGGCAGAATCAACTCTAGCAGTTTCATTAAAATCATCAACTGCAGTATCAACGTCGTTAAGTTTATTGATAGGTACATTCATTGGTAAAGGGGGAACTGCATTTATCCACGCAAATCTGACTTTAGGATGCCAAATGGTCCATTTGTTGGGACAGAAATATGAAAATTTGTTTCTAGTCCAGGGATGATGAAGGACATCCTCAAGTGCGAATCTGGAATTAGTGTCTGGATCAGTTAATCCGAGGAAAAGGTTCCAGGAAGCTTTTGAGACTTTAAAACTCCTATGTGGATTGGGAGTCCTTAAAGTTTTCAAAGTGCTCATCAAACCTTTAACAATTGCATTAACCTCTTTATTCTTAGGCCTACAAATAAATCTGCCTGTTAATAACATTAAAAATACCATTCCCAATGCATAGTTATCAATTTTTTCATTGAAAGGGCCACAATTCAGCAATACTTCAGGTGGATTTATTTCGAATGTGCCAGGCCATTCCTGACCTTTATTTTCATTATCAGATTCTTTCAAAGTGTCGACTTTTACATTCAAATATTTTTCCATAATATGAATCACCTCATTGTAATATCTCAGATTATCATTATTAACATAACCACGCGTATTCACATCTCTCATATTTTGTAGCATTTCAGACCAACCGAAATCTCCTATAACCAATCTTCCATTGCTACACATAAATATATTTGTAGGTTTCAAATCTCTATGCACGACCTGTACATCTCTCAAATGCAATAATGCTTGTACAATCTGAATAAATACTCCAAATACATCTGGAACTTTATGTTGCCATAAATTTCCTGCAGTTGCATATTCTTGCAATAAAAGTATACCCTCTTTACCTACAATCAGACGATGAAATTTTACAACGCCCAGACATTGGCTTGCAGCCAAATTTGCTATTTCTTTTGCAAATAATTTTGCAACAACTCCAGGATTTGGGAAAGCTTGAGGTTGAAGCAATTTCGCTGCTAATTGTTGCCCAGTTTTTGAGTCTTGTACAAGCCAAACTTTTGCAAAGGAGCCTTTTCCTAGCGGCTTCAAAATGTTTAAATTGGCAAAGATACTAGAAGAAACGTGAAATACTTTGATGCCGCCAAGCGAATTGCATAAAATAGGAGTTGAGGAGTCTGCACTACCACATTTTGATTTTTCTAAATCTTCGTTACGAGTTTCTAGTGATATACACTTGGTCGATGTTAAGCTACCTACGGTATTTAATGTATTGTCAGTGAAATTGTAGGGACCGTCTCTAATGTCACAAAGTGAACTTTTCTTTGGCAAAGATTCACAATCCTTTCTATCCATGGTACTCAAACATAGATTATCCAATAAAAAAATCAAAAATTACTTCCATTAGAACATACCTAACAAATTTCTGTGCCTAATTAGAGTCCATGGCGAATCCACTTTTGAACACAATTCATTTCGGAGACAAAAAAAGTATTGATATTAGACTAATAGTTCTATTTGGATTTTAAGCTACTATAAATATGATTTCTATTGCATAGAATGGGCGTAAAGGTGCAGCTCCACTATGCACGCCAGTGTCCCATGATTATTCTCGCTCTGCTAGGCGTATAGCAATATTCTAGTTTAATTATCATGCAAATTGAATGATTTTACTTATACCATTGACATATTATGCCCGCTTAAATCAATCATTTTCTTCCCGCAAATGTTACATTTCCCTTCCCTATAGGCACTTAATCATGCCACTTCTTACCACGAAGGACAGTATTTTCCATTTATTCTCAATTGGGTTTTGCATATTTTGCACACTCCTTTAGAAACGTCGTTGCTATATCAATAAATGACATACAAATTTCTATTACCTCTAATCTCTACCAATTTATTCACTCCAACCTGCCTTTTACTTCCTACAATCTGTTATTACTAACCTAAATGTTATGTTATTTACCATCTCTCGATACATTAGGTGTTACTAACGATCGCATCTTACTTTCGCATTTTTCGCACGGCATCCCGACATATATACATATCACTCCTTACAGCCAATACACAATTGTTGTCATTCTATGAACAAATGTTATAGGTTTATGTAGAATTGTATATTTAAAATTATTTTATATATTCGTACTATCTTGCGGGTTGTTATGCATAATGCTGTGTGTTGTAGAAATTATATAATAGTCTAAGGGTATCCATTATGTATGTTGCAACTTATTACACATTGATAAAGTATGAATTACTATAATATAATAGTTATATTATACAATTATTATTTTAATGAAGTTGGATGAGATAATGAAACTATTACACATTATGATAGATGAAATATGCGTTGACTATGAATATAAAAAAATATTATATGTATACCATTAAAGTTATAGAAAATGGTAGATACAAGACTAAGTTAGATGTAGAATACATATTAAAATAAATTGCATTCAATAATAAAGGTATGAAGGTTCGGATATGACGCAGATATACCAAATACCCAATGGGTTATATGGCATTATTTACTGAATTGAGAGGTAGACTCATTCAATGCTAATATTGTTACCAAAAGTTGGCAATCTATCGAAAATTATTGTTATTATTACCATTATCCCAAGAATAATGTACTAAATGAGAAATTTATGAACGGGTATGACATCTGAAGCATCTGTGACAAAATATATGATGAAAAATCAGATCTTGTATATTCTACCAATAGTAACAGTATAGACAGTGTAGCAAGTTATCAAATATTGTTAGTGTGCTAATTTATGCAACAACAAAAATTTCTATGAGCTATATATAACATTAATAAATGAAACCACAAACATCAGTCACAAGAAAACTAACACAATTTAAATTATAAAAATGAAAAGAAAAAACATAAGAATAAGAAGAAGATAGTGGAAAGTGACGAGAAGAATAGCCAGAATTAATATATTAGCAGATCCTCACAGAAATTTATAAAACAAATAAATACTACAATTGTAAGATGCATGATCATAACAGTTAAACTTAGGAAGGCGATTAAACAGCCACAGTTGTACCGATTTTTATTTTACCGCCCACTGAAAATGAATATAATATAGGTGATATTTTAAGGGCGGATATTTCATTTCTGAAATTTAATTTTACTGAAATCATTTTAATAGATAATATTTATGTGATGATTTCATTAAATACCTCAAAATGTTTAAAATCGGTTCCACAAAGATATCAAAATAGATATGTTAAGCTTTAAAACCCAATACAATATATATTTTTACCTTACCAATACTATATAAAGGAGGATTATATAGAATGAAAAGATGTCAGAATTAATTATAATTACGCTTGCAAAAATTGAAGCAAATGTTATATGGATTTATTGTATGTTTCTAATTGTTCTTTATTATTAGTAGTATCTCCATCCCGCCTTTTAAAGATGATTATGTCAAAATAATTCGATTAAAACATAATGGCTCATTATAATTCAAGTTCCATTTCTACCTGTTATATAGAAACTTCGCAAATACGTATTCAATATAATGTATACGAGTGTATGTGTGAAGGATGAAATAAAATATACTCAGACTGTCGATTGTTTTATTGCATTCTGATGGTAACGCAGCAGATATAATTCTATACATTTAAGACTAATTGCGTACGCCTTATTGTCACCGCATCTAACCATATCCTCATGTATGATATTGAATACCAAATTTAATTTAGAAAAATTATTCCTGATATTGCATGGTATTTCACCTGGCTATCCACAGTAATATATTCACTATACATGCCAATGCCTTTTAGCCATATTTACCAGCAAAACATTCTTTTACTTCTTCATGCAGAACAATCTCTCACTGTGTAGGCAATTTTAAAATTTGTAATACTACATTTTCATAACTCTATCATTAGAGTTCTTGTATTAAGCAAACGTGTTATTTACAAATTTATTTAGAACATTTCACAATCCACTATCATAAAATCACATTAGTCACATCATTATTACGAATAATTACAAATATATTATATACACTTGATTATTAACAAATAATCAATATACTATGCTGTATATGATTAATCATTCCATTAAATAACCACACTTAAATTATGTGTTAAATCATTATTCAATGTGACCGAATGAATTATTAATTTGTTACATCTTTAAAATTGTGAAATATGTATCCCTCCAATGGTTTTTACTCTGCATGATTTATTTAAAATTTACATCAATTATTAATTTATAGATAAATAACGCGTATTTGACAACATCATTAACGAACTATTTATGCAAAAGCAGATAGTTTGCCAAGTTAGACATAATAGCTAAATAATTGTAATTTTGAATAGCCTTTTTGCAAATAATAAGATTATTGAACAAAATTTACAATACATAGCAACATTTAGACACCTTATTTACTACCGCTAACAATTCATTTTGAAATAAGATACCACACTCACAACAATTGATGTTACAACTTGACACTCACTAATCACTAATCACCAATCACCAATCAACGCATTAGGCAAATATGATATTAATTAGCAGGCACAATGTTAACTATGTGGCGGTATAAATTAAAAACATAAAAACCAAGTCACACCATAACTTTGTGTGTCAACAAACAATAGATAAGTTTTTCTTTACATAAAGACGCATGTGCGTTAGTGGTCAAAAAGGGGATTTCCCACAATCGGATTTCTAGAACTGTGAAAGCCTTGCTTCATGTATTCCTTGCGATCAAACCTGCTGGAGTAATAGGGATTGGTGTGACATTTATCTGTGTCAACCTAGACTTACCGAATTTATACCCACTATCAGTATTAGATTCATTTATCTTGCTATCCCTAACCTCATTTCTAGCATTTTCCCTATTACTGTCGTGTTTAGAATTCACATTTTCATGCCTGGAGTGACCTGTTTTATTTTTAAAATGCATGGTCTTTAGTAGGGTGCTCACTTCAAAAGTGATCGATGGTTCCAGATTGTTAGCGTTATTAAAATTACCATCCCTTTGGATTATACAAATGGACCGTTTCATAATCTCTAGTTGATTCTTAAGTGCCATTCTCTCCTTGTGAATGTGCGGTGGCTAAATAACTATTTAATTACCTCTCCTAACAACAATCCAAGCTGGGGCTGTTTGTTGAGCGTAGAATATATTTCAAATTGCATATTTTCAAGTATTTTTCTGACTAGAAACTTTCCAATTATCTTGGGAACTGAGTCTCTTACATTACGTAACACAATTTCGAAATAACAATCTAGCCTACGACGGATTTCCTTGATAAATGTAGCGCTGTATCTGGTCTTTTCCATGGAATCCCAAGCCTTGCTGATTTTCTGTTGTGCAGCGTGAACCATTTGAGAAGCTTTATCTGTAATAGTTCTTTGTTGCGGTTCTTTGACGTTACTCGAATTATCTTCCTTATCCGAAATATCGTTGCACATGATACGGAAATTATCCAACAGATATTTAGAGTCATTTGTAAACAAATATGTAGTCTCAGAAGTGATAAAATCATTCAATATTCTACTGGTTACGTCGTATTCGCGCTTAAATATCTCCAGAGATACGTTCAAAACCTCAGAGCCAAGGGCAGGAAATCTGTTAAAAACTCTATTAGAAATATTGTTTGACAGGGTTATAAGAGTCGAATTAATTTTGTCGAGACAGGAAAATACATCGGGGACGATCTTTTTCAAATAAGGGAGTATTAGGAATTCGAAAGTGTCTAGTGAAGGGAAGCCAGGTAAACTATCTCCCTCGTGCAACCGTATCGCCTGGTCAATATCGTGATTTGACATACCAGAAGTAATAGGTTTACCCACGTATTCTTCTAGCAACTCGTTAAAAATACCCCTAATTTGGCTGCCGACTGCAATCTCCGCCTCAAACATAGTTTGCAATCTTGCGGTATATTTGCCCTTGATTGTACTAGCGAATATGTTACAATAATCGGCAATTAGTGCCCACAACATTTGCACTTGTTCAGCCTCAGTTTGTGGCACATTATCTCCGATTGCAGCCAATTTCTCAGATACAATCTTAGTTTTAGCACTAAATTAACTGTCTATATACATTAATTCGTTGTGGATATCTGGGATCAAGTGCTTGATGTGTAAAAATAGTACATCCGTTAGCTTATTAATGAGCGAGGGTATTCCGAATAATGAGGGGTTTAGGTTCTTGTATACAGAATGATTATCAAAAAACTCTTTCTCATTCTACGTAAAATGATATAGCCTACCTCCAATGCCTGAGAGATACTGACCCCCTCGTTAATATCCTTTTGAGATCTATTTTTAACTCCAGTATATCCCAATCTTAGTGGTACATCATCATTTAGTATCATATGCGAAGCATCTACTCCACGATCCATTAGGTCAATTTTGGTGATGACTCCTAAGGTTCTAAGGCCTTGAGGATCGGCCCTTCGCGCTAGCTGCAAAGCATCGCTGGTGGACATGTCAACGTTGGCAGCCAAAACCGCTAGGATCAGGGTTCGATGATCGGATGCATATTTCATTGCCATGTCTCTAGTAAGCTTTTCAATATCGTCAGTTTGGTCGCTGTTCTTAATGGGTACTCTGGTAATGCCAGGTAGATCAATTAGGGAAAGGTCTGGACAATTGGGAGAGTGAATAGAAAGAATGATGGGAGAGTCAATTATCCCGCAATTTTCACCAGCATCTTTGTTCGTGAGTTTGACTATATGATCTCTGACCTTATTGAAGTCGTAGAACTTCTGACCGTCATTGTCAAATACGGCGTAGGCCTTTGTATCGCCATCGCCTACCAAATGTACCAACCTGAACTCAATTGGCCTTCTCGTTACTATCCCCTCCCCCCTTGGCAAAAAATCAATCCCAACTATGCTCTCCAGCACACTACTTTTGCCACTGCTTTGGGTACCTACCACACATATTCGCGGCAAATTGATATATTGCTGCAATCCAATATCACGGAGATCATCAATAAGATCGATGAAGCAACGCACGTTACTATACAAGGTATTATCACCACTCATTTCTGTGACGTCAATACTCTAAATTAGTATATATACACATACGGTGTGTATACACAGTATACACTGCAATGCCACACAATATGACCATTACACTATCAACGACTTTTCTTTGCCAAACAGACCAAATTCCTAATAATTAGCCCCAAATTACCCATAATGGGTGCCAATAAAAGTGATAGGAATAGAGGACCATTATTGTCCTCACCACCGTCCTATAATGACGTCGAAATCCCCAAAAAACGATCGTACAACTTCTTACAACGCAACCACACCACTAAACATCACGAACAACCAAATTTTGTCTACCTTCAAGCTGAATTTCTGCGTCTAACTGTTGATTTAGTACACAAATTCAACTTCAATGATGAACTCAAAGAATATCTCTATTTGCTGGATAGGGGAGAAACTATACGCTTGACGGATATTAGCAATCCAAACATTCGTAAAAAGATGCGGCACTTATTGCGTGCTTTGTATGTAGAAGAAAAGAACGGATACTATACAAAACCTTCCGATTGCGACATATCCTTGAGACACTTGTTGGACGAGTTTGGAGAGTACATTGAGGATAAATGTAGAAACTTGCCTAAGCCCAAGGAACGGAATAAATACACTGTGAAAGACACTAAAAATGACCAGACTGTGCCAGAGAGTACTCTGAATGGCGGAAACGATGATCCTATTATTACGGCCACAACTGGCGCGGCGGACGACGAAGGGACAGACATTAAAACTTCCCTAAAGAGCCTGAGAGAATTACACGAAGAGGGATTCTATGTTGATTATAAGGAGATGCAAAAGGAGTTTATCAAGAAACACAAAGCAATTGATCTTTGGGGATTGTCAGCTGAGGAACAACTTTTGGCCATGAACGACCAGGCACAACATGCTCATGCCATTTATGGCGAAGATGAAGGCTATGTTATTGGCAGTGCAGTTAAGAGCATCCTAGGGGACACAATTAGGCAGGTGAATAACAAGGAATACAAGGAGTTGATTGGGCGGGGAAATGAGCTTAGACAGAATTTTTCTTGATAAATTCAATTTTATTGTATTTTAATGTATACTTTTCTCCAATTAAAAAAATCGTACCAATAACATTCTAAAATCACATTATTTGTGTTCCCTAGTCATCACAACTAATAAACATTCACCATTAAAAGTAATCAGAGAATAAAGGTACAAATATTACTAAAATGCACAACATGAATAGTTGATTTTCTGACAGTTATTATATCTAAGTGAATAATACTGTGGGCGTGGGTTGTAATTATAGTGCTAGGCAGAATGTGCCCAAAGTATACAATAGGCATCGAATGCAGTGCAAATAAGTTGGCAATTGGGATACTAGATTCAAAATGCCGTATCTTGTCCAATGTGCGACGGACTTTTGCTGCGCCTGCAGGAGAAGGATTCTTTCCCCGTTGTGTCGCTCGGCATCATCGCCAACACATAGCACAATTGATCAAATTAGCACTCAACGAATCATGTATTACTTTATCGCAAATTGGATTGATTTGTTATACCAAGGGACCAGGTTTTGGTTCATGCCTGTATGTGGGCTCAGTGGCCGCGAAGGTTTTACACTTATTAACCTCAGCTCCAGTTGTCTGCGTCAACCATTGCGTGGCACATGTTGAAATGGGCAGATTTATCAGTCAATTCTCCGATCCTGCCGTCCTTTATGTATCGGGAGGCAATACTCAAGTGCTAGTATTTGACAGGAATCGCCGTGTCTACTCGGTTATAGGGGAGACGTTGGACATTGCCGCAGGTAATGTGATAGACCGCGTTGCCAGGCTGCTTAAATTACCAAATTACCCGGCACCTGGACTGTCCATTGAACTGCTGGCCCAAAAAGCCACAATTAAGCATAAGTTACTACCCTTGCCCATAGCGCTAAAAGGCATGGATTGCGCCCTGAATGGCATAGTTAGCAAACTAGAGCTTTTAATATCCAGGCATCCAAATATGGCGATTAAACGCTTTGAAACCGTGCAAAATGAAGCACTAAAACCACTATGCGATGGTAATTACACTTTCGTTCAGGATGCAAAAAGTAGGGACTTTCAAGATACATGTTCAGTAGGCACTAGGTCATTAACCAACGATTTGGAATATGTTAAATTAGAAACCCAGAAAGACGTTGACCTAAACGAATTCCACGCTGAAGATGTCTGTTATTCTGTACAGGAAATTTTATTTGCCATGCTCGTAGAAATTACTGAAAGGGCTATGTCGTTTACCAATGCAGATTCGGTATTGCTTGTGGGCGGCGTTGGCTGCAATAGAAGATTGCAGGAAATGATTGGTATCCTATGGATTAATTCAGGCAAAATGGCTGAATGCCGTGGCGCGAAATTGTGTCCTATGGACGAACGCTACTGTATTGACAATGGCATTATGATCGGTAGAATGTGGTTAATGTAGGTTACACTGGGCTGCTAGAATATCAAGTAACCAAGAAATCCGCAAAATTAGAGGAAATGACGGTGTCTCAAAGGTACCGTACAGACGAAACGATAATACATTGGCGGTAACACGTGTCAATTTGTGCATTTCACGACACTAGTAACTCTGGAGTAATTTCTTTGAGCTTGTTTATGAGCGCTTTTAGTTGTTGATTCCACTCGTTAACCCCATCTAGGAGAACTGTCAATCTACATAACAATGTAATTACTTTGTTGAGTCGATTATCCTAGGTTGAACCCACGTAAAACTGACGATCTGCTCAACCTGGTTAATTTTACCCTTAACCACATTGTTGCACATAGCTTTTAGAAGCAAGTATTCCACCTAGGTAATATGGCTGGTTACCTCATCTATTGGAATCCGACAATTCTGGGATATTTCTTCGAATGTAAATATGCGTTGTTTCTTAGCCTTTCTAAACACGAGTTTCAGGAATGCCATAAGTGTAATTTTTCTTTGGAGTTGCTCTTTGTGATGATTTAATTCCTGAATAAATTGTTTATCGTACGGAATGGCTGATTTGGACTTTATATTTTGAAATTATCTCATCGTATTGTGTGAAGTCGCCATCATTAAGAGCCATTAAAATTGCGTATACCCAGCCAAATGTGGAGTGCTGTTTCAAACACGTGTTGATTAGTGGCTGAATTAGAACAGCACCAAAATTGTAGTTATCTGGCGCTGCAATCGAGGCAATTGCTATATCCAGTGCCAATTCATCACGTTCAGTTGGACTGATACTATCCAGAGGAGTGTAGTTTAGGTACATGAGTGAGTCCTGGTACCATGAATTGTATTTGTGCGTTGCCTAAATGAAACTTCATTGATTACCTTATTTAGATTCGCTGACACTTTGTAATAGGCTGAGATTACCGTTATGTCCAAGCCAAATCCGGATTCTATCTCAGGTTTTACTTCCTCCAAAAGCTTCAAACTTTGGTCGTAGGATTGATTCCGAGTATGGTGGTATGACTAAGTAATTAAGCATGCACCTTTGCAATTTTAATCATAAAACTGGCTTGAGTGTCTGTTGATAAGTAATTGTCATATTTAGACAATTGATCTAGTGACGCTAAAGGCTCTAGATGTTCAGAGGACAGGCGTAAAATATGTGAGAACTTCAAAATGTTCAGATCATTTTTGATAGGATGCACTATCATTTCAAATAAAAGAAGTCTGTCATTGCAAGATATTTCAGACATGGTAAACAACTCGATGAGTGCTAGGGTTAACTCATGGTAAAGTTTGTTTGACATGTAATTTTTTATTTCATCCACCAGCAGATAACACCTGTCGTTAATCGCCGATAAGCGATTTAATAGTTCTTCCACCGACCCGTTCATGACAAACCGACTGACCACGCCACACAGACCCTACCGAAAGCACACTTCTCTCCAGAAGTTCAACTCAACTGCCATATCTAATGACTAAATTAGTAAGTTAAGATGGTTAAGCACATAAAAAGGCACATCCCCTATTGACCCTTCAGATAACAATATATACTAATCCAATTACTAACTACTACTGTGATGGATAACTACAACAAGGGCAGCAACGAAAAAATCCAGAAATATCCTAAAAACAAAGAAATTTACATGTATAGTGACTGCTATTAATGGAATGAATTAGGCGGGTTAAAATGCCCACGTACAAAGTCGTTATGGGGGTTGCGTCCCCATGGTTAGTCACCCTTAAGGTGACTGAATGCGGCCCCTATCGCACAAAACCATTCCGTTCATCCAATAGTCCTGTTCCATGTACATTTCGTTTTGGATGGGTTCATTCCAATTTGTAACTAAGTAGCTCGTCACTTCGGCATACCTACGCCCTCTGGAGTAGTTTACCACAACAGCTCAATTTACCACCAAAACCCAAGCACACCTACATAGCCTTTACAACTATGGTTGAAAAACGTCGCGGAAAGGCCACAAACGCTTCCTCTCATACATCAGAGAAGCTCACACCCAACCTTCTCACACAGTTGGAGTACAGCCAGCGCACAGTGTATGTGGAAAAATCCGTTTCTAATGCTTGTGAGGTCCGCAGCGAGTCTGACTGTATCAGTCTTTGTAACATTTCGAGCCTTGGACATGCTGATAGCACGTGTGAAAGCTGCTCAATACCAAGCGAGTACACCGACTACCTGCTGTACGTTAAGGAACGGGCCAATATCATCCGTACCAGCATTCACGGCAGTGATGCTAGGCATAGACAACATAAAAAAACTAGGCAAATTGAGGTGCACGAATCCGATGGCGGCGACGGGTCCAGCGTCGATAGCACTGGGGGACTGGTCAACATGAGGCAGAATGTAACCCATTTAAATATGTGCGACAACCCTGGCGATATGTGGCACGGGTTAAAGACATCAGATGGCAAGCCAGTTGTGTTGCATCCGCTCAAAAGCAAACACGGAAATCGTCACAAACAGTCGGCATTTGCCAACAGTGGTGGCAAAAAGTGGCCTTCTTTGGTCAAAATGTTGCAGGCAATTAGACACAAAAACAACACAGTCACACACGACAATAGTGGGACCCGTAACGGTGTAAATGCTGGTGATAAAGGCGGAACCAGCACAAATGGGCCTATAAACTATTCTGGCGGTTTCCTCAATATCAATAGGTACATCAAACGCACCAACGTTGGCAACAACACTGGTGGAGGCGTTAAAAAAGTGTGTGGACTTGGCAAGTTTACGAAAAGGAGTGGCGATGTTGGTAAATACGATTTTCCAATGCCCCAACACATTCCAAAACACGCACTAAAGCAAACCATGGCATACGGTACCGCAAATACCACCTCCAATAATGCCACTGGCTCTAGTACCACTTCAGGTTCCACTGCTAATATGGGAAATGTGTCTAGGATGGGACACGTAATGGGCAAAGTGGGTTTACATAAGGATAAGAGCAGAACTGGTAAGACAGAAGCAGAAGCGGTTGAAAAGATCGACATGCGTTTCAAACCCCCCAAATTAAAAGTTGGGGGACGGCCCAAACAATTGTCTAAACAACGAGCTGCAACTGTAACCAATTCTATTGTTGCTAGTAGCTCTAGGGCACACCGAAAGAAAAAACGCAACGTATCGCGCAAAGATTTAGATACTAATGCCGCGATTTGATCACTTGATTCTGTGTAAAAATTAAAATTTTCAATTAAAACCCCCACACAACGACATCTAAGTGAGATGGTACATAACTAGTGCAGTGCTAGTTGTGGGATCAATAGTAATTGGAAACTTGGACTGTGCTGCGCCTGTAATACTAATGCAGTAACTCAGGTAGCCTTGGTAGCGGCCGTAGCTTTTGTTCTGTCCGACCAATAATATTATGCCCTTTGCTTCCTTACCAATGTCCCTTACATCGCCCAGCGGCACTAAACTGCTGCTGTTAAGTTCTGACCATGCCCTGCTGGGCCAGTACTCGGCATTTCCCTTGGTAAACTTGGGGCCTGTATTGCCTCTAGAACATTCTGTATGGATGCTGTCCATGGTAGTGGTTGGTATGCTAGCTAGATTTGGCGAATTTCTATCACTCGTGTAGCAGGCATGGCTTTCATGGCCAGAGCTGTGTAGATCATCGGTGATATTATCGTATGTTGTGGTACATACGGCGAACGAGTTATTTTTGGCAAATTCGAACAATTCCCCAAGTGACCCATACCTAAAGGGCATGTGGTATAGAGAGGCCTTGATAAATGGTTGGATTACCTGTGATATTCTAATGGTCAGAGGATCTAAGAAATCAGGATTTCCATCACCTACTAGCCACACGCCGTCCCATCTCATGCTAAGTGCGGTGCGTACTAGAGTGCCAAAATGATGTTGTACTCTCTTTCCGTGACCATTAAAACATGGTATTGCGAGAATCCTTCTACCTACGACGGGGCCGTCGAATTTCGATACTTTTGGTAATGGGACTTCCGCCACGATACCTCCATCAAAGCTTTTAACCCCAGAAGCCTAGATTAATCAATCCATACTGCCTTAAGGATGTGTTTAGATACTAATAATAGCTGGGCAAAATGTATTCCCTTGGGTAAGCTGTTTAATGAGTGAGTATAGACTTTGAGTAGATCCCTTCCGAGTGAACAATAGTCACTAACCAACTTTTTAGAAGTCAATAGAGTGGAATTTTTATTTCTTCTATAACTGGGGCTATTTGCAAGTTTGAGTAGGTGTTTTGCGATGGGATGTGTTTTTGATGTCACAATTTGTCCCTTTGATACTTGGTGTGGTGCTGGTTTGCTAGACCTTCTATTAATTGAATGTTGTGAGTTGTGTTTATCTACTTGTGATTTTCTAGTTAGCGCTTTGTATTTTATGTCGCCAAGAATCTTGGAGACTGTAGATGCAGGGAGGGTGGGTACAGTAACTCTACCCATACACTATATGGTGCAAATTTGTGTATGTTTAACGTATAGGTTAAGGGTTTTTATTTCTTAATCTGTTACACAATCACATATCACCAGTTCTATACCTTTAGATTGTGTGTTTTGAACTAGAATTTAAATGAACATCTTAAAAATTCTTAACAATACCGAATGCAATTGGAATTACACTTAACTAATGTCGTTTTATTAAACAAAACAATCGAATTCCTCACTAATACTTTCTATTATATTAAAAAACTTGAAAAAGGTACCGCAATCTGTATGTAATCTGTCTACAAGACTAAATATTTATTTAACTGAGCTACTGCAGTTTTTTAGAATGTTTTGTTTAGGTCCAAAAACTACCATACAAAAACGCTCCAATTACCATCAATTTAACTCAAATTTGCTCCCAAACGCCATAAATAATAATGTTGGAACAGGATTAATGCATACTAATAAAGTGGAATTGGCAGTAAAATTACTACACTATGAGTCAAACAATACAAATGCTTGGCAAAATATGTGAAGTGGCATCAATGTGAAATATTCTTTACCATTTTATAACCTTACTATAGGGACTGGGCTACACGGTCCGAGATTATATTGGCGTCCAGCTGAGAAATTGTCGTGCAACATTGCAGAATTTGATTGCGGTAGGATGGGCCTAGTCTATGCTGCACCGGATTTCCTTCAAGGTACAGCACTTGTAGTTTTTTCATATCATTCAATGGCTCTATATTGTCAATGAAGTTGTTGTTTAGCCACAATTCCACCAAGTCTATTTTGGCAAGCTCATCTAGTCTAGTTATTTCATTATTTCCAAGATCAACTATCTTTAAGGCCTAAGTTAGTTGAATCATACCATTTGTGACAAATTTGGCGGATTACTCAACATATTGTGGCTCAAATACAATTCACATAAATTAGTAAGTTTGGTGATTCCCATGTCCCATTCCTTTAATCGATTGTTTTGCAAACTCAACCTCTCAAGACATGGCAAATGTGGTAGCTTCATTGAAGTGATCTTATTTTTACCCAACCACAGAGACTTGAGCTTCAACAATTTGTCCAAACCCTCTATCTTCCGGATCTTGTTGTTACCCAATTCGAGCGCAGTCAAGTTTAGACAATTATCTAATCCCTTTATTTCAGTAATCTTATTGCTAGACAGGTATAATTCTTCCAACATTTCCAATCCTTCCAATCCTTTGATTTCAGTTATCTCATTAAATGACAAGTCTAATATTCTGCGTAAACAATCGGTATACCTTAATTTGGTGAGATGACCAAGATTTTCTATAACCTCTATTTTATTTTGGTACAGATCAAGGTGTTCCAGCAATAGATTATGGGTCAAATTCTCAATTTTGATAATGCGATTTGAAATCAGTGCAAGTTTCTTGAGCTTGCGACATCTATCCAAGTTAGCTATTCTGCTAACTTTACTGCATTGTACCTCGACACTTTCATCGCATGAATCTACTTCCAATTCCACCGATTCTTGGTAACAATTTTTCATACTCAAACACAACTATGACTCACCCGACGTGGGCATAGGCTTCCTGTGATAATTCAAAATACTACAGTATCTAATATACTAATAGCAAAGGGTTGTAAGAAATTAAGTAGTTAAGTAACTATAGTTCAAGCCCACTTGGTAGACGTAGATATTACCATTGGTAGACCCTGCAAATAGGGTCCGTCCATCGGCAGACCAGGAGAGCGAGACGCACCAAGGGAGGCCAATTTTCTGTTGCCTCTCCGGTACCAATTCCGCCAGTACATTCTTGTTTTCCAAATCCCACACCTTAATGGATCTATCTGTTGCAGCACATAGCCAATAATTGCATGGAGAGAAACACAAGGCGTTTATTGTGTATCCAGACTCTAGCGAGTAGAGGTGTTTACCCTTAAATACGTCCCACAACATAGCTACGCCATCCCTACCGCCAGAGGCGCAGAGAGACCCATCTGGAGACACTGTAACAGAGTATACCACTCCTTGATGCCCCAACAAATCTCTCTTCAATTTGCAAGTGGAAAGGTCCCATACCTAAGTCACACATAGCCACAATATAAATCGTATGTAAATACATCAACTGATAAAAAATTGGTCAATCAGCCGTAACATATGATCAAAATAACATGCGTAATGCTAAGATTGTATTAGCATATTGGAAAATCTTAAGAAATAATTTGCATCTATTTATTATTATAACAAATTACAAACAAAATTTAAAGTGACTGCTGACAATTTAAATATTTAGAGATCATGTTTAAACAATTTTCCCTAAAATTTACAACTTTAAAAAATTTAACTCAATCAAATTCACCAAAATTAACAGCAATAAAACATTATTCATATATAAAAACAAGAAACAATTATAATCTATATATGCAAAGAGTTGTAGTAAGTCGTGAAAATTTCAAAGTGAATGTAAAGCACAAAGAATTAACCAATTGGCTAATTCTTTGAAAACAAAATAAAAGCCTTGTTACCTTAACCTTTTTATCCCAACCTCCAGAAACTATGGTTGGCTCGTTGGCAGATGGAGAAAATCTGACGCAAGAAATCCAATCAGTATGCTGCTGATCTACGATTGTTTGCCTACAATCTGCCAGTGTATTCCATAGCTTTATGGTTTTGTCCCTACTACCCGAAACTATCTGGCGATTATCTGGGCTAAACGCCACGCTATTTACGTCGGACTTATGACCGGTAAATGATCTTACAGTCTCTCCCCTTACTAAATCCCAAAGGCGGAGAGTTTTGTCCCAGGATCCTGATAAAGCAAATAGACCATCGCTGGACATGAATACATCCTGTACTGTTTGGTTGTGCCCCTTCAGTGCAAGCTTTGAAATCCCAGACTTGCCATTAATTTCCTCATCATACAACTGCCAAATCATAACCTTTTTGTCTAGGTGACAGATGTGCATAATTAGATTTTTTAAAACTTGGAGGAATTAAGCATTAAAATTATCATATCATTCAACAATTAAATATATGTAGACTAGTTATGATAGCATATAGCAGCTGTACATTACGTGCTATGGGTATAATATTAGTGAGATCAGATATTAGGGAATAGTATAATCATAGCTGATCAGAGTGAGCTGGGATCCCAATCATCATAAAATACAACAAAATTACTATTAAACTATCACGAATATATATGGATTTACATTGAAGGTTGACACATACCTCTGGACGCCGAAATGATGGTGTTTACAGTTGGATCTGATGGAGTTGAGATGGAGGTGACCCACCCTTGGTGACCTCCGGATAAAACACCCTTGTATTCCAGTACAGCCCCTTGTGGCTGTGCTGTTGCTGTCTCCATCTTTGCTTGGGTCTAAAACCACTAATACAGTGCCCCACTTAGGCCGTCAATCACGTAGCTGCCCAGACGGTCAGGTATTTAGTACCACTTGCTACACAATTCTCCACTCTATACTCTAAAACTAGAGTGATTTAAACAGTAGCTATATTAAATTCTGCTTTGGGACCAGAAGGATCGCTTTTGAGAAGTATAATAGCGACAGTTACATCCCATACACTTTCTCATACGTAAATATATATTAACAATTACGATAGAACACAATTGTTATGCACTTTGAATATTTTCAATTCATTTTGCAATCACATAACATTCTCTATAACTAAAATTAACCTACCCTACCTTTTCACAATATTCACTAAGCCAAACTATTAAATATGTACTACACAATTGAATAAAAATCAATTACTCACCATTATTTGCTTTAAAACTGTTATAAACTTTGTTAAAATTGTTTTAATCTAACCAAACATCTCGATGCCCACCTTTGCTACAACTACTCTAAAATCTTTGTTCTTATCACCCATAAAAGTAACCCCCTTATATAACTCCACCATATCCTTCTTAACATAATATTCAACTCTGCCTAGTACAATAGTTTCTTCAACATCCCCAAGGCAAACATACATTCCACCATCTTTACATTTGATACAATTTAAGGATTTTGATACTTGCGTCATGATCTCGTTATCTTTCCACACAGTCTCAACAACCGATGTCTCCATTATGCAGCAAAGTGATATCAAAATTGCAAGAGTGGAGACGTGCGATACGATTAATCCATTTTTATATGTTCCAAGCAGGTGCTCTACATCAAATGACAAGTTCTTCCTCACAACCTTTGTTGTAGCAATGTCCTCCAATACAAGTTCGCCATCTTCAATCCTCGGATTGCGAATGTTAAAGAGGTAAATTTGTGCCACTTTTGCCAACTTTAGCGACACTTCAATGTCGTCCAACAGTGCAACCAATTTGATACTACCCGGTAAATTGAAGTAGGCTGCGATAAATTCGGTTACAAAGAATTCACTTGTCAGGTATGGTTTGTAGATACTCCACTTTTCAATAAGTAAATCCAATGATCTGATTACATCTTCACGTTCCAAAGTCGTAACAGTTTGTAACGATATAACTTGCATCAACTGGTTGACATTACACAAGTCATCACCATTAGTCGTTATTGTTGTAAATTGCGATAAGGGAAGGTCCAAAAACTTGCTAAAACAGTGGAAAAGTGGCAATGTCCTGGACAAGTGGAACTTATATTCATTCTTCTCCACAACATTCCAATCAAAGCTGTAATTGGTTCTACCCCTTATTAATTCCATTAGGTAATTGGAAATCTTGTAAAAAATAGGATGCTCTACATTCAAATGATTAGTGATAAATAGTATATTGATTGCATATAACAAATTAGCTAGTGCCAAATTAGTCACTTGTGGCTCACTCAAACAATTATCGGAAAAAATGATATCAAATGAATCAATAAAAACATATTCCGAGTATAATTTACAATATTTATCTAAGTAATCATATACACAACTTTTAACCCATGTGTTGTTGATACTGCCTTTGCTTAGCCTTACAAACAAAACTAGTGAATTTAGAAGCTTCAAATGACCTTCAGTTGTAAGATCAATTTGGTTTATTATTTTTGACGATTTGCCAGACAAATCCTGGAAAAATGGCATAAAATTGCCATTAAATAATATATCAACGGCTAGTAGATATATTTCTGATATGCACTCAATTACCAATTTACTTCCACTGTCAATCCTTAGATACAATTCAGCAAACAGTTGCGATATAACATCACTTTCAATCAATCCAACGTCTGAAATAGTTATCATCAACTTTATAGACTCAATTAAACATTTGATTTCAGATGGAGTTTCTATTGAATAACTTGTAAGATCTAGTAATTCAATGCCATCATTACCCAATAAATCATTCAAATATTCTATTTGTTCAACGTCAGTGCTTGAATAAACGTAGAGTAAGCGGAAAAACTTGATTATAGAATATTTTATCGCATAATTTGGTGCATCTGCTAGTCCATTATGTATAGTGATGATTTCACTAAACAATTTGTGGTTTAAAATCGTCTTGATCACGTATCCACTTGTACACCTTATTATACCAGTCAATATTTGAATGCATTCCACGACATTTTTATCCTCTTTTATTTGAGTGGATAAGTATTTGAGTATGCTACTTTCCTTCAACAGATACTCTCGTGCCGAGTTCTGGTTATTTGCCGCGGAACAATCGAGATTACAACAGACCGTATAGATATCCAAGCCAAATTCAGGGTATAACGAACAGAATAGTTCATATGCAGATACCAAATCGTCTGTAAAATCAGTGGTAGTTGGGCCATAGAAAATTAAGCGCAAAATCCTCAGCAATAACCTCATATTGGCACTATTTAGATTACGTTCAATTAGGTTGGCAACTATATTAACCAGATTGACGTCATTGTGGATGTATGAATACCATCTATAATGCGTTATTTTGGATCGAGCCAGATCGACATTTATTGGCGGGGTTTCGATTATATTGCATAAGGTGTAAAGTGCAATGTTGACTTGACTAGACATTGTGCTCTGACAAAGCCATATCAGTTCTGAAATGGTATATCCAGCACGATCAGGTTGATCGCCGTGGTTATAGAGCCCGGTGTAACTTTTATATTCATTCGAATTTGTTATTATTTCACCGTTAAAATTGTACCTAATTTGGTGTAACAGGTTCGTTTCATCACTTTTAAAGTCGGATTCTACTGGATTAGTCCATTCCATCTTTTCAATCTCCCCGGAATGAATTTTAAATTGCACAATCCTTTTCCATTTCTCATCACATTCAATCTTACCATCTATCGTCTCACTAATTCCATTTTTTACACATTTATTTTCATGCAATTTATTTTTATATTGACTAGGAGGGGGGCATATTGACCTTCCAAGTTTTAATTGAGAATGACATCGATGAGTTATTTCGGGGAACCCACTACTGACATAAGCACAATCTTTAAAACTAGGTTCAACATCGAGTACATCCCGTTCTATAACTTTTAAGTTGGCTAAAAAGTCATGTTCAACCATTAAAACGCACGCCTACACTACAAATTTACCCACTATCATATACATGCCATGTATACACAACTAAATATAGCCACACATTCACAGCCTTGGCACATATATACCTTATATACACATAAGCATATACAATGTGAAATGTATAGTATAGACAATGTTTGTGGCCTTTAGAAACATTGCAAAGCATATTGCACCAAGATACTCAACTAACTTTGTGAAATGCAGAAAATTTACACATCAAATTACACAAGACACTAGTACCAATGTAAATAACAAATTACAGGCATTTGGACTGCAATTTGGAGAAAAGGTATTCAGTGATTTAACTAAAATTTCAACTTTGGAGCCCCGAAAATTCAGGGAATTTATAGAATCCCTAACCAACACCCGTGTCAACGATTTACTAGTATGGTCTAAGTGTTCGGATTATTGCATTAAAAATGCACACAAATTTAAATATTTTGACATGACAATAATATTGGATTGCTTTAATCAGATGGGCATAAATGACTCAACAATGCTAGTAACTTTCGCCCCCCTGTTGATCAAGCACAGCCCATTGATGGACCCTAGACACTATGTCACGATAATGACGGCATATCATTCAGCTAATAAATTGCACAAATCGTTGTTTACTGAGATATTTTACCAGATCTCCCGAAAGGCAGAGTCCTACTACAACACGGAATACGTTGAATTACTAAATTGCTTAGTCAAACTTAATATTGAAAATAGAGATCTACTGAATGTTTTGGCTAAAGCTATAGCCAGAAATATATGTGACTTGAGATACACGCACATTTGCCAAATAGCTGCTGCATTTAGAGCTTTAAAAATGTCGGACGACATCTTCTACTACCTGCTGGACAATTGGCAACAAAAAGAACTGATGTATATGAGTATACAAGAGATTTTTGACGCCTTCACGGTTTAGTTTATTTTACTCAGATACTTAAACAAACGGACTTAGTTTGGCCCGTGTACTATGAAGATCTACAACAGACACTTATAAAGGTGAAGTAGCACGTGACATAGAGGACTAAGGAAATGATTGGAGAAGAGGATATTGACCAATTAAGCGCTCCGTTTGATTCCCTAAACGTCCTATATATGTACAATTTGCTATCAGTTGAGTTTCTAAAGGCGCTGGCCAAATGGTGTGCCAGAGCAGTGTATCGTCCGCCAAATAGGTAGATACACATTGATACAGATCACAAAAGAGGCCTTTATCGACGCAACTTGTGCAACTAAGTGACTTATTCAAATCATTTGGCTTGGAAGATGATAAATATCTAAGTAAGGCGATACTTAAATTCGTAACGTCAGACGGTATAATGTTAATAATTTAGGTGGCATAAAGATTGAGCCCAAGCAATCAATACCTGTGCAATATAAGAGAGGGAGGAGATACATTAAGGCCCCGGATCCTTTAGTCTCTGATCTTAGGCCAAATTCTGCCAGTATGAACACCTCCACTGGCACTATAACTGATGCCGGTACTAGAACTTGTTTGATGTAGTGCATCATAGTACATTTGTTACACATCGTGCTAGGAAACACCGCATTCCTTCCACAAGCAGTTGCAAAAAGGTGTCAATAAAAATTAAGCAGTAAATTTAGTGATTATTAACAGCCATTTAATTAGTAACTGACTTAGTATGGAGTCAGAGGGTGATGTAGACCAGGTGATTATACAATTCTATGACCAAAATGGGAATTTTTCGGGTGATCCACTAACGGTACCAAAGAGGTAACGTTACACCAAAATAGCATAACAGTTGACAACTTACAACAACTAATTGGAACGATTCTGAAGGATGATAAACAGCAGTACTCCTTCTTGATTGAGGGGAGATTGCCAATACAAGATAGTTTAGGGGAGACACTTTTCAAAGCTAAAGAAAAAATATCACCTGAAAAAACCCTTAGTATTACTTATTTCCCCAAGCAAATATACCTGATAAGATCCATCACCCGTTGCACCTCTGCACTAGAAGGTAAACCTCAGCTCACGAATAGGGCATAAAGATTCAATATTGGCACTAGAATTCAGCCCCTGCGGGTCTTATATTGCTACGGGAGGGGGAGATAATTTGGTAGACTGATTTACTGATTTAGGTTATACTGTGGGATGTATCTACTGAGACTACGTTGAAAAAATTTCAAGTACATAAGGGATGGGTACTGAGTGTTTGCTGGGCACCTGATGGTAGTAGATTTGCTTCAGCAGGAATGGTATTGACCCAAAATTACAATATCATCGACAAACTAATAGATAAACATATTAGTTTGTCATGCATATGCAAACTATCACTTAGGACTGTGACATATATATTTGGAAAGATGGAAAACAGTACGATAAACCGCTCAAAGGACATACTAAGGTAAACCCGCCTAAATTTAGCCCATAACATCGCTCGTATGGCAACCTATACACCTATTACCCGAAGATGGCAGCACATACTGTATGTTAGCAAGCGGTAAAACCCCATCACTAATGAAGGTAGCATGGATAATACGGTTAGAATCTGGGATGTAATCAGCAATACTTGCTTGAGAGTGTTGTGCGGACATACACAGGGGATAACACAGATTATTTGGTCAGGAGAATCAAATTGTATCTACTCTGCATCAAGAGATACATTTATTAAAGTATGGAATTGTGACAATGGGCAGATTGTACGAGAATTGAGAGGTAAGTTATAAATTACAGTTTCAATTGAAAAATTACTTCACAATTTGCCGCTTGTTTCCTACAATAACAAGGCACATACATAATGATTCTATCATTGCTCAGTACCTAACACAACAATCTCCAAATTATATTAACCTAAAATGTATATTGAAAACCCATTATGTTAATGACTATTCTTACATCGATATACTCGAAACGCGCAAAATTTCATATTGGTCATTCTACAACACGCCATGAGCCCATGTAACATTAATTGTCCATATTTCAATCTTTACAAAGTACATTTCAGAGAATAGAATCAAAAGCCGCTAAAAAATGACCAAAACTGAATGACACAAACCAGTGTATAAATGTATAAGAATTTACACACTGATTATATTGGCTACTATCAATGACACCTTAGATAAAGATGGCTTAAGGATAAACCATGGCAATTAATCACAGAATTCTCTGATATTTTTCCATATTCACTATATAATCAACATCCCTCTGGAGGGATAAAAACTTACCTAAAATGCCATTTGAATAATTGCTCTATCTACAACGTTATACCTCCATCTCCCCTACGTATTTCATTCGTTTACGTAATAAAACTTTAGCGTTTACACTAAATGAATATTGCTGGATATGTTAAAAAAATGTTTAAAAAATACTTATATAGGCCATGGCCACTGGGTAAATACTCTAGTGAGCAACACCAAAAGGGCACTAAAAGGAGGTCCCTATGGGTCACTAGAATTTGCCAAGAAGCGCCTAAAATTTGACACACTCTCCCAAGCAATATCGCACGCCAAATTCGTATATAAACAGCTACTATCCATGGTATTACATCACATTAAAATAGGTTGGAACGGAACGAATCCTCTCTGGGTCTGACGATAATACATTGTGTATCTGGACGCCGCAAAGCAGTTCTAAAGAGGTCTGCCGAATGACTGGACACCAACAATTGATTAATCACGTGACGTTTTCCTCCGATGGAAGATTCATCGCATCCGCTTCCTTTGATAAGTCATTGCGTCTCTGGTGCGGAAACACTGGAAAATTTATCAAAACGCTGCGGGGACACGTAGGCAGGGTTTACCGCATCGCCTGGAGCCCCGATGACAATTTGATCGTCAGTGCCAGTGCAGATTCTACACTAAAACTTTGGGACATCAACACTGGGAAGCTTAAATTTGATTTGCCAGGGCACTTGGATGAAGTGTACGTGGTTGGTTGGAGTAACGACGGGGGCGTAGTCGCCTCAGGTATGTATATGGCCCCACTGTTATACGGTCCAACTTTATTAACTTAGGTGGGAAAGATCGCATACTGCGCATATGGCGTCATTGACATCGCTTTCATCCAGTCTGTGCTCCTCTCAACTTCAAATGTGCGAACTAGTAATTGCTCGTCAGTACAATTCCGTAGTGGCTAGCGTCGCAAAGTACCTAATGCTCAACTCACCTTCCACCCTATATAGCATTTCTAGATATACAAAAATAGAACTAAATGAGACCAAAAATGCACTAATATTGCTTGTCCTTCACGACATAGTCCGACCTGATACCCGTGTCCATCCCGACACTGGTACTCAGGTCTACTACACAGTACTGCTTGAGAATATATTGAACAGATTACTCCTACCCGTGGTACTGACTGTTGTTGGCCATGTTTACTCTAAAATCCACTCACAATTGTTACTTCAGTTCGCCAAATATGGTTATTTATGTCTAGAGAAGTGCGTCTCCCTCACCTACAGTGATATCGTTAGCGCCAATAACACTCTACTTGGACAGGAATTGATAGATACGTTTGATAATGAAGAATACGCCAAGATAACCCTATCAAATGCACTCAACGACCTGATCCTGTACCAATTAATCGCAACTACTACAACAACTGCTGCTATTGGTGTCTACGAACCAGAGCTTAACGTAAACTGCTTGGCACCACTGGCATATAGGCTAAATTTGGAATCTTTGGCCCGGCTGCTGTACAATCAAGTGACTATGACTTCACTCAGGAAGTGATTGAAAATGCGTCCATGCGAATTGGGCACATTCCCGTGGCCAAAACGGTACTATTGGCGCTGATAGCAAACGGGATACCTATGACACCAGCACAAATACACGATTATATTACAAATTGTTCAAGAGATAGTACCATAACGCTTGATTACACGGCACGCATACTTTCAGGCTTGGCTCGCCATCCTGATGGCGTAGTTACTTTATCCACTAAGGACGACTATTCACCAGAGCCCATGTATGCTATTAATGTCAAGCGTTCAAGGGAATTGATGCTACACCGAGTATTGTTTGGGTATTTCCATGTCTATGTAGATGCATCGAGCGATCTTGCGGAATTATGGGAGCTAGGATTTGGAATCTGCTTGCCGTTAGAGATAATAAGTTTTGGAACCCGCAGTACGTGAGTCAGCAGGCCCTAATGCCCCTATCCACAGTGAGGTCTCTGTTGTATTCGTTATCTTTGAGGGGCTATATTCGGATCCATGAGATATCTGATACTAAACTGCAGAGCGCCCCTGGCGCCACAAATTTTGCCCCTACTCTCCCCGCTGGCATGAAGCAGATGCAATCGTTGCATTTTACATCTAACATCATCATGTCTAGCGCTAAAATAGTACAGGACTGCTACAAAATAGCCTCCAACCTTATACACAGAGGGAACTTAATTTCAAATGGCAAAATTAACATGGGTCCCTCATCTTCCCAGTGGAATTTGGACAGAATTACAGGCCGTCAGGCCGAAATGGATTTGTTGGAGCAAAGCCTATTGCATGCGGCTAAGTTATTACTGTTACTCACAAATTCTATGTGATATAATCATCGTAGCTGCTTATTTATGAATCGTCGATTTTCATTACCGATAACGTTGCAGTTGTCTTGTTCGTCATATCCTGTATGCGCTGGTCCATGGAATAGATTTACTGTATAAAATACTTACTGAGCTTTGTTTAAGGCCTGGATACCTTTCTCTGTGCAACTATATACATTTTGGCATTAAATTTTGTGTTTTAAAAAATATTTTTTTAAGTGTTGTATATATTTTTATAATCATCTGTTTATGACTCATTAGCTTGATTACTTAGGGTTATTAATTGGTTTTATTTGTCTGAATGGCGCACGATTTAATCTGAAATGAATGAATATGTAAATAGCAATGCCTGGCGAGATAATATACCCAAATTGATAAGCTGAACTTAATACCAATGAATGTTAGTAACTATTAAATCGACAAACGAACAATTCTATTGTGATTATTTACAGAAATTGGTACACATCAACATAAAATTCTATTAAATAGATAAACTTATAGAATGGGAAGACTGACAATTGTATTGCCATAGTACATATGCACAAGCAAATGGTTATGCGAATTTAGATAATTATTAAAACCAAACCATTGGGTTTATCCCTTTCAATAGATAGGTTGACTAAGGGGCAATATATGTATCTTGCTGTCACCCTGGTGGTATATCACAGCACGCAACTACTTGCAGACAGACACAAGCAGAATAAATCAGCCTAAATTTGGGAGGGGTGGTTTCAGGTGTTATAAAATGGAGTACAATGACTGTTATATGGGCACAACTGCTCGTAGAGAAACGCATAAGTCGGGAATATTTATCGCCCTTATGTGCCTGGCAGCCCTAGCTGGATGCATAGCGCAGACAGTCTCCATTTTCGTATACGACTGGTGGAAAATTAGTAAAATTACATACAACTACCAATACAAAGGCATGGATAGGCAACATCTTGTGGGCCCTACAGAATATGGACTGGAAACTGTCAGTTACGACAACGGAAGAGTGTTAGTCAATTGGAAACAAAGAATCGAACGAACAAAGGTAGAACCACACTTTATAATGTAGACAAAGGGATATAATGCAATTCAGTACAATTCGAATGATTTAAATGATATTGAAGTATTTGCCTCTAATTGCCCACCATCTTGCCAAGAGGCAATCGCTACTCGCATAACAGGCTACGAGACTATCAAGTCTATGAATGACATAATAAAGATTGTGACAATCATTTGTTCTGTGGTAGTGATACTTAGCATTGTATGGTCCGTTTTTTTTGGCAGACATTTAGCCATATGCGTAAGAATATAGTCAATTTAGTGCGTTTGGTTTGCAGCTGCTACAGGAAGTACAGCTACTTCGTATACGTGGCATTATAATACGTATGAAAGTTGGAATGCAATCATTTCTAGCCAACAATTACCGAAGCCAGTGTTAGGTAACGGCCTTTATCTGAATCTTTTAGGAGCCGGCCTTTACGTACTTGCAGGAATCGGGTTTTTAATAACAATGGCCATAAGCCGATATATTTACCACGGCCATATTAAAAAATTACTCAAAGCACAATACTCTGAGCTGCAAAATAACGATATTTCGACTCAATTCAATTGTAAGTACTCATTTGCACAAGCCAATCCACAAATTGGGAATGGTATTGTAGCCCCTATGATGAATGTTTGGAGTTCTCAAAACAATGCAGTCCCTTTTAGCCAGCCTGGTTTGCATCCTAACAGTAATGGATTTTGGAATGGACCCCAGGGCAACTTTATCCCGCCAGGCATTTAGGTTTCAGGCATCCCTACCAAGCAAATATGATTAGTAATACAAAATACATAACGAAGTAAGTAAGATAGTCAATCTTTAATAATGAAGAATGAAGTCGAAATTTAGTTAGAGCTATGTTAAAAGCAAGAGTTGTGGCTTGGATGATAAGTGGCCAGCCATAGACATACATAGACATATACACTTAATTAATATATTATAAATTATAACCAACACACTGAACATTGCATGAATATTATTAGATAATGGTACGCATAGTGTACAGATGTAAGGCTGTAACAGATAGTGAGTTTATCGGGTCAGTGGGGAACACAAGAATTCACTCTCCTATTTAGTCTGTTTTCATATTTTAAAAAATATTAGACGGGAGTATAAAGGATGGCAAAAAAACCTGATCCAGACCAAGTAGTGCATGGTATGTATACCTTCATCCAGTGTACCTTAGGCAATTAGGAGGCGAACCAGCGGCTTCTAGCGTTCTAGCTCCAAAACTCGGCCCTCTCGGCATGTCGCCGAAAAAAATCGGCGATGATATCGTCAAAGAAACCATGGCTTGGAAGGGGATCAAAGTCACCGTCCATTTGATTGTTCAAAATAGACAGGCCAAGATTGAAATCAAGCCAACGGCTACTGCACTATTGATCAGGGAATTAGCGGAGCCACCCAGGGATAGGAAAAAAGTCAAGAATATCAAACATAGCGGCAATTTGACTTTTGATCAAATTCTCAATGTCTCTCGCACCATGAGGCCTCACTCAATGGCTAGGGAATTCAAAGGCACAGTTAAAGAAATTCTCGGAACTTGCAATGCCATAGGCTGTACTATCGATGGAAAGAAGCCCAGGTTGTTGCAGCAGCTTATAGACTCGGGCGAAATCGAGATTCCGGCCATGTGACCCAATTACCAATTAATTATTACGAAGTTAGTTATAGACTAGACAAACGCTATACCTACAGTCTATGATTGAACTACTAATTTGCATGTTTAAACGCTGTTTCAACCAATACATGGGTGTATTGCGTCGGAATAGATGTTGATTAGCCTAATTATGGATCAACTTGCTGTTATGGGGCGTAATAAGAAGTTGCGCATATGGGCCGCGTTATAAGGGGTAAGTCTGGAGTGAATAGACGACGGCGCTAGGGTGTTCCCCTTCGTTGTGTCAATGCGTGTTGAAGATTGTGTAATTTAGGTCAGAGGAAGGGGCGAGGGTCAATCTTTAAGGCGCACGTCCACAAGCGTAAGGGCCCGGTTAAGCTGAGGAAGTTGGATTATGCAGAGAGACATGGGTACATAAGGGGCGTGGTGAAGGACATTTACCATGATCCCGGAAGGGGGGCTCCAGTGGCCGAGATTGCGTTTAGGAAGGTGTACAAATTTGGCCTGGAGAAGGAGAAGGTCGTTGCGATCGAGGGTATGCACACTGGTCAATTCGTCTACTGCGGAAAGAATGCAAGTATCAACATAGGAAACGTGCTACCTCTCTCTAGCATGCCGGAGGGCTCAGTCGTTAGCAGCTTGGAGAACAAGCCCGGGGATCGCGGCAAACTGGCCCGCACTTCTGGCGCGTACGCTACAATCATCAGCCACTCGGAAGATGGAAAGAGCACTCGCGTTCGCCTTCCTTCCGGCGCGAGAAAGACCCTGAAGTCTTCTACCCGTGCGGTGATCGGCGTTGTCGCCGGCGGCGGCAGGATCGACAAACCCATACTTAAGGCCGGTGTCGCTTACCATAAGTACAAGGCCAAGCGAAATTGCTGGCCCAGGGTAAGGGGCGTTGCTATGAACCCTGTGGAGCATCCTCACGGTGGCGGTAACCACCAGCACATAGGCCACCCGTCAACCGTCGGTAGATCTGCCCCTCCTGGTCAAAAGGTCGGCCTCATTGCTGCTAGGCGCACTGGACTCATTAGGGGAGGAAAAAAATCCACTACCAAAGACACATAGTCACTAGTAATTCTTTATCATTCAACTGTCACGGGTTTGCGCGTATCCGGCTTGTTAGTTGCTCCATTAGTGTTGCCTGCTAGTTATATTTTTATATACAATAATTATTTATTTTGTTTTGCCACATACTATATATGTATTTTTCTCTTACTTTTCATATGGGCAGTCATGTCTGGCATGTTGAGGTTGTTTGTTAGACCTCCTGCGGTAAATGCGACTGTGTTACTGCGTAAGATACCTCAAATGTCTTCTAAAGAAGTTATTTGGACCTTTGAAGACTTATCTCACATGAAAAAAATCGCTAACACACATGCTGAGTCATTGTTTTTTGCCTGTACTAGTAGAATCCAATCCTTTCTCCCCCAATTAGGGTATAAAAATTCAATTGTTCACTCAGAATTACCGGAATTGTCAGAATATTATTCGCCCATTACAAGTCTACACTGAAAGATAACAAATTAATTCATAACATTAACGATTTTATCCTAAACGAATGTGAAGAAGGGATGTCGAGTAGTGAAATTTGGAATTATTGTACGGCAAATGACTCGGTTTTGCTATATAAGGGATTCTTTTTGTTAGATATCATTTAATATAGGAACAGTTTCATGAATAAACAGTTACACTGTCGGATATGGAAGAGTATTGTAGCAAATGTATCTGCTATTTCATACAGAAGCCTTATTTAACCCCTTCTGACACAACCATTTTATTAAAATGTCATCATTCTCTTTTAAATTCTGAGCATCGTAATTTGTTTTCTGAAGCTGATCTAATCAGCTTTAAATCGCAACTAATGGAGATGATCATCCAAGCCATCCATCAATTAAACAGGTTCCATCCTTCAGATATCAACGTATTTATTGCTGAAAATATTGAATTGGACTCTTTCTACGTACGTTTTATTTGATTTCAGAATAACATTACGGAATTGAATGTCTACTATACAAATATCCTCAACTACATTGAAAACAATCCGAATATACTCAACGCTAATCAGAGCCTATGCGTAATAGGTTCATGTGTTAAATTTTTGGAGATAAATGAAGAGGTGATTTAAATTTAATAAAGATATATATTGGAGCTAAACGAGTCATTACTCGTATTTTAATGGAGTTGACCAGGTAAAGTGTATTTAAGTCAGTAGAAACGAAGTTTTGGAGCCCCCCAAATCATTTTTAACATTCAAAAAACTCTGCGACATAAAGTACTGGAATTTTGATTTGATGAAATGTAATGAATATTAATCTAGGCCTAATAGATACCATTGCCAACAGCAGTTATTGCATAATCAATGATCAACAAATCGAATTTATCAGCTGCATTGACGAAATAATCAAAAATTTTCATCTTAATAAAATGGAAACATATGTAAGCGAATATAATTTGGGGAAATCAGATGATAAATTGTACGATACAAGTCTAATTGACGAAATTACACATGTTAAACGGGGCTGGACGACTATGTGCTTGAATGACCAACTAGATTATTTACGCGCAATTAAAAATAAAGCGCAAACCCGTGACAGTTGAATGATAAAGAATTACTAGTGACTATGTGTCTTTGGTAGTGGATTTTTTTCCTCCCCTAATGAGTCCAGTGCGCCTAGCAGCAATGAGGCCGACCTTTTGACCAGGAGGGGCAGATCTACCGACGGTTGACGGGTGGCCTATGTGCTGGTGGTTACCGCCACCGTGAGGATGCTCCACAGGGTTCATAGCAACGCCCCTTACCCTGGGCCAGCAATTTCGCTTGGCCTTGTACTTATGGTAAGCGACACCGGCCTTAAGTATGGGTTTGTCGATCCTGCCGCCGCCGGCGACAACGCCGATCACCGCACGGGTAGAAGACTTCAGGGTCTTTCTCGCGCCGGAAGGAAGGCGAACGCGAGTGCTCTTTCCATCTTCCGAGTGGCTGATGATTGTAGCGTACGCGCCAGAAGTGCGGGCCAGTTTGCCGCGATCCCCGGGCTTGTTCTCCAAGCTGCTAACGACTGAGCCCTCCGGCATGCTAGAGAGAGGTAGCACGTTTCCTATGTTGATACTTGCATTCTTTCCGCAGTAGACGAATTGACCAGTGTGCATACCCTCGATCGCAACGACCTTCTCCTTCTCCAGGCCAAATTTGTACACCTTCCTAAACGCAATCTCGGCCACTGGAGCCCCCCTTCCGGGATCATGGTAAATGTCCTTCACCACGCCCCTTATGTACCCATGTCTCTCTGCATAATCCAACTTCCTCAGCTTAACCGGGCCCTTACGCTTGTGGACGTGCGCCTTAAAGATTGACCCTCGCCCCTTCCTCTGACCTAAATTACACAATCTTCAACACGCATTGACACAACGAAGGGGAACACCCTAGCGCCGTCGTCTATTCACTCCAGACTTACCCCTTATAACGCGGCCCATATGCGCAACTTCTTATTACGCCCCATAACAGCAAGTTAGTGGCTCCGGTATGTAACCGTACAACCACACGATTTGGCCAAATAGGCATTTGCGCGGCATGGAACTGACCTGCGCACGGGTGTTCCTGCATAAATGCAACTTAGACACCCGAACCTCGGCCTCATTAACGCCTAGACAGTAAAATACATAACATGCCTAATTCTCTACCCCTATCCAATAACACCCGTCCAAATCACCGTCAACAATCCTACATTGATACACTCTGCCGTTTTATATCCTACTTGTCAATTTTCGTATCTTTCGCCAGACAGACCCACACACTTGCTCAGTCACCACCGCTCCCTGCTTTTACACTCAGGATTCCTGGATTTATCTCTCCATTCCAGGTGCCATTGGTCCATAATGAACCTCTACTCGCCAATAAAAACCTCCCAACCACTCAACTGACCTCGACGTCCAGACTGACCTGGACCCCCAGCCTAAACACGCGTAACACGGGCGACCATAACAGATGGCGCTCGTTACACTCTGCACAATTACCCCCCGTAGATTCAAAATACCGCGTCCTACGCCACCCCGAGGCTGCCAAAGACCAGGCCCCGACAAATAGCCATACAGGCGGTAACCACCAAGACAACAGACGCGGAAACGCTGAAAAGTGGCTGTCGCTCGCCCAAAATATAATACCTGCCCGTGTAAATACCACATACAACAAGGGCGCGTATGTTACCGGGCCTATACATGCGGGGCTAGTCTACGACGCTGTCATAACAAAGTTTCTAAACTACAAACACGCCCTGGTCTCGATCGTTTCAAATGATGCCAAATGTATCCTCATAAATGACGTCCTATGGAATGAAAACACCCATTATACATACCCAAATCTTTTTTCTCAACGCGCAAGCGCCATACTAGGGGCCTGGGCTCATTTGGGAAGACGCCGTGTGCTCCCCATTAGGACAATCTCCCCACTTTCGTACGATGTAAAACAACGACCATACGTCACAATCGCACTGGACAGGACTCCAGACTACTATCCCCCGCTGACTCGGGGAATGATCGTCAACGGAATTCCTGTCTGCCGACACGGTGACTCCATCGTTTTTAGGTCCCTGCATGGGAACTACCACCTGGACATGTTTCTCTCCCGATGCACTTTAGACAACAAATTCAGCATGGACGCTGGCATAGAAGAGCTCTTTTTGCCTGGAGAAGTGGTTGAACTGGAGGTTCTATCCCCTCCAAGGCTGCCTTACATCTCATCCTTTTTGGCGAGGCTGCCCCTCAATTCTCCCGTACGAAACAGGTAACTGTCCTTTGCACGTAGATGGGCTGAGATATTTCCCATGCACAGGGAGGCTTTTCTCGGACCTAAGATGTCTTTACGCCGCAGGGTCCCACGGAATAGGCCATTTGCCGCTACCCACTCGCCTCCTCGCTTTCCATTTGACGTCAGTGACAGTGGCAAGTACATGGTCAAGGGGGTCAGTGACAGTGGCAAGTACATGGTCAAGGGGGTCAGTGACAGTGGCAAGTACGTGGCCAAGGGAGTTAATGACGCTGACAGGTACATGGTCAAGGGGGTCAGTGACAGTGGCAAGTACGTGGCCAAGGGAGTTAATGACGCTGACAGGTACATGGTCAAGGGGGTCAGTGACAGTGGCAAGTACATGTCCAAGGGAGTCAATGACGCTGACAAGGCCCTGAAAACTCGCCCCCCAGTCGTCATGCCGACAGAGAGCGTGACGCTGAGGGATTTCCTAAAGAGTGTGAACGGGAGGATGGATATGGTTTCCAAGTACGTGTTCATGAAGACACGCCGGCGTATTGGCGCAGACTGCTTAATATCTCCAAATATGGCCAAAAGCTTTTACAACGTCATTTCGCAGTCACAGAAATTCACAGACATCGACGGGGCCCTGGAGGCCACTGAATTACGCGCCTTAACAAACACAGGACCCAAAAAATACCACACGGTCGTCCTAATCGGATCTGCCATCAGCGGCAAGACAGAGCTCTTCCGTTCACTATGCGCCCACGCCCAAAGTGCCACACGAGGGGCTGCAGACGGTACCCCCACGGGGCACGAGTTTGGGCTGGCCAGCGTAGAGACTGGGGGACGCAGGTACTTGCTTTTCGATGCCCCGGGACATCCGGCTTTCGCCAAGATGACGGAAGGCCTACTTGGTGCCTCGGACATTGCAGTCGCCGTGGTCTCCGCGAAGGAGGGCCTCCAAGAAGCCATGCAGAGACAAATACAGCGATGCGTTAACTTAAAACTACCGCTGGTGGTTTGTGTCACTGATTGTAGCGATTGTGATAGGGGCCTGGAGGATATCACATTGGGCCTTTCTGTAGCAGGCGTAACACTGCAACCACTTGGCCCTACCCAGCTGATACAAATGCAGTCCCAGCCGTCTCCCCAGTCCATATACGAGGCCCTGTCTACAATGCCTTTGCCAGAGGCCGAGGCTCTTGCTGGAGGTGGCGTGGTAATAGATTCTGGCGTTGCCAGAGGTGTGGGCAGGTACGCCCTGGCCGTGTTGCAGGAGGAGTTGGAGAGGAGGGACTTCATAATATACAGCGGGCAAAGCATCGTAGCCAAAAGGCTTTTCGGATTGGACCTCAAGCCCATAGCTGCCTCTAACCCGGGAGACGCTGTTTACATAGCTGGATTGGACTGTCTTATCCCCCCGGGCACGGCGTTCGTCAGGGCGTCCAATGAGCAGGACGCCAGGGAAATTTGCGCGCTGATGCCCCAGGGATGTCAGGCTATGCCGTCCGAAGAATTTTCCCCGCAGGTAAGTGCCATAACAGCGCAGCAACCCACTTTGCAGGTAAACTCCTGCGAAGTGGGTTACGCATTGCGTGTTGACTTAGGGGAGGCGAGGCCTAGTACCTGCAGTGGTCAAGAGCCATTCCTTGGGCACAGCCGAGGCGATCTCTACGTCTCTGAGGGGGCTTTTAGTTGAAGATACACCGAGTGACGTCAGATACGGGCCCGTGACGGCAGCGCCCGGGGTGATGACGAGCGGAGACATCCACAGGGCATCACCAAACGGAATAATTTTCCTGTACGGTATGGGATGCCCAAAGGACCTTCTTGCGGCTGCTAGCAGGCGGGGCGTTAGCATAATTTCGTGCAGTTCTATGGATGAAATTTTGTCCCTGGGCATGGGTGAGCTTGAGCGCCGGCGCAGCGCCAAGCCCTTGGGTGGGGTTTTGACGGGAACCGCCATTGTTGGCAAGGTTTTTGGCGCCGTGAAGGTAGTTGGACTTAACTTAGGACAAGAAAGCAGCGGGATTCACAGTTCAGAGCGGCAAGATTTTGGGCGGTTCCCCCGCCAGAGTAATTCGTAACGGTGAGGTGATTTTTGTTGGACAGATTGCATCGCTGAGGCACACCAGGAGCGAGGTTTCCACTGTTTCCGACACGGGAGGGCTAACACTTGCGGGTTTTGACGACTTTATGGTTGGAGACACCCTCGAATGTTACTCTCGCTAGGCGGGTTGGATATAACTGTATATTATTTGTTTCATTTTATTTTTTAGTATATTGATGAATTACCGCTAGTCTACAGTATAGTGCATTCGTAAGGCTGAGCGCTTGGTGTGTATGCCTGTCCCATATTTCTCGGGGGGTGTAGGGGGGCCAATGTCAACGACCAACCCAACTAGGATAACCTCCGAATGGGATGACATACAGGTAAAATTCGGTAACTACGTGCCGCTGCCGACAGAAGAAACTGAGGAAGAAAAAACACTAAACTTAATTGAGCAGTCGGAACGACTGGTCCAGATCTCGGAGGAGGCTATCCGCGCCAAGCGTCTGGAGAAACTGAAGAAGAGGCACAATTCTAGAAAATATGGCTCTCCGATAGACGTATACAGCGATGATTTTGTGGAAAATGTCACTAACTACTCAAAGGAGGCACCTGTGATAGTATTTTTGTACGATCAGACAGGCCGCACCTTCCAGGCTCTTAAGGGCGGCTACGAAATACTAGCCAGGCGATTCCCTGATACCAAGTTCGCCATTGGCGAGGCTAAGCGCATAGTTTCTAGTTCAGGCAGAACGGCCCCCTCCGCTTTGCTCGTGTATAAAGGCGGCGCCTGCGTCGCACAGGCAGGCGCAGCCCAGGTGATCGCCATGCAGGGCTCCCACTTGGCGGATAGGAGCATCGAGGAGCGGGCTGCGGAGGCGATCCTTGACTTTATCGTGCGCTCCGGCGTTGAACTGTCCCGCGGCAATGTTTTGGATTCGGACTCAGACGCCTCTGATTCGGGCATTGGGAGGGCAGTATTTGGGGCTGCGGAGCGGGATTCCGACGATTCCCGCAGCGACGAGGAGTACGAGCGGAAAAAGTCTAGGGCCTACACTTCTAACTTGCTGAACAGGGTGTTAAACAACCGAGTTTGACGTTTGTAATTTTACTTAGCTGTGGCGCCACTTTGGGCGGGCGCTAGTAGGGGTAGGTAGGTGCGTAAAATTATTCTAGTGTACAGGGTACGCATGGCGTAGTCAGGTTATCTTATTGATATTGCGACTGAGGGAGGCACTGCTATGGCGGATGGCCAGTTCAACATCTTTGGGTAAGACGACTCGGCTCAGCTCCAGCCCGTGGCTGGGGGCGGGTTCTACGTGCCTGTTCTTCGGGCCGCCCCGGAGCAGCTGCCCTATATAGCCCTCTGGCAGCAGCCCCAGTGCGGTGTAAACTACGTGGGCCACGATATGACGCACCATTTTATAGAGGAAGCGGTCACCTCTGATTAATAGCATATAGCAAGATTCGTCCTTGGCCAGTTCAGCGCTCTCAATGGTGCAGAAGGGGTCCACAGGCCTATTTTTTTCGTTGCCTCGGTACACGTTTCTAAAGTTCTACATCAGGGAAGGTTTACTGTAAAGTCGTGCCTGCCCAGGAAGCTGTTCAATGCAGTTTCCGCCTTCTCCGGGTCAAATTTTATGTTCACTAGGTTAGGCTATCCATTTTTAGATTGGGGGACGTTTATGACAAATTTAGGGAGTGTAATTTGGGTAACTAGGCTATGTGGGTGGGTTGATTCAAATGTAAAATTTGCCCGCCAATCATGATATTACACTAAACATGTGTTAGTTAAAGTGAGACTCACTTGTATCCCGCTTTATCAGCGCCAGATCGGAATTCAGTTGCCAACAGTAGTGTCGATTGAAGGGGTTAGCGGGGCCTACGCTGAACCGATAGGTGTAGATTTTACCGATATTGTCGAACCGCACCATGAACTGAATGAATTTTGTGGTACTTTCGGATCGTTTACGTGTAACATTGCATTTATGCGGATGGACGGGGGGATCATGCGGTTCATCCTGGTGTAGATTTGCATCAAATCCCCATCTAACGGCGGGAACCTGGTGAAAGACCTGTATTGGCATACCATCCCTTGTGCATGTACACCCTTATCCGTCCTGCTGGCCCCTACCAGTGAAAAATTCATAATTTTAGCTTCTGGACTCTGTGCCCCCCCTTCCCCAGCTGGACCTCCTGAAAAGCCGTAGTCTAAGTATTTGCTGCTGGCGTCGAACCCGTGCAACGCAAGCAGGGGCTTTAGCAGGCAATTGGCCACGCTATCCAGCCCGCGGTTGGGGATGGAGCTGCAGAGGGGCATGCCATTCCAACCGTTGAAACGGGTCCCGTCGTAGGAGACCACTAGCAACAGATTCGTAAGCGGTGCCATAATGCCCCCCAAAACGCCTTCTTTGGGCATGTATTCCATTGACACTCGGGGTTTGACCTCGGGTCCGTCACTGGTCAAGGTAGACAGGCTGGAAACTATGCTGATATTTGAAACAGGAGGCAGCTGCGCGCGGCCTATTTGGAAGGCGCTGCGACCAGACTGTGCGACCGGTCTAGCTGCTAATTGTGTGACTAGGAGGATAAGGAGGGGGGGGTGGTACATGCAAGGGGATCATGGCATTGGCATAGGGTAGGTGGGGCGGTTACTGCTACAAACATTGCGAGATGGCTCCCTCTGCCCGTGTGAAACAGCCTCAAGTAGACGTCAAAACGCAACTGGGCCCACAGGCCAGGGATGGTGAGCACGTCTTCGGTGTGGCCCATATATATGCTTCCTTCAACGACACTTTCATTCACGTAACCGACCTGTCCAATAGGGAAACTCTAGCTAGGGTCACAGGTATCCGACCTTTTATTTAGGTGGGATGAAAGTAAAGGCTGATAGGGATGAATCTAGTCCATATGCAGCTATGATGGCGGCTCAAGATGTCGCGGCAAAACTCAAGGAGCTTGGTGTCACTGCCATACACGTTAAACTCAGGGCTACTGGGGGGACTAAATCTAAGACTCCTGGGCCAGGGGCCCAGTCGGCACTGAGGTAAAAACGCATGTTATGCAGATCGCTAGCACGTTCAGGGCTGAAAATTGGACGGATAGAGGATGTCACTCCCATTCCCACGGATTCCACTAGGCGTAAATGCGGCCGCAGGGGCCGCAGGTTGTGAACCCGCCTCAGTTACGTAATTAATGGACACTTTTTAATTCTATATATCCCTATTATTATTGCGCATTTAAGTATCGACCATTTTGCCGAAAATCCCGTGCCGTTCATGACAACCCTGACTTTCGCTCCTTTGTGAGACGTTTGTTTTCAACCTACTTTATTCTTAATTGGTCGATTTTACACCCTATATAGCAAACATTTGCGTGAATTGTGTAACATTTCAGAATGTATGACGAATAATTTTGTTGGTACACTGGACATGTCCGGGGTCACGATTAAGGGTTTACAAATGCCCTTTTAATGCGTTCAATCGACGTGCCTCTTCAATGTTCGACTAACACTTATGGTCAATTTACATCAAAAATTGACCAATATACCGTTCCTACGCACATCAATGGTAAATCATAGCATATCAGTCTTAGACTAGGCGTATCACAGATCGGGGATATGGGTAATCTAAGCAATCACAAATTAATATCATGCTATTGGAAACCTGCAGTATATTGTATTTACGGGATCCAGCCTATCTATTGTCCTAGTATATTCAACTAAGGGTAGTGATGAGGAATGGGCGTAAGGTAGACATCAGAAGCCGCACCTGGGGGCATAATGGAAACTACCCATTGAATTCACAAGACACAGCTACATTCAGGAATAGTATGAACTTGCCATAATAACTAGTGTCTAATTTTACGATGCAAAAATGAGCGTTGTGAGGGGGCGCATAAATTGGCCAGTCGCCCCAGCTTATATACTGGTCACCCTCACAGGTATCGCAGCCTTCGCCCCCAGCCTTGACTCAACAACATATTTTTCACCTCCAAAAAATCATCAACAGGATGTGTCTTCACTACCTTTTGGTGCTGGTCAAGTGTTTGAGGATAAGAATTCTATTCTGGAGGCCCACAGTTCAACCAGCACTATCACATCAGAGTTAGATGGGAGAGAGGAGAGTATCGCTACAAAAACGCGGACTTATAAGCATAGGAATAAGGCTGGTAATATTTCATCATTTGATGCAACTAGCAGTGTATGCACTAAAGGTTTGTTTTCAAATGAATTGCCGTCTGTGGATAGTATACAGCGTGAATTCATTAAGGATGGTAAATATTCTACAGCATTTGAGGCAGATTTGGTGGATGATGGAATTAACCCGATTTTTTCGTTCGTCCAACTTCATTTTAACCCATTTAAGAGCAAAAAGTTTAAGGATGTTTCCATAGAATATAAGGATAAAATCTTGTACTTTCTCAATGAAAAACGTGAAAATATTGCAAAGTTTACGATAGAGAAGGCGATTCCAAGGGTGGTACAGACACTAATTTCTCTGACACATTCTAAGGGGTCAAAATGCACTGCCGAATGGGTACATAAACACAGTAACAAAGGCGTTTTGCACCTAACTTGCGACCTTGACTATGGAAGCTCGGCTTATAGTGATTCCTCTGTTATTAAATTTAAGTGCCACAAACCCAAGTTAGAAGGGTTTAAGAAAGAGTCATTTTCCATCGATCCGCCCTTATTCAGTCACCAATACCCCACGTATGAATCGATATTATCTCACATGAGGATGATTTTAGGGTTATCGCCAAAACATCCAATTTCTATCACATCAGTGAATGGACATAAAGTCACTGAGAAGGAGAGTTACAACGCGTTGACAGATGCGATTTCAAGTGGGCGCAACGAAATAGATGTTTTACTCGATTGTGCAATTCAGGTTTCAGTTCGTTTATTTTTACCATTTATCCAAGCTCCGGATAATATCTCAACATATCCGGTGTTTTTGTACCTTGATGATTACAAAAGGGTGCTGCTAGATACTAAATATCAGTCACTATTAGCGGAAAGTGGTATAACTGGAAATCCTATCAATTTTAAAAGCAGCGCCAATACCAGCAGTATTTATTACTTATCAGACGTTGATAAGCACAAGTGCAGGGTAAAAAAAGGAAAGTTAGTTATCAGTCCTAACTCACCTAAATCTGCATACGAGATCTTTACATTTATCCCTCAAGTCTCAGTGAACGTCTATCTGATGGAAAAAAAGAAGTTTACCACAACAATATCCCCTTTAATGATGGTCAAGGATGTGATATCTGAATTAAATAAGAAGGTCAGTGAGTATGCTAAAGATATTAAAGAGATAAAAAAACACAAGATCGTATTCTATGGATTTGAGGTGGGAAACTGCCAGTTACACGATCTTAATGAACATATTTACGAAAAAACAAGCAAACTTCTCCTCTACAAAATCCCAACTTCAGTCCCATGCGCCACCACCAAATCCACTGTCATGAACTTTTATTTCGGCCCACATAAACCATCCGAAATATTACTCGACATTTATATAAATAATGATAATCAAAAGTCAGGCCCTTATAAAATTCATATACCCTATGAAGGGTATGCAACCCTCCAAAATTTGAAGGAGATAATCGTCAGAAATTTGAGCCTTATGGGTGTGTTTTTATCCGAAGATTTGCAATTTGTGGAAATAGGAGGCAAACCTGCATCCCATCATAGCGATCGAACGCATTTGTCTGCCATTAAGGAGTTTATCCAAGACTACCGCAGAAATGTGGCAACAACTGTCACTATAACACCAAACACCAATGTGAATGCAAGGTTTGTGGGTTCTAAGAAGACTAATGACTTCAAATTCCACATCAATTCTACAAACCCTACAAGTGAAGAGATAGCCAAAGCTTTTGAAGAGAAGGCACACAAGAATAAATACATGAGCGACCACCTACACCACAATCTGTTATTACTGGATAAGGAAGATAATGGACATCTTATTGACTTCCAAGATGGACACTTGCCCCGTGGTATCAACCTTAATAACATTATTTTTGAGGGAGACAACAATAAGGACTTGAAGATCAATTACACTGATAGAAACGGGAAAATTAGCGAATTTACGTTATTTTTACCCTATAAAATGGAGCCTCAACAAGTACAGTCACAAATAAAATCGGAACTTGCAAAACGAGGCCTACTTGATCCAAATTCCTCCGATATCATCCTTGATGAAAACAATTTCTGGGACGATAAAAACCCAGTAATCCACGTTTACAGCTCAAATACTATGCCTATCCACGGGTTTTATAAAGGCCGCCCCGTTGAAACATCAATTAAGTTCAAGTCAAATACGCCACTCTCAAAATTGGAGACCATGGCCAAAGAAAAAGTCGCCAACATGCTTGGCGATAACGGTGGTATGCAGGGATATGACTTTTCAATACTATCTGACGATGGAGAACACACCTATACCAATGACGACACAAACTATGATAACTACTCAATTTCATTTGGCACTCCCTTAACGCTGAACTTTGGCAAAAAGAAATATTGTTTCATTAACCACAATGGGGAAAAACGATGCACGGGAATCTACCCAAACATGCTCAAGAAATTTACATTAGATACCCTGGAGGATCACTTAAGGCATAACAGTAAAATGGATGGAGACAAAATTCCTGAAAATGTGAAACTTTCAGCAATAGTCCTAAACGATGGCAAAGAAATTCCATGCGAATATTTGTTTGGTTCAGAAACCATTGAAAATTTAGGCCATTACTACAATTTCGACCTGGCCGATGTAGCAGGATTCAAATTTGGAGAGATGAACAAGGAGGAAATCAACGTTTTGAACGCATTTCATCAGTCCGGCGACCTTCTCAAAGCCAGAATAATGAAGTTAACTGGCGAAAAAGAGACGATAAGTACCTTACTGAACAACATGGACATAAAGGCCTTTAAGAACGAGGTACTAGACAGATTCTCAACGCTAGACTACCGCGATAAAATCAATAACATCGAAGTCAATGGTAAGGCTTGGAAGAATGGCATGCTGTTTTCCATGGTTAATCCCGAGGATAATCGCGATGTTAGAATCACTTTTGAAGTGGCCAATGACAGCGGGCGCAAGGCCAAAACTTATATTTCATCTCTACTCGTGCAGCCCAAAGACGATGATACAATCACCACATTTTTTAAGAGAGCGTTCGCCTCCCCAGTCGTCTATGGGCTGAGGCCCAATGAGTCGTACAGGCTGGATTGCATCAAGGGTGGCAAGTCTACTCAAAATATCTCTACTTCTAAAATGTTCAGTGAAATTGACTGCGATTCAATCTCCCTGCAGCCCCTCGGCGTCTCCCAAGATGGGCTACCGCACATTGTAATCAAAGATAAACAATCAAAAAACCAACAAACGATATCCGGCGGAATTGACCACATTAACCTTGGCCTTCGCAACTATTTCTCAGATTTACTAGATTCTGGTTCCAATTTAGAGTCCGCAGAGTTGGAATTGCTGGGAATACCATTTAATTGCAACCAGAAGATCTGGTATAGTCACAATCTACTGGCATCGCTTACATTAGATTCCCTCCTAGCCCATTGCAGCGGTGATTTTGAAAAGCTCAAAAATAAATTGCAGAATGAATCTCTAATGGAAATAAAAATAAAACCCAAAATGGGGAATTATGTACATTCCGACACAGCCAGCGACAGCGCTTACCCTCTTATGATAGGTCTTAGCTTAAACGGCGTACCCACACAAGTCTACACCAAAATAAACGTCACCAAAACCACCATTAAGGATAGGCCCACCGAATTTGTGCGACTAATCAATCAAACTTTCGGTAAGTCCCTTGAGGGTATGTCTCATATCAACGTCAACCTGTGGATTTCGAATACGCTCCGTAACTGCACCAAATTTGACGGTATGAAAGGGCTGCTAAATATGAGCGTTAATGAACTTCTCCGTCACTGCAATGTCACCTGGCAAATGCTAGAAATGACGGGAGGGGCTGATATAAATGTTGATGTTATCAAGCGCTTTGCAAGCAAGGCATACGATGGAACGGAGAATAGCCCCAATAGGATCCTATTGAATATGTCTTCCGGCGACGATTACAAGATGAGTTCAATTCCATCAAAACAGAACGTGCAGGGGGAGCTACAGGACTTTTTGATGCATAACGGCGGGCAGGATGTGATGATGCACCCCGAAAAATACGTTATGAACGTTTCTATAGACCACCGCGAGCCCCAGTTGATACCAGTATCTGAGTTACTGCCCCAAAGCCCGTATAGCCCACACGGCGTGCGGAATTATGCGGGCTTTATCCCGGCTGGTGTTAAGAGACAGGGTCATTTGGGCCCTAACAGCGGCCCTAATAAAACGAGGCCCAGTTCTAGACAGGCATCATTTTTCGATAACCCTGATCACGTACCTCGCGAGAGCATGGACATCATCTTAGAGCGACTGCCTGATGGGGCCGATTCGGACGTTTATTTTTCCCACCATGACAGCCCTGACTCTGGGACAGTTGGCAGTCATATGCCATCTAATGGTCAACGCGTCGCTGGGGCTAATAAGGCCAAGGTTATAATGCACCGCTATCCTGGCCCTGAGGGCATGGACCACCTATTGCGTAACAATTGGTTAGGTTCGCCACAGAATAATGGCTCCATGATGCACGGCGGATGGTCCGTGGAGGTTGAATTTCCCGCTGAACAGCTTATTTCAGACTATGAAAACATATCAAATACCATTGTAACCAGCTTAAAATCCAAATTAGGGGGGCGACTCGACTTGGTGTCCAATGCCATAGTGCTAGTGAACGTTAATGGCAATTCTTACAAATGTGACATATCAAATTTGTCACAGTTTGAGGAGATGGACACCTCAGATTTTTTGGAGAAATGCGTTCCCATCGAGCAGTTAGCTGGCAACCCTAATGTCACGATAAGGGTCGAATATGACCCCTTCAACACGCAATTTATTGATGCTGACAAACTTTCCCACCTAAGCAACGCCAAGCTCATCATTCCCACATTAGATGACAGTGCCCCTGGTACCAAGGTACTGGACTTGGGGCATCTGAGCAACACGTTACCGGGAGAAGCGGTGTCTGCGCTGAATAAGTATAAGGGGGGGTTTCAGGTTGTTATAAATGGGGTTCCTGGGGATTGTTTCATACCAAGCGAATCCATAACCACCAAACTTACCCCGGAGGTAATCATTGACCATTGCGGCGTCGACGATCCCATTTCGCAATCCTTTACCATACAGCTGTTGCCATACAGAAATACTGGCAACCCCTTTATCAACATCAACGTGAGGGAAAGGGATGGGGATGGGTTTTCAGACAAAGTGTATCACCCGTGGAACGCCGGCACAGCCGCGCCGTCGGCCGGCTCCACGGGCGATATTAAAAATTACAAAGGCAAGATAAATTTTGACACCACCACGTTAAATGACATTGTAAGAGACGCCGCATCGCATGAACCTGTGAATGTGATGATCTATCAAAACAATATTCCGTTCGGACCCGGGGAAATACCTGAAAGGCTCGGTAACATCCCTCTGTCATCGCTTTCGGGGGAATATAACATTTCTCTAGAGTATGATCCAACCGGTGTCGCTCCGGGCACGGTATCTGCCGAAAGCCTGGCGAATATTCCAAACCTAAGGTACAGGCTTATGAGTGGGGACTTAGGCCCGGGCGACCGGGTGTACCTCTGCAACGAGCATTCCCACGTGCCCATTGACAGGGTCCCGGAGCACCTGCTCCACATACCCGGAAGTGACTTGCATAAGCGCGGTTATACCATTCAGATCGTCCGTGGAGCCCCTGGAAAGGGGATGGGACACAAAAACCCATTTTTGGGACATGGGCAGGGAACCAACCCCAAGGCCAACGCTGGAACTGGAGCCCCTGGAAAGGGGATGGGACACAAAAACCCGTTTTTGGGACATGGGCAGGGAACCAACCCCAAGGCCAACGCTGGAACTGGAGCCCCTGGAAAGGGGATGGGACACAAAAACCCATTTTTGGGACATGGGCAGGGAACCAACCCCAAGGCCAACGCTGGAACTGAAGCCCCTGGAAAGGGGATGGGACACAAAAACCCATTTTTGGGACAAACCCTCACGCGAATCGCATCTCCTCCAAGTATTCGCGTGTTTTCCAATCTTATAAAAAATTCACCTTTAATCAGCTCCCTACAAACTCCAATTCATAAAATATTGAATTTGGATGAAAAGACGGCGAATGATGCCAAATCAATAAAATTGGCCATAGACGGCATGCCCTCAGAATGTGAAATTGCGATTGGAAGCACAGATTGGATCTTCGAAACATTGGAATCCCTTTTGCACCAGTGTAACATAAGAGACCTAGATCATAACCATCAAATAGGAATTTTCATCAAAAAGTCGGGAAGCCCAGATGATATCGAGTTTTCTTTAAATGGCAGCAAAGCACCGGCCAGTGGCGACAAAAACAAACGCTACAAACTCAACTTAACCTCCTCTCTTGGAGACACATTCGAAGACTTGGGGATCAATAATCTCGGAGATAATAATTCGCAGGTTCTGCTCGGGGTAAAGAGTGGAAATAAAGAGCGCTTGATCGACGTTGACAAGGACTCCTTCGCTGCACTATTAAAACAGCACCCAAGCGTATTGGATGTCTTACTCAAGTTTGGAGTTCCAGAAGAGGGGCTGACCAGTACCCATTCACTGCGAATAATTATGGAATCGTTATCCAAGGCCCTTGAGCTTTTAAAGAACAATGGAATACAAATGGAGATCGAAATTGACGGGGTAGATATTGAACAGACCAATCTACATCTTACAACTAAGCTATCCAATATATTCAAAAAAATGGAAACCCTGAAAAAATTGTTATCTGAGCACCACAACATGGTACTCCATGTGCAACTTGCCTCTGGGAGAATTATTGAGTTCACTATCACTGCTCACGATCTGATCCACGCAATAGACGGAGGGTTGACCCTGAGAGATCTACTTTTGCATGGACTGGACGCCGACAATGTAGATACCGTAACCTCCATACTTTTATCGCCACAGGAAACAAGCCTTCCATTCACTGCTAAAAATGCCATGCCAAACATAGAGACAAATGCTAAAATGGGTAAACGTCACGTTTCTAAATTAGCTACCAACCCTATTGACTCAGCGTCAAAAGCAAATGCTAAAATGGGCATAAGTCACGATACCAAACTGACCACCAGCCCTATTGGCCAAACGTCAAAAACGGGCCCAAAAACTTAAAATTTAGGCCACTCCCAAAAAAATAATAGTCAAACGAAGGCAACGCTAAAGGTGGTACGTCGTCTAGTTCACACGAATAAACGCCTGACGCAAGTATAAACACGACTATTGCAATAGAATGTGGTAAAATATGATATTGTAATAACCCTTCCTATATAACCCTTGTTTGCACTAACGTTCATTATCGCATAGGTCAATCTTCCAATATATACGAGTTTTGGTCTGACCTAACCGTACAGTTTCACGGGATTTGTCTTGTATTTGCCGCCCGGGAACTTTGCCCTAATTTGACACGCTATTATTGAAACTGTTGTGACGACCTCTTTAAATAAACTCACGAGCCGATTGGCTCTGAACTGGGAAGTATCACCTCTAAATTCCGTATATTAATTAGTAATTTTTGAAAAATTGCTCATTTAAGCATTTATTATTTGCTTTGCCCTAGTGTATCATGTGATTCTCGATCAACCTGATGGTGTATTGTTTTTGCCTATTTGACTATTGGTAACGTCTAGTATTCACTATAGCCGGTAGCTCTGCTTTACACCTGGATTAATTCATCATTTCATTGTAAATACGCTAGTAATAGAGTTACGAATGTTCGTGAGTAGCATTCTGGATATACTTCCATTGATGACTGGTCTATTTTTTTTGGAAGATCGCGGTTATACATACCACCACTAGTGAATCCATTAGTGGCAAATAGTAATTTTCTGTGTGATGGACTAGAGTGTCTGTCTGATATATTATTAAATGCCGGTGCGATTCACTTGACCAATAAATCGATAATGAGGAATCACTAGGTTTAGTAATTTCCATGTAGTAGTGTATTTTATATATAATGGTAAACTTAACTACATTTATAAACATCAGTAACGTTTATGTCTAAAGTAGTGTTGTATAACAATTGGACCCAGTGGATTATATTTTACGAAGTTGGGCCATGACGGGACGCGTAATCGCATACATAACACGTACACACCAAGGATAAAACATAATGTGTATGAGCAAATGAAAAAATACATATAGATATTTATGATAAAACATTACAAATACAACATTAGAGCACCTGTTTTTATTACTAATATCAGTTATGGTTGTTACACGGGTTTACAGATCCAAAATAATTATGCAATGCTGATAGGAAACATACCAACAACAGTAATACATCCACTTTATGTCACTGTACACAATCCTAGTATGTACACTAATGTCAACACACATTCATTACAATAGTTTCGGATAGACAGTAACTTTGCATGCTAGATACATTGTACAATGATATTTTGTATATTGGAAAATGTCAGTTGAGAAATGTGGTAATAGATATTGGATTGCATGATTAACGTATGAGAGGTGGTAATGAAACAGACTAGGGCCTTTTGGCCTGGTTGTTTGTGGTGGGGGCTTCAGATGATTCGAGTGGGAATAACTTGGATTCTTAAGGCCCTAAGAAGGTTGTTTGGGACTGTGGTAGGGATCAGTATCGTAGCAAAAGTAGTGCACACGATTCAGGCCATTATTTCCCAACGCATCCTAGGTCAGCAGTACATGACCAATCGCCTATATGCTCATCGCCTCCGCCACCCCTATTCCCTAGTCCTGGACCTGGATGAAACACTCGTTAGGGCCACTAGAGTAAGTATTTTACTATTTTACCAAATGTAATTTGTGAAAATTGTATTGGATAGTAGGGGGTCATCGCTTTATCCCATATCAGCAACGAATGAAATTTAATCTAAGTGTCATATTAATTATTACAACTCTTGGCGCTAATTATATATCGTTATAATCGCCTGATGCATATTATGGATCTTTCCTGATTACAATTTGACTAAATACACATACCCATTGCACAATAATATAGAAATGTCTAAATTGCTATGGTTTTTTGTTATAATCCACTAAAAATTAAAATTTTGTCACATTTTCCAAATTTGAATATAAAATTTTATTAAAATTTCATGCTTTAATTATGGAATTGAAAGCTAACCATGTATTTATAGTCACTCCATTTAGATGTCACGAAAAAGTGGCGCACTATCCTTTCGTGTGGATGGCAAAATTACCTGCATTAGTGCCTCTAAAAGACCTCATCTTGAACGATTTCTCCTAGAAGTAACGTTATATTGATACAGATGAAGAATATTTATGAAATTGTCATTTTCACGGCTTCTTGCAAGGAATACGCGGAAACCATACTGAGTAGGTTAATTTTAACTTGAGATCACATATGCATAAACCATTTGGTGGATAGGAGATTGTACCGAGATGATTGTATAAAATTGCCTAATGGATTCTACGCAAAAGACCTGCACAAAGTGCAACAAGATGTATCCAAAGTCATACTGTTGGACAACAATAAGGAGGCTGGAGTTAATTTTCAAGGTAAACGCACTGAAACTTAGATAACTTAATACCTATCGCAAGCTGGTTTGGAGAAGATTCAGATACAGCGCTACTAGATATTATACCCTTGCTGAAGGCCTTGAGACACCTATCGGACGTCAGACCAGTGATCAAACTGAGATTACTTAAGGATAGTGCACAAAAAAAACAAAAGCAACAAAATATTGAAAAGATTCAACATGGACAAATGCTCTCCTTGGCCCACCTAATCACTGAGCGCATTTGGAATATGACAAACAATTTTGGCATCAGCCCTACAGACACTCATCCAGATGAGTTTGAAAGCTAAGCTCGAGGAGGCACTTACCAAGGCTCTTAAACCCACATTCCTAGAACTAATCGACCAAAGTGGCGGGTGTGGGCCCTCTTTTGTTATTAAAATAGTATCTAAACAATTTACTAATGTTAAATTGTTGGAGCGGCACCGGATGGTTAACTCTGCCATTGCTGAACATATGCCGCTCATACATTCTGTGTCCATGAAATGTAAAACTCCAGAAGAGTTTCATACAGAGACTCAAAATATGTAATTTTACTTTATTATCTATATAAACTAGGCATTTCACGACGACTTAATGTCTGTGATTGCATATTTGCCTACTATAGGCCCCATGTGTAAACTGCTGCATTCTAAACTCCTTAGTGATTTATAGCATAAATCTTGTGAGAAAAAAACTCCTTTCTATAAATTGGTATATCCCTTACGGCTACTGTAGGAATAGACTCAACTGCCACATGGTGCTTTAGCGGGCTGTGCACACGTGAAGTGTTCCTTCCAATGTCAAAACTCGCTTTTGAAAGCACCACGGACTTGTTTATCAAGAACCTCAGTTGGAACAATGTCGAAAAATACCTGACCCAGCCCACTCTGGTCACTGCCGAAGTGTTGTTTGTTACACTCACATTGTTAAATGTATATATCATACATACTCTGTTCAAACAAGTGGCCCCTATTCCTATATTTGTGACATGGTGGCAATTGGCACAGGGATTGTACACGGCATATTTGTTAGGTGAATTTGGAACTGTCTATCCCAAGTTTGCATTATTTCCCCCAGTGAACTTTGACAATTCTCTCTTACGTTCTTTGGCCCTCCCTACTATGGCCTATGTTGGAATGTTGGCTGCAGCAAATATGTTACTGTCAGCCGCCCCTACTGCCTGTACATTTTCAATTATGGCTGCTGGAGCCGTAGCTGCCCACCACGCAGCGCGTTTCATCGCATGTGGAGAAGAGTATATGCCGCTCAGATGGAAGGGAATTGGCATCTTGCTTTTAGCATTTGCCATTGGAATTACCGATTCTAACATTGCCCCAGGTCATATTCTCCCAATTGCTTGTGGATATGCCGCCTTAGCTGCTCTTTTTAGGGCTGGCTGTATGGACCGTTGTCTACATTTGGTAGGGGGGAGGGGTAATACGCTACATAACCACCAACATTTACTGGGAACTTTGATTTTGCCTTTCATTTTCTTAATATCGGGGGAAATAACAACGTTTTTTGCTAGGATGCCCCTAAACTTTACTAAGATAAAGACATGGCATGTCTGGGGATGTTTTGTTACCATAGGGGCTCTACCATTCGTTAAAAACGTCGTTAGTAATCGTCTGATCAGGAGAACTGGCCAAGGACCCTGGAGGTGCCTAGAACTGGTAGCTGTATTGCTCCTATTTTTCATAGGCAGTAGTTCACAACCTAACACGTGGCAGATATGGGCTTCCACCTCTTTTGTCGTACTTGGACGTTTATTGGTAGCTATAGATGTAATTAATAACATGAGTTCGAATTTGCTGTATTCTAACAGTCAATCTAGTGAATTTGGAGATCCTGTGGGACTGGATTCTCCTAGTACTTTGCAACAGACCACAACTCCTTTTATTCAGAAAGAAGAGGCAGTTGATCACGAGATGACTTAGGCTATTTATTAATTGTATATTATTCATACGTCTTTACATTACTTTTAAAACGAGTATTTTAACTATCTTCTAGTACAGCAGGCGGTGGTTTTTCTAGTTATTTTATTTCCACACTTGTGGTTCATTCATTTTGGGTTTATCAATTTAATTCTAATTCATTTAATCAATATAAGTTTAATAAATATACTATTTATGTAGTAAATTGTTTATTTAGACACTATATACATGTAGATTTTTCGTTAAAAACATTACTAGGTATTATCCACATAATTCAAATTATAATTAGTGTAGGTTTGTGCAATAAATATACCATAAACGAATTGGATCAATCATCAGGTAAAAGATGATAATATTTTCTTAGAACTTTTGATCCTGTATTTAAGTTTAGTGTTTAATACATAGTTATAGTGACGTCATCTTTGGCGAGTTATTTTTAAAATTCAATATATGATCATGCCAATTAATTGATATTTCTTTACATTCACAATGATTTTGTATACAGTAATTACTCACTAATCACGTTGCACAAATGAATTTACTCACCTTATTTATACTTTCTAAAACTTATTTAAACAACCCTTTTGATGTCTTATTATTATATGTGTAATAATTATCACACAATGTGTCACAACATAATTTTAATAAAACATTAGTAAATACATTTATTAAACTAAACAAATATCTAATTTATGCCACAAAACTTATCATTTCCAATCGTTTAACTCAATCTAAATTAAATACAAATAGATGCCTTTCAAAATTTAATGATTTTTAAAAAATTAATTCTAATGCTGAGTGATTATATCTACTTATTTACCAATTTAAACACTTAGTTTGCAATTGATAATGTTTATCACAATTATCACCTCATTTACACATATAAGTTCAATGTATATATATAACGATCATAAACGTTCATAAGTATCAACCATATCATTATATATCATTATACAAGCATTCTAATTTATTTAAATTATTTTGAGTTAAATATTATGGTCTCACACACAAGCCCTAATAATGTACACTGGTAAACACTAATCATTCTACACATACGCATAATAAATCAATTTCAACTATTATTCAGACTTAAATTAATAGTCTAGTAAAATTTTTAGTTATTTAAATATGTATTATTTTCCTTAACAAACTTTATCGGATAAATTAAAATCTTTCTAAATAACATCCAATTACATATATACACGGTAATATTACATTAAAAAAATCCAAATTCAACCATTCCAATACAATATACAAATAAATTAAAACATTTTTAATGCTTATCACCAATCTAATATGAAAAAACTTATATATCAATTTCAATACTAAATCACTAATTACTAGACAACTAGTATATAATTATACGAATATTAGATTAGAGGCTAAATTACTATACGTACAAATTGACTATGCATGCTTTGAAGACTCCAAATGCTCCGTAGCTTGCTTAGAAGCGATTTTAATTGAACCCACAAGAGTAGCATCAGCGTACACTGGTTTATTGGGCATAGGACGATCGAGAATTTCTTTTCTAAATCTGCAGTATGTGAGCCAAACTGATAGAAAGTCTAATGGGGGTAGTGTATTTCTCATATGTGCTATAAAGTCACTAGCCCATGAGAGTTGTAAGTGCCTGGTGTGAAGACAATTTTGCTGAGCCAACACCAACTTAGCTTTCTCATCAATGATTTCTTCGAGGCGCTTTATAGGATTCTCCATCTCTCTGTACAACTCTTCCTCCGATTCCTTCTTCCCCTGTTGCACTATTTTCATCAACTCCTCAATTTGTTTTATCTGCTCCTTTACGTTGAAATTTCTAGCAATCAACTCCTCTTGTACCTCCTTTTCCTGCAAAATAGTCTTGTATGCGTTCGTCATAGGTATTATGTCCAGTTTGTTGTTGTGGCGATGGTCTACTAAACAAGAATCGCAAATTGCCGTGGTACAAAAAAGACAATAGTGCTTCGCTTCCTCCCTTGGATGTACGTGGCAGCCTCCTATGCTGTCCCGGGGGATCTATGTTACACATTTCATTAATTTTGATGTGATTTGTGGAACTTCATTCCAAACCCATTCAAATATACTATATTTGATACCTGATTGAGTGGCACCCTTATATGTCTCGCTACGAATTTATTTGCCGCATGAAATGACTCGTCACATTCCTTGCACATCTTAGCTTTGTCACTGGAACAGTATATCGTAGCTGGTAAATCGCGACAGATTTCACAAAATGGTAAGGCGAAGCTCTCAATCTTACTGGCATCAAATTCAAATGTCAATAAATAGCGTGCCAGAATCTATGTTAGTGTAATGTGACAAGAAAATGAGTAGACTCTCGAATTTATTTATCCAATAAGCAACATTTACATAATCATAATCCCCACATATTAACCGTATGCACTAATATAGATGTATGAAATTATGAGTAACAACTTTCATGACTCCCACTTTACTAATTTTGAAACATTCAAAACTCAAAGTCAACATTCATCTAATCATTCAAATATTTCTTCAATCAGAAACTACATCCGTTATTCAACTGCTAAAGCATTAATTATACTTTTACACAAATGAAAATATAATTTATTATACATATATAGCAAAATTGCATTTTATTGAATATACCAATGCAGCTTGTTAAATGTACAGTTATATTAAGTTCAAACAAAAATTTCAATATATTTTACAACAACGTACCTGCGACGAATCATATATATAAAATTTTTCATATAATTTCTGCCGAGGCAACACACCCTTCACAGGACCATCGGGAAAGCAATATAAAGTTACATTGCTAGGTTCTGACCTTTTATCCACTATCTGATGACTTTCAAATTCCAGTGGCATAGAAACCCTGCTCCTAGCAGCATCTTCCCTGTCCTTAGCAGTTAGTGACAAACCAGTTGCTAATTCAGTTTTAGACTCACTAACATCACACAGAAAGAACTGGTATGTTTGCTTTTGCGGTGGTACCTTCATTTTTTCGTCTAACTCTGGTATATTCTCTATTATTGGAAGATCTGGGAAACTGAATGACCGTGTGTGTACTTAATATTTCCAATAACAATCTCCATTCCGTCATTTGGGACCCTAATTCCTCTGCGATAAATGTCCTGCACCGTGTTATTATCGTCCAATTTATTAACATCCAAGAACACGGGATTGACTAGCTGGTTCTACATCACTAGCGTGACTTACACTGCTCTTAGCGTTGAAAGCGGCAACCGTTTCTGGGAGCGAGACATCCCATGCCTGTAACAACTTTGCCCTGGATGTACTAAGATGCAATTGCAGAGCAAATTCCAAAAATTGCCATTCCTTGCTATCTGGAAACACAGTCCTATCCTGCACTATAGCCATCCCCTCGGGTACACGTATGATCAGTGTAGTATAGTGTTGTGTTGTGGAATGACTAGACATAGCAAAAATAGCACTGCTGCCCCTATTTTCACTTACCATGAAAAGAAGAAGATTAAAGGTAAATACTTATCAATTCTAGATTGGTATACCCTTAAGGAGCGACTTGGGGCAGATTCCATGCGAAAATTTCATGACTGCTGGTTGTGTTTACATCAGGCAAGTATGCCAGTAACTACTCCTAGGGGTCACATTTTTTGCAAAGAATGCATCTTAGAAAATTTTACCAAACAGAAGAAGGAAATCAAACTCAAATTGTCTCAGTGGGAACACAAAACAAAGAAGTTAGTCACCGAAAAATCGCAAAAAAAACTAATTGATGAGGAGAAAATGAAGTTGGAATTTATCAGAAAGGAAATTGCTCCTAATCTTGAATCAGCAGCTGCTACAGATGGGGGAAAAATTAACAATTTCTGGGTGCCAATGGCGGCACCTGATTACCAGGATAAGCATATAGGCCCCAAGCCTAGTACAAACTTGGTTTGTCCAATTAGTGGTAAACCAATTAAGCTGAAACACTTGATAGACATAAAACCCGAATGCGGGGATGAAGGTTGGGTTTGTTCCTTTACAAAAAAACCCATATCCCACCAACAAGCTTTACTGGTTATACCAACGGGACAAATAATCTTAGCAACTTCTGCTAAAACAATATTGGCACCAAATAGTGGGTTTTGTGACAGACAGTTAAGCAAAAAAGATTTGTTGAAGTTGATTCCAGGGGGAACTGGGTTTAGTGCACATAACAAGGTGGAAGCTAAATTGGAAAGGCTGGTTATGCCTCACTAGAATTTATTGTATAATCTCTATGTGAACATTATATACTATATCTAAACTGGCATTCAGAGCTATTCTGAAGTGTATATTTGCACGGTATTTTAAAAACTAAATCTCACGTACTGTTATGGCTTCTGTGATTGTATAATTTTACAATATTACAATATTACAAGTAATTAATTACAATTGCCTAATTAAAATGTAAAATAAATTATTCCACAGGCTTTCGGATAGTTTCCAAGTGCTTGTGGATTGCCTTTCCAACTTCTCCAAAGGTGACTTCTTCCTTTCCGAATAGAGGATAGAGTTTGTGGTCAGACATGATTATGCGTCTGTTTTCTGGGTTTTGCAGGCCCTGGTCCTTAATGTATTTCCACCTAAATAAATAAAGTAATATTAAAATGAAGTTCAGCAAAATTTCAATTTCAATCCCAGCCAACATATGTATATTTAATAATTCTAGTTGGATATTATAAAATCGCCATTAAATCAATTGGTTATTTCATAAATATTTAGTATATAGAATGTAGAACAAAAAATCGTGTTTTTTCCATTTTCACCATAATATCGCGTACCCATCTACACATCTTTAATTTAATCATTAAACTGATTCATCAATTTGTGTTCACTATGTATGGTGTATTCAATTCTAATATTTACTTGAGAAATCAATCCCAAGTTTTTAGAATAGACAATCATGATTCAAATTCAAGTATGTATTACGAAGATCACATAATATTTATTTATAGTTTAAAAATCGTCAACATATGAGTAATATTATACCCGTCTGAAATATTCATATCTCCAAAATTTAACCATAAATCACACTTCACAAATAATTTCAATTAGATGTATGCAACGCAAGAATTATTTTGCATGGAATCATTAATAAAATAAATGCGCTTTAAATTTATTGATAGTTTGACAGTGCGGGTGATGGATCATAGAAAAAATAAAAACAAAATCATTATACAATTTGTTGGCGTTGATGAGTAGAATAAATTGAATTGTACTACAGAAAATATCAACTTGTTTCATAACTATATGTACTTACACAAGTTTGACTGCCTCAGACCTGGTAAGCTCCTCCTCCTGTAGCAAATCGAATAAAGGTCCCTTTACTTTGCATGGCACCAAAAACCCCTTCCCAATAAAAGGTTTAGATTTACTAGTAGAATAAAATACACAATTTTTTGGTAAAAACCTGTCAACACTGCAAAATTGTAGTGGAAATAATTTATGTTGTACTGTAAAGAGCGTGGCCCTAATAGTTCGCGAAAAAAGTGTCACTGTCATTACCACTAGGATGCATACATTTAACATCCAGTAGGGATACACAAATGCTACTGAGCAGAGAAAGTAACGGGCGATAGCAGAATAAAGAGTATATGTGTAACCCTTAGGTGGGGTGATGATAAAATATTATTGGTTGGGCTAAATGATGTGCGCCTGCTGTAATAGTGTAGTTGCTTGGTTTTCAAACCCCATTCACTAGCAAACACAAGTACGGCAATTTAGCATCTAATAACAATCCTTTTCCTATGTCTTCTATCTCACTAATGCCACAATCCAACAACTCTTCCACAAATTCCCCGACCAACTCCCTCAATACTGGTCACAACTCACATATATCATCAAATAATTCATTAACATCAACAGTAAAGACCCAAAATGCCCCTACAAACACACCGAACTACTTGGCAACAACTTCCCTTGCCAATATACCTCTTAAAACGGAGTCAAATCTCCCCCCCTTTCCCCCCCTCTCTCCCGGCAATACCCTTACCTTTTCACCCAATTCTCTCCTAAACAACACCCTCCCCCAACCCATAAATGGAGTGTTGCCTAGACCCCCCATGCCATTCCAGGCTCATTTACAACTCGTTACAAGCGCTCTCATGCTGCTGAATAGTTTGGAAAAAAATAACCCCGAGTTTGCAAAAGTATACGCTCACCACTTGGGACTAGTAAAACAAGCGAAGACAACGTCAGAACTTGAAAAATACTATTTTCTAATATTCGCATTGAAATATCGGGAACAACATAAGGAGGAGAATATACTACCAGAACTAGTGTCAAAATTGACATTCATGGCAAATAACACCGATTCCAAGTTACCTGACTGCATCGACACCACAGGAGGAGTTGTATTTGACGAATTTTGGGGTTCAGGAAATTTAGTTTCTGGCCGTCCTTTGGGCCGCTGGGTTGCTTGTTGGGAACATAATGGCAGATACTTCAGGCGTGGATTCCCCGTAGCTTTATTTGGCTACAATGGGGCCAAAGAATTGGCTGAAAGCTACTGGGTCGAACGAAAACGTGCGATACAGCTATCCACGCATAATATGGATGTTGAACCTGTTAAAGTTAAGAAGATTAAGGTACAAAATAGAGTTCCGAAGCAGCAGCCAAACAAGATTAGCGAGGATTCTGGCGATTTGCTTAGGTTTGACCAAACAAATGGAAAATGGTATTTTGAAAGTCTGGATGGTAAACAGTATTTCAATACACAACAGGAAGCAATCGAAGCATTTAGGGCTATGAGGATAAAGGTTTTGAAGAGTTACACTGAATGTCAGATGCCCGGTGTCAATTTCGAGAAAAATCGTATCTGCTGGTGCGTTTCACATTGGGTACCAAGTAAAAAAGTACGACGTAACAGATATTTCAACATAAATAAATATGGGTGGAAAAGGGCTAAATCACTAGCCATCACTTACAAGCAATTGGTGGACAAAATGGAGGGGGAAGAGCCCAGCGAAAAAATGGTTTTCGAACAAGCAGATCCAAATAACACAATGCCAAATTTCATAATCGCTATTCTAGAGGAGATTAGATACAAGCCAATGTCGTTATCTGAAGATCGTAGAAGCGACAAATTATCATCAGCTGCAATTACATCATCTGGTACCACACCTATACCTATGGTTGAGAATATATCGGATGAACTGGTTTCTAGGAGTTCAAATATAGAACCGAAAGTGCAGACAACACAGCAAATTCATGGAATTGGCTCACCAAAGTCCACCCACGCCCCATCACACACTCCTTTTGTATCAAATTTCCAATTGCCCATTTCCCCAGATACTGCACCTTCCGTAGCGGGATCTACCCTTTTGTCTTCAAGCCCAAAGTCACAATCGCTGCCTCAACCGCATCCAAATTTTCAGACAATGTACCTTCCATATCAGCAGCAATTGCATACACAGATTCCCCATCAAAATTCACAATTCGTAAATGCAAATCCAAACATGATCACCAAACACACGGTTACTACTAATGCGAGTGCCGGTGGCAAACCCAGCATAAAATTTGTGCAAAAGGGGACACTACCACACGAGGGCGAATGGGAAGTGACCTGGACGTACGGAGGAAATGAGATGAATCGGAAATTTAGCACATACCACATGGGGCCTGAAGACGCCAAAAATATGGCTTTTATATTCCTATCCCAATTGCAATCGCAACATTCATCAACCCACATCCACTGCCCCCAGCATTAATAGAATGGTTTTACTAGTAGGAGTCTTGGAATAACTTGATAATCAGTTTCGTTTTTTGGAAAATAAAACTAATATCGTATATATATATATTGAATCATGATAATTATAAATGTAATAAATATCATCTGCTGTTATATCTTACTAACATATTTTTATCGCTTCAAAAACTCTAATTCGCAACTATTATTCCTATCTGTTATTCATTATTAGTCCTTTTTTGTTGGTTTCTAATACGTTCCTACATTGTAACCTTTAATAAGTCCTATAATTTTTATCCCACTAGCTAGAAACAACCCCTACTTTATTATGAGCGTTCTGAAATCTTTGTGATTCTATACGAAGATTCTCACTTTGGTCTATAGGCAGATTTTAAATCAAATGACAGATTGTAAAGTTTATACATGCCTATGCGCTACAAAGACAACATAGAATGAGTTTAACCTAAATATGACAGGAAGACACGCAAAAACTGCGTACGAATATTTAATCCTTACACGTATCAGTTATGGTTAACTTGACAAATAGGCATAGACTAATGGATCAATCAAAAATTTATATTTTTAACTTTACACTTAAGATTCAAAAATAGGGTTAGCACCAATTTGTTAGATTATCAAGGGTTAAGAGGTATCAAATAGTTAGTGATTCTCACAGTGAAAATTTTTACGCCAGAGTGAAATATTTCAGTCACCAATACAATTTCAGATAAAATTTACACAAACATTTTAATACGCCGTGTATATGATATCATATTTGAAAAATAGACCTTTCCGATTTCAATTGCCACTAATCAATTAACTATCATTGACTCACATGAATTTTACATGTCAGATAATCAAATGAACTAATTTATTTTCAAGAGACAAATTCTTCTCGGGTATCCAAAACCTGTTGTATGACATATTCGGAGTCTTCCCATTGGAACTGCGCGTCAAATGAAACCCAAGCATTTTCGTATTCCTGGTACAGTACCTACATTAAAGTTATAACATACATCCTGTGCGTGCCACTCTAGGAGTGAATTGATGATTTGTTTAAATGAATCAATGTTCGCCTGGCGTTTGGCACGACATGCGTTCTTCTGTTCGGTCCTGGCCTGTTCGTCTATCGCATCATATCGCTTAGAATATGTTTTTATATTTTTCTTGATCTTCTCAATCTCTTCTCTGGGCAACAATGAAGGTGGATGTGGACGGAAATCAAAGCTATACAACCCCTCCTTCTTTACTTTGTACATCAATTTGCCCTGAAACCCCCAAATACAATACCCGGCTTCAGCACTAAACCTGAAGGTGGCAGTGGAAGCGGGGCCTCCAAGTGAAGGCATTGGGACGCACACACATGTGGAAACGTAGCGGCCGCATGAACTCCAACGAATGCTGTTGACCATGAAATGCTCATCCTTATGTATAACTTCCACCTTATCATTGTCATTGAGGAAGCAGAATAGAAGCGTCCCTTCAGCGCCAAGGCAGCCCAAAACAAAGTAATTGCCTGCAGGCGACCACTCCATATGATTCAAATGCGATGTTACATCGAATGTCGTTATCCACTACGTCACACATGCACATAATATTAAATTATTCATGTTGATGGTTATTAGACATTTTAAGCTATTAAAAATACATATGCTTGTCCATCTTTTCGTTTAATAAACCATAAACTAATATTTGAACAAAATAGATATATTACAGATAATTTATAACCTTGATCGAATTGGGTATTTATCAAATGAAAAAACGCGTGTAACAGATTATCCATTTAATTATTTCTACACAAAAGAGAATAATAAATAGTTGTTATATAATAAATGAAATCAACCAGCAATTTTAAGTTAAAGAATTTACATCACAATTAGCAAATGTAGGAAACAGATCATCCATATAGAAACCAATGTATATATACACATATATATAACACATTCAAATATGAGTTATCCAATTTAGAAAGTTTAAACCGCTATTTAATCATAAAATATGGGAAGAGCAATTTATTAATTTAATGGTATAATAATACTGTTACTTACAACTGTATCTGAAATACTTCCGGTGTCCCTGATCCTATAGAACCTAATGGAATGTGATCCCGTTTCTTCATCTTTAACTATTAAAGCAAATCTCCTACTCCCTTCCAAAACACCAATTTCCCAGTGCATTTGCTTGACCACAGCCCCCTCAATTTGGATAGTGTCAACTGGTATGTTCTTCTCTCGCAATTTAAATATCTCGAGTTGATTAAATTGCTTCTTTCCCCTCTTTCCAGTCTTCTTCATCACGATTGTCTAAATTAGATGCGGATTGTACCTTGAGGCAGAGGTAATCACCGCGTTCCTGCCAGTGCATGGATGCACCGCAGACGTTATAAATGTTTCTTGAAGCAAGTTCCACTCGTGAAGGCATTTCCACTAGAACTAAACGGGCTGTATTAGCAAGTTTTTTTATTTTCATATACGTGTATATCACATATAATTGTAAATATATTAGTAGATATTTAGGTATCAATGAATATGTGCATACATTTCCATGTCCGTTAAAATCAAATATATAACAGCCTAGGAACGTATGGATTATGTTTAACAAAAGAATAAACCATAAGTCATAGCAAAAATAGTGTTGGATTAAATGTCCTAATCACTAAGCCCTAGAATACAGGCATGTGTTGCCACATAGGTATATCCCTGCTGGATCGGCCTTATTCCATATATAGGTAATATTCATAACCATATTCGATCATTACCCCTTACAATATATTGGCGGTGTTTATAATATTGCAAGATTGATTAGAACTGATTATCATACCAATAATTTCTTAATGTGAAATTTTATTAATTATGACATAAAAGTGTCATAGAAGAGAATTCCATACACATTTTATAAACTGTGGATTCATCTATGGTCTGATCAATTATTGAGGCCTTTGCGTTATCTTCTGGATTTTTTTATATTATACCCAATTAATATTATCTGATGCATTGGAGTGTTGCAGAAAGTACCAATTTAAAATATTGCATATTCCGAATATATCCATTTAATATATGCTTATCATCGTTTAGGAAGATCGTCATTTGAGATTTAGGTGATCATTATTCAAGTTACATTTATATGATTCATAACTGATACTTATCAATAGTATAAATTATAGTAAAAGCCTCACAAATACAGGCATATAACTCAAAATTTTGTATAAGAACAAAAAGTTATAACACAAATTAGATGCTTACCAGGTGTATTAAAGGTCCCGGGTATAACAATGGAAATTATATTATCAGATGGAGACCAATCAAACTTCTCAGCAGCATAAAGCAATCTAGTTTTTTTGCCCTGAGCATTAGGGACCAATGTCATGCTGGGCAGGGAATAGACACACAAAGATGAGGTTTCATCATTTTTCTCCATTTTGGCAATCATAGTGCCATTGTAATTCCACAGAAAATGTGGGAATTCGGAACCCTTAGGGGAAATCGGTGGAGTCTGAATTAATTGCGGTGGTTACTGGAAAACTGCGTAACAAATCGCCCGTGATAACTTGCCAAATGCAGATTGCCTTGTCATTTTCTGGGTTGTGGGGAGTTCCATCCCATGTAAGAATGTATTCATCCCCGGGTGAAAATGATATATGTTTGACATTGTTATGCTCGCAACGTACTTTCCTTTCAAATTTGTCACCTGCATATAGACAAATCCCTAACATTAAATGCTGGTTACCCTTTTTATGGAAGGTAACGAGGTAAAGACCATGATTACTCCACTGTACTCGGGAATCTGTCCATAGTCGTTTCCCTTCAGCCCTTTCACGACTACCATCGTAATGCATAATTGGCTCCCGTTCCACTGGATCCCACCAGTGAATCTCAGTTTCATCCTACATAAATTCTCGCTTTACTTGGTATCGAATGACAAATTGTTCCCTGCTCTTGGGATCTAATAGCCACATCCTAAATTCTTCCCTAGTGAATCCGAAATTTGTCAATGGAGATTTGCATGTATTTTGATTGGAAATGATGAAGTCATAATTATCAATCATCACGGCCTGAATATTTGGGTTTTTATACGTTAAAAGTGTGAGAGGCATCCAATCTGAAACCTTTTACATGAGGTAAAATTCGTATTGCCTCATCAGCTTTGGCACATGTGATGAATCCCACGCCTTGTGTCTGGCCATTATCGTCCTGTGGTATTTCGAGGGTAAAGGGCTGACTAAGCCTCAACTCTGAGTGTAAGTTGGGTTACGTTTGGCCGCAAAATCTTTGTTCAGTGACCTATTTACAACCTCTACTAATCTGTTATACTTTTCTCTTCCTACAATAGGAAGACCCACAACTACATAAGAAATTTGCTTACATATGATAGTTTCTGGAAAACCATCAGCAAGCGTGATGAGTTCCTCGCGTTCTGAACATTTGCGCAAAACCTCCTCCTCATCATACTCGTCGTCAGAAATGAAGTCTAGAAGACATGAATCACCGTCTGAATGGATCAAATTGAATACCTCGGGGCAAGTCTTCAAGCGTAACCTTGAGCATAGTGGGGATCACTCCTATATAATATGACATTGTTCGGTAGTGGAAAATTGACCCACACCTTTACGCTCACAAATAGTCACAATACCTGTAATAATTCTAATCTAATATAAAAATTACTAAATGGTTAAATTACATAGAGTATCGCCAAATTTTCATACCCACTGGTAGTGAATTCATGGTGGGTCACCCTACTGTACAGTTGTCTTTTTGTTTCGTAAATTTACACGTCCCGCCGACCTTTCCTGTTTATAAATCTAGCATTAATTTTAACTCTCGTTACTACCCTATCCAATGTTAACGGTAGGTGCGAAATGGTGACTACACAAAGAGCAAATATTTTTAAGGTTGTGTAATCTTCCAGAAATAACCACGCAGTGTATCTGATTTACTAAATACATACTAAAATAAAAATTGTATTAGTGGCTAGAGAGATCAGTTGGACACGTAGATTCTTATATTATTGCTACTTGCGGCACTCATTTCAAATTTTGGAAATTAAATTTTTACAGTGTATAATACTTTGTGATAAACTTGCAAAATCACGCATATGTATTATTAATAATAAGATATAGTTTAAGGCGATGAATTAAGTGTTGGTGTTTTGATGTGGGGATCCCATTATGGGTAAAGCTGGTAAAGGCACGGGATCTTTTGGTTTGCGCCAGGGTAAATCTCACTTTCTGTGCAACCGTTGTGGCCGGAGAGCTTTCCATGTGCAGAAAAAGAGATGCGCTTCTTGTGGTAGTAAATGTTCTTAATTTAGGGTATCCTGACAAGAAGATGAGACGCTACAATTGGTCTCTCAAATCAATTAGACGTCACCACCAGGGAACTGGAAGGTTTGTTTTTTAAGATTTAGACTAAGACATATGAAAACAATGCCACGCCGTGCCAAAAATGGCTTCAGGAGTGGCACAACTCCTCAACCTCAAAAATCGTAACTGCACCACACAGCAAACACAACCATCTGATTGACACTAGGCTGTTAGTTAATTGTTAGCTCGGTGTTTGTTAGTTCTAAGCTTTCATAGTTTGGCTATGTCTATTCGGGGCTTATGCCCTTTAATAAGGTCATTTTCCACACTTACCAGGTACTATGACCAAGTCTACCTAGTACGCCTAGACAATTCCCGATACAAATTGGGATTATTAGCCGATAAAAGTAAATGGGAGAATGTAGTATACATAAATTTGCCAAAACACGGTGAAAGAATTGGCAAGGGGGAAAATATCGCATCAGTAGAATGCGACAAGACAGTATTTGACATAGAATCCCCAGTAAATGCTAAAGTGATCGCACATAACGAGAAAGTACTGAGGGACAACAATTTGCTGGAAAATGATCCGGAGGGGGAAGGCTGGCTAATGGAGGTAGAAGTTGCAAAAGATGATATTTAATGTTCCAAATGAAAGAATTAACAATCTGTTATTGTCACATGACATACAGTTTCATTTTTACCAACACGTAACCAATAAATTAACTATCACAAACAATGTATAATTATTTTTATAACTATTTTTCCGTAGTTTACCTGGATGCTTTATTCATATAGGCGTTATGCGTACAATCATGTATAAGATAATGAAAAATACCACAGGTAATCATCGTATATATTAGTTCAGTATTTCCTAAAGGTTAAATTGAATAGCTAATTAACATATAATGTACAATTCTGTGCGAAAATACAACGACTTGTGCAAATGTATAGACTACACAATGCGTCATTCAATGGCATTTAGATTAGCTTAAAGTGATCATCATATCCATATATATTTATATATTGCAGGATATTTAAGTAGTTTGTTCATTTTTTTTGAAGATTCCGCACATAAACCCTCGTACATACATTGCTACTAAGCAGATAAATATTCGACAATTCTACATTGCATGATGATTTAGCATCAATTTATCCGCATTTATATGAGTGAAGTAAATCAAAATATTTATATTTCCCCAGCAAATTTACAATACACAATACAATATGATGTGGAGAAGACATTCCATATGGGTGTATAGGGTATGCTCGTCAAGGCCATAGCCACAGCCCTAGTTCTGTTGGCAACTAAAGCGGATGCCTTTATCGCAAATAACACAACAAATTTACCCCTAGCCACGACCAGATTATACCAAACCAACCAAATTTCTAATGATGCAGACTCTGACAAAACAAACAATAATGATATCACAACGGGCGTGCCAAAGCTGCCAGATATATTGGAATTACAGGGTGCGTTGGATTCGGAAACTCCGGAAATGAAGAGATTACAAACATGTGAGAATGATAAATTTTTGTACGAAATACTGGGCAAGGCCTGCCACGACGAGCTTGAGGTTTTGAGCCGCATGGGTCTAATATCGAAGTTGCCTGTTGAAACATTGCAAGAGGCAATAATTAGAGCTAGGGAAGATCTAAGAAGACCAAAAGAACCTAATACAATAGTAGAACTCGCACTATATGCACTAAAGTATATAAAATCGCTGTTTAATGGCCAAACTTACGCTAAACCACGCGACTTTTCACTAATAGCCAAACATTATCACGACAGAATCATTAGCCATGGTGGTCGTGTAAAAATACCTACAAAGTATAACTTGAATGCGGCGCCCGAAATTGAAATTTGCAATCCTGCTATTTCAGATAGTATTTTTTTATCTAACGCCGCTGTTTTGGGCTATGCTGGTCCAGAAATGTACAAACAACTAGAAGAACTTCCCACTGAAATCCTGGAAAAAGTTTTGCTGGTAATGAACAACATATACAAAAACCCCATGCTACACTCACAACACGTGCTGTCGCAAAAAGCGTGCGCATATGGCTGGTCTGCAGATAGTGACGGATTGGTATGGAAAGATTACACTACACTTTGGCTAGCCAAAAAACAGTCATTGATCGCGTTTATGCGTTATTACCCAAAAGATATTTTCCCCACTACCATACCTGGTTACCTTCTCTTACATGAACTATTTACCCTTGGCACTAGCGATGAAAGAGATTTGGCTACCACGTATTGTAGAGACATGGTCAAATCTAGAAACTTCCTTAACAAGATATATTCTGATAGTTTACTCGTGAAATGCACCATATCTGGAACTATTGGATACATTGCGGGACAAATATGCAGGAAATTGGCAAACTATTTTGCCGATAACATCTTTGGCACTGATAGTGGTGTGGGCTTGATCATAAAATCCAAATTAGACCCAGATTTATTGGCATATGCATTACCAGTTGTTTCAATTATTAAATCATTAAAGGGAAATGCCGAAAATTTAGGCAGAGGCAATGAAGAAAAATTTGCCGAGCTTATGAATCTAATGGAGCAGTCACTGCGTGTAGATATGGGCAAGCCAGAGCAGCTGGAACAGGCGATATTGACACTAAGAAACAAATTACCATCGTTGCAGCGCAAATTATCTCTGAATTCAAACGATTTAATCGCATATACGCTACTTAATATGATCTACCTTCAGATGCTTCCGGGACTCCAAATAGGGATTATTAGTGGCCGTTTGCTCGAATCACAAAAACTATATAAACCGCTAGAACGATCTTACCTATTAACCTTACTACATCTTTTACGACTGGTACCATTGCAGGGCGAATGTGATACCGAACCCATAGAAACGGAGTTGCCTGCGGTAACTGATGAATATCATAGAGCTTTGCCGCTACCTAGAGAGGTTTACTTTCCTTGCCTGTCAAGGGAAGCTGAACATTTGAAGGTTTATGCTAACAAAAGATTTAACGAAACACGCTTGGAGTGTTGGAAGACACTGAAAATGAACTTGGAAATTGACAAGGCGTTTATAGCCCTGGCGGATAGATTGGACACCAGCAGGTGGTTCATCTTTGATTTTGCTTCCAAAGCCACGGTAGCAGCATTTGTTGCAGCAGTTACTAGGGATGTTTATGATATTGTGCAGTTGCTGTATAACGATTTACAAATAGATCCAACGTTCGACACTTTGAATGGAGATAAAGAAGATTCTAACAAGGACGGTAATACTGTTGTAGACAAACGTACAGCTAAAGAAAATGTCATCCACACCCACTTTAGCGACGTACTGGGGGTATACAGAACTGAGGAGCAGATGGGGACTGATGGGCCACTAAAACTACCCAGAAATGAACGAATCTATGATACAGTGGCGGCTATACTAGAGTGTGGCAGTGATTGGACGCGAATACATCATAACTATCTGAGATATCCTATGCCCAGGATTGAATCTTCCAACTCGACAATTTCTGAAAACACTAAAATTTTGTCTAAAAATGACAATATTACTACTGATTTGACAAAAAAATTGCCTTTGGTGGATGCGAAACAAATTAGCGCCAAATGGGATAAATTAGCAACTCTATATGGACTGAGAGATCGTGTCGTTTATTCCAACATCCTTAGGGCATTTAGAGAAATTACTCTGTTAAAGGAGTACCAGATAGAGTGCGTTGGGTCAACTTTTCAAATTTACAACCTATCTGACATAGTCAGTGATGAAATGAGGGCCGTTGTCGATAGGTATGGTAAGGATGGAAAGGTTAAATCATCAGACCTACCTTCACCAATTGCCAGGCACCTAAGACTTCTTACCTTAGCTTCCTATATGGGCATTGGGGAGGTTGATGCGTTGGACTGGTCTCGGTGCCTGGACTATCCCAGGTTTAGAGACCAACTATCGGATATCCTTGACGATTTGTTTGACCAGGCTGCCATAACACCTTACAAACCTTCAGCAATAGATTCAGATGTGTTAGACACTCTGAGTAATAGTACCAGTAGGGGTGTTGTGGGCCATGACAACATTTACAGGTTGTTATTAGATCCTGGCGTTTGGACTAGGGAGGATTATTCGTCATTTCCGACTGATAGGGTCGGAAATGATGATTTTATATCGGAAAAGGAATTATCAGGCGTCACTGGCGAACTGAGAAAATTTTCATCCAGACCAGCTGATATTAAATTTCACAGTACCGTTAGTGATATGTCGGGCAATACAGATAAAAATGTCACAGACTCATCAACTATTGGCATTCACACTAACAATGTCAGCGACCCATTATTGGGCGAGAAAGAAAATTTTGAATCAAACCCACAGTGTAAATCAAACACATTATCTACCCAATTGTTTACCAATATAATTCCAAAGATAGACAATTTGCTAGGAGAACACTACCCTGGTAGATTGATGTTTGTAAACACATTAGTTCAATTACTTCGTTCCCGAGTTATAGTACTGAAGAAGGCTATGAAGGCGTCACGCGACATGAGGGATCCATACTTATCATCGCAACATATAAATTGCTTGCTAAATGTCCGCCAGACACTCAAGATGCTTTGCCACTACTACGATCTTCCTATGAGATATCGCATAAAGAACGCGCTGTTAGACAATTTCCACCCTCACAATCCACCAGATTTGACTCCTTCTATTCACAGTGACACAATGGCCACCGCATCGCGCGATATTGATTTGGATGATCCACCTCCCCCGCCTACACTACAGGAGCTGGCAAACAGGAAGTACTTTCGAGAGATGAAGAAGTTATTAACAACCAAAATCTACCACCACGATAGCAAAATACCGTACTTCGAGCAACAGAAGCAACTGAAACGGTTAAAGGAGGGCAAGGAGATGGATGAGAACTTTAAATTTGACCCTGATCACATTTTCGTTGGCCGAGAGAAACACGACCAACCCATCTACAACGTTGACTCCGACGACGAATCAAACGCCACTCCAAATGATGAAATTGCGGACAAGATTTATCCACTGGGCTTTGGAAAGGCGGCTGCACTTGATAAAATTTACAAGTCCCCGATACTCTCACCTTCAGACGAGTTCTACCTGGCCGTCGCGTACACTTTAGTGTATCCGCAGCAAGCGGACAAGCTCCCACTGGTACTAAAAATGCTCGGCAATACTGATCAGTTAGTGCGTATAGAGGCGGCCAAAAGTTATTTGAGAAAGTCCTTGGCCACTTTTTCCGATTATGACCTATCAAAATTTAACATAAGCGGTATGATACTCCACGTACCAGTTGTGACATGTTGTATGTACCACCATGACTTCAACTAAATATGTCAAGTTTTTCAATGAAAACAATTTTATATTCAATTTAAACGACTTTTAAATATCAATTGAATGTGTAAATAATTTACATATGCATTATATATATAAATTATCAATTTTATCACCATAGATAAAATTGATAAATAACAATTTTAATCATAAACTGACTTAGAGTATGAAACTTGGGTGGCAAATCAGGTATACGAGGAAACATGCCTTGTGGCTGGGGGAGTTAATTTGACCGAGCACTTGGACAACCCGGCGGGTTGCAACGATGGCATTTACCAGCCTTGGAAACCACAGGTGTCCAACAGGTTGGAGCACTATTATGCCACTAAGGAACCCGACAATATGCAACACCTAGACAAGGCAGCTGCATATCTAAAGGTTTCTGCGCATGATAGAAGCATGATACACGACAAGGTCTTTTGGCGCGTCTACCTCAATGCTCCTCACGCTATGAAATCCCAGATATCTTCAAAGTTAGGGTTGACGACAAGCGTCACGAATGTTGTAGACTTGGAGCTGCAGTATAAGGATTTCCACAATAACTATTTTTGCGAGGCTAAGGCTCTGATTGGAGACCCGGGCAAGTTGGTAGAAGCATGCCACAACATGCTGGCTAAGATGGAGAAGTTGGGGGTTCTGAGAAAAGATGGATCTCCAAAATTCTCTTTATCTGGCACAGATAACTTTGAATTTTATCAGGCGTACATTCTAGCTCTCATTGAGTTGAACATGGAATTTGAGAATGTGGAAAAGCTGGGGAATGTATTGGGATACTTTGGTAAGGACCTGGTGGATCAGCTGCAAAATATCGGTACCAAGATGTACCTAAAGTATCTAAAGGACCACTTTGGCACTAAACTCGAGAAGGACTGTCTAAAGCCCTTAGAAAAATACAATAGATTGTTTCAGCTCTCCCATGACGACCTTGAAAACATTGTTAAGATTCATAGGACAAACTTGGTATTTGACGAGTATAGCCCAGAGTCTGGCTGGGATGACCTAGTTAGGGTCAAAGAGATTGTCGAACCCGGGTGTATTGGCGAGTATTTTGGCTTGGACAATACCAGATCGCAACAGTGGCTTATGTACGTTTTGATATATTATTCGCTAGACATTGCCAAGGCAATGTCTAGCGAGCACCTTATACATACTAATATTTAATCCTACATGACACTGTATTACTAATAGCGTCAATGTCATAGAGGCTTTATGTTATTACGTTGCTATAATTTACACAGTAACATATTGAACGAATCGGTAGGTGAATACGGTTTGTCGGATTTTATCCGGTTTAATGGACACGGGGGATTGGCTAGCGACAGGGCATATGATTGGCACAATGGAAACGCGCTAGAGTCGAGGATAGCCATGGCACTAGACACTTTGGTGATGGACAAGGATCACCTTTTGGATTCGGCACTGGAAATTGCAATCGAAGCAAACAATTACATTCACCAGTGCATCGAGCAGGCAGGGCGAATGAACTTTGTAGAGGCTTGTCAAGAGCTATCAGTTACACTCAAAAGACTCTCCTTACTGAATAATAGCCAATTTCGCGACGTGCAAAAGTATTTGAGGACCGAAACATCGCATAGACCTTTGGTAAGCTCAAATTAACACAGCTCGATGTTTTACAGTACCTAAAAAGCGAACTAGACGATAGGGATATGGCACGGTGCAAGGAGTTGATTGTAGGTTGCGTGCCAATAAACTGTGCGCGTTAGTTTAAATGTACAAAATGATTAAACTTTGCAACATAATTTATGACAATTAATGTCTCCTCAGTACTTCCATTGGCTCGATGATTATAATTTGGCCTTAATCGTTTGAACCTGTGTGAAATTCTGTTTACCAACTGGGCGAATGTTGATTGCCCTAGGGTATGCGATAGGAGAGATTGAGCCCAGGGGCTGGAGTTTATGTACTGGCCTAGTATCCTGTACTCGTCATCTTTCACTGCCAATTCCTCACTCTCTTCCTCACTATCATAATCACTGTCATCTTCGTAGTCGCTGTCATAACTGCCATTATTATTTGTTACATGGGTGTCCTGATAATCGAGGAAGCTGTGTTCACTCCCTGAGTCAGATTCACTGGTAGATTCTGACTTGAGACTCTTCTTCACCTCCGCATTAACCAGGGTAACATTTGCTAGTGTATGGGATAGCGGTGCCAGTGAAGAACTCAACACAGATAGGCTGCCAGTGGTTTGTGCGTTTTCTAACGACATAAAAATTCTGATAAGCGAAAGTATCATCAATTTCCTCTCTGAAACGCTGAATGAGTCAAGACGATACCTATATGTAGTATTTGCTATATAGTCTATGAGGCTTTTAAGTTTATTAGCTCCCATTTCACAGCGATCTATGAGCGCACAATATTTAACGGTGGAGTAGTAGAGTGACGAAAGGACGAGCTTACAAACCCTCCTATTATCAGTATCATCCCAGTCTTGTGGCTGCTGGATCTTAGCCTTGTTAAACAAGTCTATTGATTGCGTTAAAAACGCATCCCCAGTCTGACTGTTGGCAGTGGCAAAAAGTGCTAGGCCTAGGAGAATGCATGCAGATGGGATCTGTGTGAGTATTTATATTTAAAACATAAAACACACACATATATATATTCATGGAAGTCTATACACATAATAACCCCAATTCCATAGTTTTAAAAAAGTAAATCATAAAGGTTAGAATTTATGATAATTAAAAAAAACAACACCGACGCCAAATAATACATCTTTACTGTCGATCAATGCACTTATTCGATTAATCCCAATTTAATGACAGCGTTTACGCATAGTATCACACTCGTATCTAAGCTATCATCGGATAAGTATAAAACAGCTCCAACGAAATTGTTTATAATATTGCAAGATTGATTAGAACTGATTATCATACCAATAATTTCTTAATGTGAAATTTTATTAATTATGACATAAAAGTGTCATAGAAGAGAATTCCATACACATTTTATAAACTGTGGATTCATCTATGGTCTGATCAATTATTGAGGCCTTTGCGTTATCTTCTGGATTTTTTTATATTATACCCAATTAATATTATCTGATGCATTGGAGTGTTGCAGAAAGTACCAATTTAAAATATTGCATATTCCGAATATATCCATTTAATATATGCTTATCATCGTTTAGGAAGATCGTCATTTGAGATTTAGGTGATCATTATTTATATAACACCACATAAATATATGATATGCATGATTATGGACAGTATTCATTTAATTTTTCATTGAAATAATTAATGTTATCACATATTCTTGACTTACATCCTGATCAATTGTGGCGCGATCAACAATCGCCATCAAACTTTGCTGGTAGTGTATATTGTTACAAAATGTTTGAGGATCCCTTTGAAATAAAAGTTTAATTGCCATTAAACTGCTTTGGATCATTTGCTCTACATACAAAAACCCCATATCAGATGCATCATCAGCATCATTCTGACTAGACACTGCTTGCAGTATCTTGTCCATGTAGCTGTAAAATATCCCAGGTTGTCTGGTAAGCTTGATTATTAGCGACAATAACACTATATTCTCATCATAGTAATCGACGCATTTTTTGTCGAAGATGTAGGAGATAAGGGGTACTATGTGATTCATAATCATCCCCTCTATATCGCATTTTGTGTCATCTAGTGTCTCTTTTCTGTCAACAAGCGAATCACATAGTGTAGTAAGGGTCTGTAACAGTGTCAATGCTGTTAGTGAAAAATCGCCAGTTTCGTCATCCTTCTCCAGCAATAAGACCTTCAAAGTACTAACTAAATGGGCTGCTATCTCCGCAGAATGAGGAGTAACATGATCCTTATACTTGTCAATCATGTCATTCAAGGTGCTGGCCACAGTTTCTATCTCCAATTCAGCCATTATCTCAAATATTATGGGAACAAGTTGGGCCACTGTAGCAGTAATTACCGATTGCAAATGTTCCGAGTTGACATTAAAAAACTCTTTAACACAACCTACGGCAATAGCCTTGATTACAAAATTTGAATCCATGCACTTTTCAAAGATAAACTTATAAACTTGTGTCAAGTGCTGATCACGATTTACAGCCCACTTGTCAGCCACTGTTACATATATAGAGTATACCCAACACGCCTTAATTTGCAACCACATAGAATCAGAACCGAATTCCGGCATTACATGAGTTGACAACGTATTGAATAGATTGAAGTCATTCATTCTCTTTTTAGATGTTAAACGGTCGGATAATAATCCAAGTAATGACATTGAGCCAAACTTTTCCGCCACATCTTTACTGGGTAAATACCTGCCTAACAACATTATATATATGGACATGAAATCCGAACCACGGTATTTGGTTGAGTAGGTAATAAATTCTGAAACTGCTTGTCTAGGAGTTAAGTAGTTATAGCATTCGTTCATTTGACACTCTATAAACTCTCGTCTATCATCCTCCAACATTTGCTCATCCGCTGCATTCAATTTAAGTGTATTGTACATTATCAGAGCTAATTCTTCATTATGAGGTTTTATAACATTCTTATACACCATTCCCATCTGAAGACAGCGCTTTAGAAATGTAATAGCACTGTACAAAATTGAAGAGGGGAGGAATATCTTAGAGCTGTAGTGCTGCTTGATTAACGATATCACCGATTGACATGCGTTTGATACAGCTCCGCCAGTAATAAAAATGTTATACAAATTGCATTTCACTGGATTTGATGAATCAACATGTGTTTTTGAGGTGTATCTGGTCACAAAACGGTTAGTGACCCGTAACGTCCACTTTAGACACTTAATCCCCTCAATATTAGAACCCATTGTATCCCACTCACGTTCATCAACACCCTAAGTTAATAACATACCAAATAACTTTAAAATTGCATTTATAAATTAAAACCTTTATAAAAAATCACATCGAACATTATTTTAAAATTATATAATAAAATCAATCAATGATATCAACAGAAAAATTTTAATATCCAACTAAAATTGATTAAATAACCATCCTTTTCATCTATTCTGATGTAATTTACATATTTATCTTAAGCAAAAATACTCAATTAATATTCATTCCTTATCATCCAGTGATTATAACATAGAATATTGGTGATACATAACTCCCCAATTCAAGTATTTTCACGCAAATTATAGAAAGCATGGTATCCAAAGGCGAGATAAAGACAGTAAAAAATTCAATTTCATACATAAAATGTAAAATCTCAACATAATCAATCGATTTGTTACTTACATTCCCATGGGCGGTTGCTTGAGAATAATCTGAAGCCAACACAAATAATAACAATTGATTCCAACTGGGAGCCAACTTGGCCAGTTTGTCACAAGTAGCATTTGAAAGTAGAGCAAAAGACCAATATATTTTCACTACATAATGTATAACTGTTGCGGCTGTGGAATTGCTTATTCCAGAATTTGCTGCCTCAGAGGCCACTGATATCAGCGGATGGGAGATCATATCCACAATGGAATTGATACTTTGTGCAATTGCTGGAGAATCATTCGGACTGTATTCGTAGCTGCTCAAAGCCTGTCTTAGTGCTGTTAGGGCTACGATCACCCTCACAGAGTCCTCCCTTTGGCATATGTCTGAGACAATTACATTTATAAGGTTACCCATTTTTTCTGGAAAATCACAACAAGTAATCACTCTAAAGCATTCGAGTAAAACTGCACGAATATTTGCGCATTCTTCACCAACACAAGCTTTGATTGACTCATACAAATTGTTCCTAACCTGATCCTTATCAAACTCTGCAAGTTCGTCATTGCCACTCCACTTAAGATTAACTTCATTCTTCAATCTAATAGCTGCTCCTAACCTAACTATAATTTGAATCTAATTAATTGCTTAAATACTTGGTTATTAGTACAAGCACTGAGTAGTGAACTGCAGGCACCTGGAGATGCACAAATCTGGATAAAAGCGGAATTACTTGTGCTAGGGCCTGTTCGCATTGTTTTCTTGTATTTGAATCTTCAGAAACTGTGCCGTTTAATGCTAAATAATATGTTATTTACCATTTACTATGTGTTCAAGGGTGAACGTAGCCATGGACCCCCACACTGACCGTACCATATATTTCTTAAGTTGATAAAAATGTATTTTAATCAACTTACGAATATACAAGTCTCATCCATTATAAAATATACTACTTATCTATGACCCCATTTGATGATATATAACCATTTATCATTTTTATACGTTCAACTATCTATATTATATAATAGTAAATTGATAAAATTCATTTTTTCAATCCTATCACACACCCTATATTTTAAACCCGAATTGCTTGATTATTACTTATTTACCAATAATTAATCATTCACGATTTTTGTTTTAATTTATTAGATAATTATTTATAGGTTGTAGTAGAATATTCATTTCAATTTATTATTTATAAAAAATACATGATTATATAACACATTATCCATTTGACTGTTTATTTACTAACATTAATTATTATATAATGGTTATTAGTTAATTCTTGACAACTGTTTATAGTAAACATTACTTATAATTAAATATTTAACACATCTTTATTATACAATAGTAATTATTGGTAATAACCAATCACTGAAACAAACATGGCGTTTATTTGCCCATAATGACTAGACCTATGAATGCAGTACTAACAATTAGAGTAATAATATACAAAAAGTTGAACAAAAAATAGAGCTAAAAGGACTTAAATACCACTGGAACTATGACGAATACTGATGCAATAGTGATTCCGAAAGCAATCCAGATCATAATTTTGGATCCACTCCGCTTGTAATCCTCCGCTTTCTTCAATTCATCATTCGCCTTATCTGTATACTCCACCGCCTTTAAAGCATTGTGCTCAATTTGGTATATTAATTCGCCTTGGTATGATACTAGACCAGCTAGGTCTATTATCATTTGGTGTAATTCTTCCACTGATTTTTCTAGTGATATTACGTCTTTGTACTTTTCTTGAATATCTACAATCGCATCCTTTAGAGTATGATTGCCGATTATTTTAGATTGTAAAATTGATTCAATTGCTTTGTAAGACCCATTCTCAACTTTCTTCAAATCTTCATTGTTCATCTCTGGGTATGCAATTTGTAATTGCCGTGCTGTTTTAGCCTTACTAGTCTTTCGAAACTGCGTTTGTGCATCGCGATATTCCTTTAGGGCAGATTGGAATTGTTTAAGTGATACATTGTATGCATTTTCCCTAATTTGTGCTTCAGTCGAATTACCCCGATTCCTTTTCTCCTTCAATTCCATAATTGCATTTTTACAATTGGCACATTCTTCATTAGTCTGTGTGACTATGGCATTCAATTTATTACTTAACTCTTCCTCTTGTTGTATTGTAGATGAACTGACGATTCGTGTCATTAAAGACCTTATTGCATTACTTGATGCATGTATTTTGTTTATATACGCTCTCACAACTTCTATATGCGCCATGTATGAATTCAGGTCACGATTTTCTGTAACAAAATTAGTATCTGCCTTAGAGTTATTATCTATGTATTCATTTTTGGTAGTGTCATTTGGCCCAAAATCGTCGATGTTAATGATTACACAGTCGACGGGTCTTTGCGTCTTACTGCCCGCGGCAATGGACTTTAGTTCCGAAAAACGATCATACATTGTAGCAATACACTGTATTTAATCAATTTAACCGCGTTAAATCGGTCGAAACTCCATACATTAGTTTACACATAACAGGTGTTCATGTTGTGGTATGAGTCACAAGATCTAACCTACCTCATAGAACAGCTATAACTCAATCCTAATCTATAGTATAATAGTTTTACCCTAGATATACATATTGTATATTACCTATGACAATTTTCAACCCAAAAATCATTATACAAACAATGCTCCAAAAACCAATTACTCATAATAAATTGTAACAGAATGCAATGAAGTTGTCACGAAATGTCAAAAAGATTGTTATTAGTGAGTGGATGTTACGATGGAGGCCTCGTAGGCCTTGAATGTACAGCTGATAATCAATCGCAATCAGTTCAATTCAACCCTTTATTCAAATTCCTTGCACATCAAGTAATAGAACTTAATTTAGGGTTCTGTCAAGGCCATTTCGATTGGAAACGGAATTCTAGCTACGGGCGGGACTGATGAGACTGTTTGTTTGTATGATATTAACAAGCGTGTGACATATGGCTCCCTTCAGATATGTAGGGGTACAATCACAGCACTAGCATGGCAACATGAATTATCTAAGGTAAAAAAATTGCTAGTAGCTACAAATACTGGCAAAATATATCTGTTTAGAGCACATGATTTGGAAGAAATTTGCGAGTTAAACGCACATGATGAGCAAATTCTAGATATGGCAATTCATCCAAAGGGAAAAGTATTTATTTCACTGGGTAAAGATTCAAAACTTAAGTTATGGGATTTGACAACTAATCTATGTGTTTATAACACAACCCTTAGCAATTATGCCTCTTCAATAACATTCTCAGGTAGTGGTAATAACTATGCATTCATATCTGATCGTAACGTAAGAGAAGTGCCTTCATTTAGTGCACAATATCAAGTGTGACTGACCAATTTAAGCCAATAGGAATAACTACCACCGACGTACTAACTTGCATTACTTTTATTGAAGATGATACAGTACTATTGGGTACTAACAATGGTAGTATTTTGGCCTGTCTGTTTTTACAAAGTAGCACGCCGCGCAATCTGATTAAACAAGAATGTCGTCTTAAATCTCTAAAGGTCTTCAATATGAATAATAACACAATCGTACTTGCAGCTAACTCTAAAGGAGATATTTATTGTTGGAAATACATCAACTTAGAACTAATTCAAATCGGTTATTTTAAGACTGAAACCAGACTTATTACTATGCAGGTTTCACACATGAAGTGATACTTAAATATTGGATATTTATTGTATATTGCGGGATGCAAATGATGATATTGTTACTGAACCTGAAAACGTGAGGCGAAAGCACGGCTGGAGGGGTTGAGAGTAATTTTTAGCGTTTCACACGAGCCGTGTCACACCGTAAAACTCTCGCAAAGCAATCAAAAACCCAACAGTATCAGAGCTAATGTTGCCAATAAAATCTATAGTAATCTGATGTATCCCTATCCATCTATTATTATATTTAATCACAAATTACTCTTGAACTATTAACTAGCAAATATTTTGGTTGTAAGAATTAATTAGAGATCCTCAGTCAACTGATGAATCTTACTGTAAAATATTGTGTAAATTGTATCACTGATTTACTTCATTATGTCGTACTTTTAATAAAATTATCAGACCACTGATAATTAACTAGTTAAATATTGTTTCATGTGATGACTATCAGACCACTGATAGCCGACTATTTTATACATTGTGTATGAAATTGGTTATGTTCCAAGATTTGGGCAAATTTCCGTAAAAATTGTGGGTTCCATTGTCGTTTTGTATGCACTTATCACTATGTTTTGTGTAATTATCTCCCGCAACAGGAGAATACTTATATGTGCCTAGTGACTTGTAGCCTGGATTGTAATCTGTGTTGAGTGGATCTTCAATAGCGTATTGCGTTATGACATCCAAGTAGGGAATTTTAGGGAAATTATTAAGACAGTCTACATCCATGCGTACACATTCTTGTGGTAACATTGTTCGATGCATAAAATAACTCGTGGATCCCAGAACTATGTCATCTTTATATTCAGTTCTAAATTTCTCAAGTAGAAGGCTCTTAGGCATACGATTGGATTCTTTCAAGTTTTTCAGAGAAGTTACCTCGGCTAACTTTTTTGCTGAGTAAAATCCATATTTCCTTATGCTGAAGGTTTTTTGCCAACGCTTGGAGTGGTTGATGGGGTCGTGACAAATGCTCCTCCATTCCATCTTGCCAAAGTGATAGTATACTCCGGTTACATTGCTGAAGTAGTCACTTTTGGGTATGTAAGGGACTATTTTTGCATCATTTGGAACTCTCCTCTTCATACGCTTGCACGGACTACCGCACATATTTATCTAGAAAATATATTTTCACATCGAAACATTGGTTGGCCCGCTTTATCACAATTACGATTATTTAACATGCCACTCATAACAATTAATACTTATTTTTGATCTAACAATTCTTTGTATTATAGTAATTATTAGATCTGTACTCACTCATCTTTGCTATATTACTCGAATGTTATATATACATTTTCCAATACATTTACGTATATTCATTATTATTTAATTGTATTGAATTTTAATTGAAAATTTTTTTATAATTTATCAACTATTCACTCTTACCTAACCCCTTAATCAGTAACCCTAATCTATTTATATCAATTTATATATACATAATCATTTCTTACACTAATTTTTGTTCTAAAAACTGTTAAAAAAATTTGAAACGGCATTTTCAAGAGATAATCATTTCTTTACTCATATCTGCGATAATATCCCCTAATACTTGGTTATCGTTGCCATTGGAACGTCCAATTTTAATCGAATTTTTGATAAACTCGTTGTTAAGACCAATGTCACTAATTGCATTAAGGGATTCCTTAGAAATCAACTCTCTTTGTCTCGTGATAAACTCAATTAGGCCTTGGGTCCATATATCCCTATTTCTATCTACCCTCTTAAATACCAAATCATATACACCCGATTTATCGTGGTATTTCACGTAAAAATGCGATTTATTTGAATCATCCGGCACAATCGTACTCACACCTAAAAATGAATATGCTCCAATATGCTTCTTTTTAGCCTAATTCACAACAATCTTACCAGATAATTACTTCTTGTTTCCCAATACCTCCATTCCCATTTAGTTTGCGACAATTCAATCGGAACGAAATAGTATTCGGTCCATGTAGGTCCGAATAAATTCATCCTCTTCAGCGGCCCAGTTATCACTTTGGCAAAGAATCTCAATTGATCAATGGTACTCATATATTCTACGTCCCTGGGATCTAAAATCAATATTTCCTTACCCATATTCGGACATTCGAGCAACGCCTGCATCATAAGGGGGCTTATGTTATCTGGAACATCTCCCACTTTATAGAAACTTAGCTATATAAGCAGTTTGGTTTACCATTATCTTAGAAGTTGAACTATCATTTATTTCCATTGTATACATTCGTCTCCTCGGTAGTTGATCACGCATTAACTCATCTACTCCAATCACAAGTGACCCAACTAGTGTATCCTTTAGTAACTCCTTTGAATACAATTTTAGTGTGATATGGGTGTCACACTGCCTGATGTGTATGTTTATCTTTTCCTAAATTACATTAGCACTTACATAGAAGCCCACTTTACCATCAGCTTCTTGGTTATGCGATGTTTTATAGTGAAAGCGACCAGATTCAATTTCCACGATGTATTTCTTTTTACACCTCACTTGGGACACCTCAATTACCTCAACCGTGATGTCAAAACACTCATGATCGTGTATCCCGAACATTCTGTAACACTTCCCAATGCAACCACACTCTGAAATGTGTGGAAATCGATAATTTTTGAACGCATATCTACCAAATCCAATTCCTAAACATCCAATAATTCCCAGTGATAATGTATCCATGGGCCTCGCGAATACTGGTTCTTATTGTGACAATATACTTATTAGGACTACTGGCACTATGAGGCACGGTCTAATATCATTTCTTGTGGTCGATTTTATTCATTTAGGAATAAATCATGGTAGCTACATGTTCATTCATATTTTTCATTTTTTAACTATAAAAAAATAAATTACACCAATAATGCCAATATGACGTTAATACGCAAATATGCAATAAAATAGTAACTATTGAGCGAAAACTCAATTATTTGATTGAATATTTTAATATCTCTTCAAAAGTATGATTAAAATGTATAACTAATTTAATCACACATAGTAACACATAATGGTTCAACTTATATGATCTATCCACTAGTAATACTATACAGTTCAACATATGTAGTACGTGTAGAATGATCATGATAAATATCTACGATTATTACCTAGATGACCCATGTAATAAACGTAATGTAATATTATGAGCTATCCCCATTTACATGATTATGGAATCTAGTGCTCTGCTAGCATCTAGTCCATCCGATGGTTATTTTAATAGAATAAAATCATTTATTTATAGACACTACTTCATAATTGGCAGTTTATTTTACATATCATTGGATGTTTTAATTACCATATGTTCGAAGCGTCTTATTGATTATGCATCGAACTATACATTTTTCCTCAACCAATTCATTACGCTAGTTTTTCTCACATTATTTTTCTTTATATATATATTTTGCATTTTTTTCCTCCCAAAATATGTGGTAAGCACCCATATATTAATTTAGGAAACGAATCTTTGTTTTTACAAACTTTTAAGAATATGTTCATTTGACTCGATTTCGGGAGTTTTATACAACATAGGCGCAGCATATACAACTGGGCCAACTATCGTCATTTTATCCCAAATTTCTGTTCCGATGACAATTATATCTTCCAAAATTATTCGTAAAAAGAAGTACCACAAGTTTCATTATATCGGCACATCGATAATTACATTATCTGTAATCCTTACGCAATTTCTATTTTCAAATAATAATTATGGAAATAAGATATTTTTCAACATTGTCTTAGTGTCAAGTTGCATGATAGATTCAATATCCATGTGCTATAGGGAGGAGCAATATTCAGGGTTGAATATGAATATAGTTGGTTACCAAGTAAGTACTGTCTAGCAAATAATTGGTTAAATTGTAAATTGCATAATATAGTTCTGGTGTACTTTATTATTATTCTGTCTAAACTTCTTCACGCTAATAATTTATTCATTCAAATTTTGGGGACCAGGTTTCACAATATTTTATCTAGCTCACATGGATTTGTCCAAATATTTCACATCTTTAGTGGCGGCATTTAATTGCATTTTTAGGGGGAAAAATACCATTATCGAAAATTGCGGTCAGTTAAACCAGCCAAAATGCGATGATTGCGCGGGGGCTTCCAAGGTTATATCAATTTACTTCATTTTGGCGATTTTTATTCGATTAGTTTTTATTGTGGTATGAAACAAGTTATCTAGTTAATGAGAAACGGATCAGCTTTGGTGATGATTCTGATCAGTATCATAAAGACTCCAATAGTTTCAATTGCGTTTTCTGTTGATTTTATTGCTGGAAACAGCAAATCTTCGTTACAAGTTAAGGATATTTTAACAATTATATCTATATTATTGGGCATGATCATATACAGTATAGGAACAAAAAGGCAAGATGAAGAGGATTTGATTCGTGAAAAGATGGATGAATCAGATAATTCCTCTAGTTATACTATAGGTAAGCGATCCGTTGATTTAGCATCTTCTGATGTGGAAGTGAAAGGAAATACTTACGTATTGCTAGAAAACTAGCCGCAATTGATTTTTGTATTGCATTAATTTGCATATGTCAGATTTTACAATTTAAGTATTTAGTTTAGTTATACAATCATCCATTATAAATGAATAATGATGCCCGTGTATCCGTCTGTACTATCCATTGTAAGTGTAATAGTGTTATATGTATTTTAAAAAAACTAATATATATGTGTGTATTATGATGTGTAATCTCATCAAGTGTGTTACCTGGCTTCCACTGTCACTAAAGTATGATCGCCACACAGTGTGTATGGTGATGTTGCTTATCTATCTATCATTTATACAATGCTCATTAGATAGTATAGTATTTGCAAATGGAGAAACTACTAATATTGATGTTGACAATTCCAAAAATACCGTAAAATTACAATTGCTACCCCAAGGAAAGGAAATACTAATGTCTCACAATGTTTACAGAATGAAACACAATTCGAAACCGTTACAGTGGTAAAATTGCATTTATTTAGGTCAGATGAATTGTCCAAAGAAGCTTATGATATTGTAATATCTACTTCATTCAGCAAAATTTAAGTGTTAATTGTGAGATACCTCATAATTATCCTTCTGGAACAAATTTTTTAGTTTCCAACAAAAGATTATCTCCACAAGATGTGGTAGACATTTGGTACATGGGTAAGTAACCTTTTTGGTTTTAATTTAACACATATTTTTTCAATTAGGCATAATAGACTACGATTTCTACACATGTGGACTACGACGCAGTAATAACAACACATTAAATTTCACCCAAGTAATTGAATTCTTTATATAGGTTGTATGGCAAAAATCTATGGTAAACTGCTAGCTAATGCAGTACATAGGATGTTCATTGGGCAGATGTGAAAATTCTGAGCTGTGGGTGTGTAGATACTCTCCGGAAGGTAATTTTCAGGGAGAATTCTGTAAAAATGTCAAACCAATTGCCGAAAAATTCGATGAAATCACGCCAATATCCAATACGCCATTTCAATTCAACATTATCAATGACTATTCGGTTGAAAACTCCACAAATGATGAGTAACTTTTAACTAATTCTTTTTAATAGAACTAGTAATTGTACATGTTGAGTTGGCGATCATATAGATAAAATAACTATGCTTAGTATATTATCTAATAAAATAGTTAATGTATAGACCAATTATTAACAATTGCATCGATTGTCCAAATTGATATTGGTGTACCAATTTATATGACCTGGAGCAAGGTATATATATTCAAGAAGGGACATACCTGAAACACAGTGCAGATTCGTGTACTTTAGACAATATATACATTAATAATTCGATTTTTTAGTCTTTATGAGCCGTGAATTTCCAATATATGCCATTAGGCACTTAGACGAATGATTTATATAATGGGCATTAAATTATAGTACCTTAGTAAAATATATAAGTATAGTTAAATGGTGTTATACGGATCAAAAATATATCATGAAATTATTGTTGATTTTTTTTAATAAAAATTACACTAAATAGTGACTAAATTGTCCAATTAGATACATATTATTAAATACATACTAATATGATAAAAAACAAATTTACGAGCGATTTTTTGTTGAAACTTTTAAAATATTCTTCCATAAATATTTTATTATATAACCAACGGATAAATCAAAACACAACAAATAATCTATATTTTCATACGGTAAAATAAGTGTAAACCGTTCCAAATGTATACATGAGTAAATTTGTTAAGCTTAAAGTTATTAAACGTGATAATTTTAGGAATAAGATTGCGATCAAAACCTAGTGTGATCGACAATTTAAGATAAGATCCAAGCTAAATTACGCTAGATATTGTTATCACGCCCCATCAACACTGTCGTGGAATGGAGATACCTGATTTTGGCCAGAGTGTGGACAAATCACGTGCTCACATAGAAACACAGAATACTGCTCATAATCATGGAACAGAACCTAAAATTCCTCCATTCTCTCATTTACTCACTGGCTCAGTTTCGGATGAACAAATATTAATGGATGAATCCGGTAAAACTCTATCAAAGAACAATAGTAATAAAGATTTCATTGTGGGTGATATTTTTTCAGTTAAGATGCCTAGAGATGCAAGTGCTGGGCTATCATCTGGAATAAAAAGCATCGGTAAGGGTTTTGGTCTCGGCGCCGTTAGTCTTGTTCTATGCCCCATTGTAGGTGCCACCAAAGATGGCCTTGGTGGATTTTTTAAGGGAATTGGAGCTGGCATACTTTCCGCAATAACTCTACCCGTTACATCTATAGGCGTAGCCGGATATCAAATTACCCGAGGTGTAATGAATACACCTACGGCAATATGTGAATGGTCTAATGGGAGAAAATGGAACAAAAAAACACGGGAATGGGGAGATGATTGGTATTCACTAGCAGAGGAGGCCAATCAGGTGCTTAAGGATTCCCCTGAATTAGATTACAAAAAATGCAAAACAATTGAATCATCTAAATGCGAAGAGAGGGATGTTGTTGATGATGAGTTCTATAAAATTTTGGAAGTACCTACAACCGCAACTCAGGAGGAGATTAGGAGGCAATACTACAAAATTGCCAAAAAGTGCCATCCAGATAAGAACACTTCCGACCCAAATGCCGCCGATAACTTTCAAAAATTGGGCCAAGCTTATCAGGTTTTAGGCGATGAGAAAAGGAGGGCCAAGTATGACAAATTTGGAAAATCTGCTTTGGAATCAATGCCAATTATTGATAGTTCATTGTTCTTTATGATGCTATTTGGTTCTGAAATTTTGGAACCTTACATCGGAAAGTTAAGAATGGCCATGTTTGTGGAAATTGAATTGGAACAGTCGGTGGTAAGTACATGATGCATATCCACATTCTAATTATTGTAGATGTGATTTTTGATTTTTTTTCCACATTTCAACATACTGCTATACATTATTTATTTTCACAATTTACACTACAGTATATATATATATCTGCTTAAAAAGTTCAAAATAGTTTATAATTGTGTTCCCCAATACAAATTATAATTGTACAATGAAAATTTCGATTTTATTAGCATTACGTTACCTTTAATAAGTGTTTACATTCACATATCCATAATTTTCCAATATAAGTGTACAATCATACTAATAACAAAAATTTAATTGATGGGTATATTTTATTATACCAATGTATACAATTATATAAGTGATTAATTAACTTGATCATCGATTTCGAATCTGGCAATTCCATTTAAATCAATCCCATTATACCACTTCTAATTGATGTTTGTTTGATAATATAAACATTTATTATATTTTATTTGATGAATTTCATTTTTATTTGCAAAATTTACAAAACACATGAATATCAATTTAATATTGTTAAATTTAATGCACATAATCGAATCACCATCTCGATTCTGTGGCATGATTAAATCTCCATTATATAAAATTAATTTCTAAAATTATTATTTATGACATGAATGTATTAAATTGTTAAACACATGTTTCCAATACTGAATATGACTTTATCTGGTTAATCTGCTAAATATCACAGAAAGTCGCTGCATGAAATTTGGACTTAATATTAAGATATCATAATGCAGAACCCTTCGAGTGAACTGTTCCAGAAGCAGCAACAGAAGCGTGAAGTGTTGCTAGCAATCCAACTTCGTGATCGCATTCGCCCATACTGCTACGGAGATGTCATTACCTGGCGTATTTCCATTCTACAGGAAGCACGCAAGCTTTGTGAGACTTCATTTGGGGACTCAATTGTCAATGCCATTGGATGGACTTACAAAAACTATGCTACACAATTCTTGGGCAAGAAGGAGACATTCCTAGGCATGAAGGGAAGGGTAGCCAAATTTCAGGAGCAAAAGCGTACAATGGGTAACCATATAAAGGCTATGGTATCTATGGTTAAGGCTGCTATCATTTCTAAACGCATTGGCTTCAGTGAGGATCCAGATGAGGCCAATTGTGAGCAAGAGCGTGCAATTTCATCCAACTTGCCTATAATATTAGAGACAATGCTAAATGTATGTCTGATGGACGTTGAGAATACCATTAGGAACGCCTCTAAGAAGCTGATTAAAGATATGATGGTGGATCTGGCAATGCGTAAAAAGCGTGCACGTGCATTGATTGAGTTGGGAAACATATTCCAACAGGCAGCCATGGAGCACATGAATCAAGACAACAAAAAGGATGCTCGACAGAAGATGGAAGAAGCGCTAGCAAAAGCTATTGAGAAGACCAATAAAGGCAAGGACGCTGACATGTACTATTATAATAACGTGTATTTTAATAATGAGGATGAGATAAAACCTACAGACGGATTCTACTAGTAACTCGATTATAAGTTAAAAAATTGATCAACTATGTTTACCAAAACATTATAGCTCCTCCGCGCATTTAATTATTTATACTACGTCTCCATATCTATCTTTTAATACTCATATTTCATAAACACGGTGTATCTATTCTAAGTGTAAATCACTTTTTATAAAATTACGGTTGGCGGAATCTGCATAACCAGTCCAAACATTAATAAAAATTTGTCTAGATTTGTAACTGGTAATGTTTATGAATGCGCATATTCACGTTCTATTTCGACATAATTTTAGGATTGACAACTTATTAACAACATTATACAATGTTATATTGTAGGTGATGACTATTACCATTTTCTGAAAAAAATTTCTGGAAATGAGTCAAGACGTGGTCAAAATAGGAAGCATAACAATATCACTTTCGAACGTAAACAAAATTCCATATAAAGGATAAAGTTACACTCAAGGAAAATAGTTATTTTTAAAACACACTACTGTTTGTCCATTTTAAATCAAATTTGTAGACCTATTGTATATAAAATGTGCTGTATATGCCACATAGCAATAGCTAAGGAAATGCTAAGGTTATCTCTTTAGGGTTCATATGCTAGGAACTATTCCTTAAGTGATTAACTGTGAAATAGGAATATAAATATTACTATAGGTATTCAAGGAAGAATACGGCGATAAAAGGCTCGTGGAATTGGGTTTTAGGTTATATGTAGTCATGACTATGCTCCGGCATGAACGTAGGTTTATTTTTAGTCTATTATGTTGATGATTCATTGTTTATAATTATACATTAAAACTAATTCCGCAATTTAAAATATTTTTAACCAACTCGCGCTTTGTAGACATAAACAATGGCGCAACCTACTGCATGTTGTGATTTGTGGGCAGTGTCTGTTAAAATTAGGAAGTGTTGGATATGTTTGTATTAAAATAAATTTCACCCAAAAAATTGGTATGAAAAATATATTGGATCATCTATACTTGGAGAATCCAATTATTTCCGCACGTTCCCTGAAACACTGACGACAAATATTTAGGCCATACTTCCGAATCAATCCGTGATTGTTAGAACATACACGACTAAATCAATTTAAACCCACCATTTGTAACTGCCAGGTCCATATTTTCTGGGCTTACGATCATGAATATTCGCCATTTTGACTAAATGCCCCACCCTCACTCAATCATTCAATTTAAGTGTAGTTCCGTGGGGAAGGGGGGGTGGTATGGCTTTTGCCGTACGTATAAATATGTCTTTACACAAACTCATTCGCTCTAACCGTAGACAATTTAGCTCATATATTGGAAAGGAAGTTAGAAGTGAAGATTTGATCAAAAAAGATGATTCTTGGGTAATCGAGGAGACAAATTTTTGTTTAGGGAAAGTTGCGGTGAGTCTAATTGTGATTTAGAAAATTAGATTCAGAGATACGGACGATTTAGCTCGCAGAACCCTACACTTGATGGACACTCAATTGAGTAAAATGCACACAAGATTGCGTGACGGTACTTGTATTCCTTACATGTCACTATCTCTCCATCAAGTAGTTGATCATCCCTGTCCAATGCATATTTTCATCGAACAACCACTACTCAAATGGACTTGGGATGAATGCTATGACGAGGCCTATGATGATGTATAGGTCATTGTTTGTATTATTTAACTTCCTTTACTCAGAAAATTTAGTGTTTGTAATTTATATACCGCATCGCTTTATGATTAGATTTTAATTGTTAATTATATTCAAACTTGTTACTGTTGTCTGGTAATAGTTTGTTCGGGCATATATACCTTAAGTAAATAATTTCTCCCCTGTTGTTATCCAATATATACTCTGTTGCTTATTTTATGGTATTACTTATCCAATTACTAATTATTATCACATAATAAGACATATATTATTATGTCTTATTCCATAACTGCATAATATTTTTTTATTATAACCTCAGTTTCTCATTTGTCTATATTATTGATATCGCCAATTAATCTAAGAAATATTGGTATATCTTGATTTTAATAATTCTTAATAATTTATAAGTAATGAACATATTAACATACTAATCATCCATCAACAAATACATATAATCCACACGCGTTACCAATAGATTCCATATCCACAATAATTATTTACATAGATACATCTATTATATAAATTTGATAGTGATACGTCTAAAATATAATTGATTAGTATACAAAATTTTACTAATTTGTAATCAACAAGTCTATGCGATAATCCAACCCTGCCAGTGCCTCCCTCTTCATTTCCTTCATACATATACATCTTGTAAATTCATACAAGACATTCGAATACTTAGAATATGTATAATCCATCTTCGATTGATTTGTTATATCACAACGCACAATATTGTTACATGAAACTAGAAAATCCAAGGTCAAATTTTCAATAGGAATAATATTATCCAATATATTCAATAACATATATACAGATTTTACAAGCTGTGTTCTTTCTTGCCCATCAGAGCCATTCGTATTCATACCTGTATAATTCATACATAATTTTAGTAGATGAAACAAATCATTTAGGGAATAATTGGTCCTACACATATACATGAACCATGTCATGGAATAAATTCCCAGTATATTCCCTCTAACAAATGAGTAATCCATATCCAAACTGTTACACCAATCCATAAGTATCAATGAGTGAATTAATTGTGCCCTTTTCCTATCAGATAAATATCTATAATCCAATTTCCCCAACAAATAGTTAATTGAAGGAGTCAAATACCTTGCGCGCCCTAGTAACACTATAAGACTATGGCAATAGTCATTTAATCCCTTTAAATCATTAAATTCATGAATTTTTGACAGTGCAACAGATTCCAACTGCTCCAGGTATAGATGACGATAACCTTTGTCACTCTAAATCAAAAAATCCATACCAATGCTATAGCAACTTTGTAGCCATCAAATACATTTATCTGTTTCTGCTTGGTGATATTTTTGACGTAGCATTGAAATACCTTCTCCACAATCTCAGCTGCACAACCAACACTCAATATAGTGTACAGTAGTGACATCGAGACATTTTTTAACTGAAATACACGCTTCATTGCCAAAAAGTACATCTTTTCATCACTATACCCCTGTATTATACATGTAAGATCCATTTGATTAAATATAGCAGTATAATCGCTTAGCCTTTCAATCAGCATTTGATTAATTAGGTTATTCAACTGCGAGTAAGTCGGCATGAATTTAGAAATTGATCTGAGTTGCATTCGTTTTACCCCTTGATAAGACAAAATTCCTTGACACTCAGCCTAGATAATTCACTACTAGAAATAAGCTTGATTGCGGAGTCAATGGCACAATTAGGAGCATCAGAAACTCTACTAATATAGTGTAATATGTATATCTATGTTAAATTTAGCTCACTAGTTTTTCTAAAGAAAGATTTTTGTTAAAATACTTGGTCATTTCTGCACTGGATTTGTTAGTTATTGTTGTGAAGTTATTGCCCAGGCATTCAATCATTGGGTCTATCCATTGTGAAAGGGAATTAAAAAGAGTAAATAAATCCACCATTTTAAAGTTTTTGAAGCTACTATTCAACAAATAGTGTGAGTATGAGTTTAAAAAGCGAGAAGATGGAGAGAAACTGTATCTAATCATAGAATTCACTATGTTAAATACTTCTTGTGGTTTAAACAACATAAATATATCACTAGCCCTCCTCACTAATAAATTTACTTCATTATGCACCCTGAATTCATTATCACCAGTATCAATTGAATTGTATTTGAGGTATGAATGTAGAAGGTTAGAAATTTGCTGTGGCGTAAATTTCAGTAAATTTGTAGAAACCATGGGAGTTAGGAGGTGTATCAGCCTTTTAAATTGTGAAAAATGTTCCTTTGATGCGAAAATCATGGTAGAAATGTCCAAAGGTTGAAACTTATTTTCATTCCTCCTCACTGCATCGTACACTAAATCAACAACTGCAGGATCTGGTGTACTAAATGTAGAGAGAGAATAAACTGTTATAGATAATTCTCTAGGGTTCAATTTGTGAATGTTTTGCAATAGAAAAGTGTTAAATGTGTTAAAAATACCAGTGTTGTCCAAAATATAGGATAGTTTTGGTACATTTCTGATACATTTAGCCAGGGAATGCATAATTTCTATATTGATTTCGACTACATTTTTATTGAAACAACATATTTCCTCATTACATCTCTTTGCAATTTGAAGGACTATGTGTGGATCAATTTCGTTCTTAAAGGAATGATAACTGACCAACATCATGTTTAACAATTCAGCGTTCAATCCTTTGAGTATAACTGGGCGTCTAGTTATTGTATCAAAAATTTTTTGAATGCAAATTTTGGATTCAGGGTAGTTAGGTATTAGATGAGTGATAACACTGGAAAGTATGGCGAGTGAATGAGGGGAAAGGACATCTATGCTATTAGTACTAGTGGAGATAAACTCATTCCTGGATGAATTTACTGACATACCAAAACTTAGTATCATTAATACCCTTGAGCTTTAGATGCCTCATACCTATCATAGGTATGTCATTTATTTTGGCATTAGTCAGTGTAGAATACTTTTTGTTGGATACACCAGTGAAAATATTATATCGTGGACTAGATTCTACAATTTTGTTCTTGATTATCTTAAAAATTGGACATATTATATGATAAAATAGGGTCATATTTGTTCATCACCTTCAAGCGTTATTTTTGATGCAGTAACATAGCAAATTATATAACACCTAGTGAATTAATAACACAGAATAGTAACTAGACATAATGGCAAGTGTATTAAACAACTGTTATATGTAAATAGATATACATTGTACTGCTTACATAAGCCATGTGTGCTTATGCAAGTATATGATTATGGTAAACTGGTGAACAGCTACTGTTAATACTGTGGGGAGTGACAATGTCTATTAGACCGCTTTTACGCCCTTTTCGCCGATTTGTAAGTAGGAACTAATACAGAGCGGCTTGGCATCGGTGGAAAAGATCCTGAATAAGAAGGCGCCAGACTTCAACATAGTTCCCTTCCAAAAGGAAAACATCGAAGATGTGATGAATGAGGTACCGGAGTTTAAATACTACTACATTGGAAATGCTGACGCTAAAGACAACCCTTTCAAAGACATTCCTCAAAGCTGTCCCATTTTTGACTGTTCAAAACTACCACAATTCGAGCCTCCTGACTCAAGCATCAAATTCTCCAAGTTGGAAAATGGTTTACGAATTGCTTCAGTTGACAAATCAGGTCTGATATCAACATTGGGTCTTTATGTTCATGCTGGTTCGAGGTATGAAGATCCAGCGCAGGGAGAGTTGGGTGTTAGCAGTATGATCGAGAATATTTCTTTCCATTCCACGGCACATCTATCCCATCTCAGAACGCTTAAAGTTGTGGAAACGATAGGCGCTAATGTCAATTGTACGTCTTTCAGGTAAATATTGAAAATGGACTTAGGGAACATATAGTGTACTCAGCAGAGTGCCTAAGGAATTATTATCCTATATTATTAAACTTGTTAGTGGGTAATGTGTTATTTCCAAGATTTTTACCTTGGGAAGTCAAATCTAGCAAAGATGCTCTTATAAAGGCTAGAAAGTCACTAGAATCAAACCCTGATAACTTGATAACTGAACTACTACACCAAACTGCGTGGCATAATAATACCTTGGGTCTTCCTGGATATTGCCCTGAGAGTTCGGAGTCTATGTTTTCAGGAGATCTAATGAGACAATTTATGCTGAAACATTTTTCACCTGGTAAGCCTTTACTACATATATTCTAATTATTGTAGATGTGATTTTTGATTTTTTTTTCCACATTTCAACATACTGCTATACATTATTTATTTTCACAATTTACACTACAGTATATATATATATCTGCTTAAAAAGTTCAAAATAGTTTATAATTGTGTTCCCCAATACAAATTATAATTGTACAATGAAAATTTCGATTTTATTAGCATTACGTTACCTTTAATAAGTGTTTACATTCACATATCCATAATTTTCCAATATAAGTGTACAATCATACTAATAACAAAAATTTAATTGATGGGTATATTTTATTATACCAATGTATACAATTATATAAGTGATTAATTAACTTGATCATCGATTTCGAATCTGGCAATTCCATTTAAATCAATCCCATTATACCACTTCTAATTGATGTTTGTTTGATAATATAAACATTTATTATATTTTATTTGATGAATTTCATTTTTATTTGCAAAATTTACAAAACACATGAATATCAATTTAATATTGTTAAATTTAATAACTTTTCAATTTTCAACCAAATTATCTGGAACGAATATTATAAATGCTTTATCAATAAATTTACTTACAGCATTTCTTTTCTAATACAATATTTAATATAGACCGTATGATATTTGTGGGTATTAATGTGTGTCACGATGATCTCTGCAAATGGTTGATGCGTGCGTTTGCAGAATACAATGCTATACCACCTACACAGCGCGATGAATTAAAACCGATATATACGGGGGGAGACCGACGTGTAGAGGCTGCTTCGCCAATGGCCCATTTGGCAATTGCCTTTGAAACCGTATGTAAATAATAATGTAGCCCAGCGGCTGGCGCTCACCAAACGTAGTCGCCCTTACTATTTTGCAGTCACTGATGGGAGGGGGAGGATCATTTTCCACTGGTGGCCCTGGAAAGGGGATGTATTCCAGGTTGTTCCTTAATGGTGGGCAAGCTATTTATGCAGTGCTTAATAAATACGAATGGGTCGACAGTTGCATGGCTTTCAACACACAACACTCTGACACCGGCTTATTCGGACTATATTTAATTGGTAATCCCAACAATTCTAAGGACATGGTTAAAGTGATAGCGGACGAGTTGAAGGGGATGGCAAATGTGACAAAAGAGGAACTGGATAGGGCGAAGAATTTATTAAAATCTTTCTTATGGATGAGCCTTGAGTATCGCCAAGTACACATGGAAGATATTGCAAGGCAACTAATGATTTGCAATCGCGTTTGTACGGGTCAGGAGCTATGTCAGGCAATAGACGCGGTGACACCTAGCTGTATCAATAGGTAGGCAAACTTATCATATTTAACGTTTCAAAAATATTACTAATGCAGTATCGTTAAGGAAATGTTGAAAACTGCGCCTACGGTTGTTGCATATGGAGATATCGCTAGGCTGCCACATTACAACGAGATAAAACAACACTTCTCCTGACCATTAGTCACGTTAATAGTAAATATATTGGTATAACATAATGGTTTATACGCAATTTTGATTATAACAGACGAACAAACTAGAAACTTTGGCATATGATCACAGATTAGATTCGATTTTATGAATTAAACGTTACTTTATAGAGAATAACACTAATTCACCTTTTTAAACTATTATTTATCGTCAAGACCATATTATATTACGATCATAACATTTTTTTAAGATCAATTTAGGCCAAATGAACTTATTATTAAATTCTATACTATTTAGCACAAAATTACTAAATTTGCATTAAATAACAAAACACTTCATTTTAAATGACACTAAACCCCAGCTTAATCACAGCTAGCACAACCTCTACACCCACAGTAAATGCATTCAATAACCTAAATGATCAATTACTCACTTTGTCCGGACCCAAATCTTTCTTCGGTACTCTACAAATACAAGTAGTACCAAAATTTTGACCACCAGTCTGAATACATCTAAGACAACATAGTTTTTCATAACCTTTCTTCTTCCATTTTGCAATTAGAGCCTGATCTGCATATCCTTCGTCTATGCAATAATTATATAATTCACGTGAAATTTCCTTCCTGATATGGTACATCTCGTAGACATATCTACTTCTTTGATGGTGAATCCTAAAAATTGGCCAGAGAATCTCTGCCTTCCGTTTCCCATCACTCGATTCCCGTTCATGTTCCTTCATCTTCTCAGACAGCTCAATCAAAGTATTCTCTATCAATTCCCAACCCTCAGGGGGCTCAGGGGTATTGATTGTACGAATTTTTACCATTTTACCAACATATATTTGCAACAAACGACAGCTAGTACATAGTAACTACACTGTTATCTATCCACCACTTGAATAAGGGTTCTATAGGTTATAGGATATAAAAGATTATATTTGCATTAACAATATCAGTTTTCTCTTTAAAAATCTGTTATCTTTTAATTTTTATAGCTTAAAGCTCCTTTCTGATGGTGGAACCTATAACAGTTGTACTAATAATACATTGTGGTGTGATATTTATAGAATAATTTAAAACATTTAATATTTATACATCTGACCAATAACATTTATTCGTTTGTCTTTTGCATTATTTACGTAGATTAATTAGTTACAGAATTTTCTTAGCAATAATAAAGTCTGAAAACACTAAACACCTTACCAATACATGCACTGCATTAATTTCTGTGCATCTGTTGACAAAAAAATTAGGGATTGAAAATTATAGCATCATGAGCTATTCTGATATTAAAATAAATTAACACTTCTTCCACAACTTCCATCCTTCCAATTGAAGCAGCGCTTGGAATAGAGTATTTGGCACCTTCAATTTATTACAGTAATCATTTTTAATTGTTACATTAATTGATGGTTCGGAAATCATTTCAAAGAAAGAATCAATGGCATTTTTTGCCTCATCAGCAGTTTTTCCATCGCACATAAGTGCCAAAATAGTCTCAGCTGCCACGTCTATCCAGGTCTCCACCCCGCATGTACCACTGATTACGGTTGACAATATTGCTGTAACAATTTTGAAGGTAATAGTATGTATTTCATCACTTGATTCGTTGCAACGTTGGGATATGATGTTTAGCAACCTTATTTTCTTTGCGTATACACTAGTGCCTATTACGGCACTATCCGAATAATCATTACCACTCGCTTCATTCATGTCAATTGAAGCCACCAACTTGATCAATATCATGCATGCATGTAACACTTTAGGGTGTACGATGTAAGGGAGAATTATCAATAAAGATTCTAGGAAAATTATAAATTTCGATTTATCCAATAGAAAGTTTGCAATTTCATGGCGATTAAGAGCTACATTAAGACAATCCACGCACAATCCCACGCTATCAGGGGCACTAAGCAATTGTGAAGTGTTGAAATCCATAGTCAAATCGCTCATTTGTTGCTGCAACAAATTCCTATCCTTGTCACCCACGCAGCATGATACAATTGAATCTTTAAGCATTGCTAGTGAAGGCAACAATGAGTTACTGATACTGGCCCAGTTTTCAACTGAACAATCATTGACGTTGATTAAAATAGATCTGAGAGCTGAGTATGGATGAGATGGATGTGAGCACCTGAATGATACGCTGAGGAGCTTTAGTGTCCAAAGGAAAAGGGGGGAAGCTTCGCTATGGTTCCTTGAAATTCGGTTGACAACAACTAATACTTGAGATAAACGTTCAATAATATCCTCATTTGAACTCGTAAATAACAGCTCCATTACGCTTACATGCTTCTCTACAATCTTAAGAATGGCCACCTCAGATTCTATGCAATCAGGAATTGGGCAGACAGATTGCATGGCCATTAGATATAATTGTATGTAGTCAGTGGGATTGCTAACACTCTTAATATTGTTAGACAAATTTTCTATTAGATCTGAGAATAAAGTTTTCATTTCCGCGATAGGCATGTAAGAGATAATAGCCCCGGCGGCGTTAACAGCTTTGATACGATTTTCAATGGAGAATTGTACGTTTTTAATGATTTGATATATGCAAATTAGATATTTTTTGACCTCCTGAGTATCTTCTGATACTATTTTCCTTGAGGTACGCGATAGTGCGAGCATAGCATCAATTAATATGTTTTCACCTAGCAAATAATCTGTGTTGGTTTTATTTTTAAATTAAAGTTTAAACAATGTTAACAACTCTAAAAGACAGATATATAGTGTAGTAAGTTACATTTTTCAATCGATAAACAGATTAGTTAGGCATGCTTAATGGGTGATTTTTTTTCATAAAAAGCATTAAAATTTAAATTAAAAATCATCCACTTATTCAACTTGTGTGTTACCATTAACCAAATGTTAAATTATTTTTTAAAATAATTTTTATTAGCCTTTTTATTTGCAACAAATACTAACGATTAAACAATTATTTAAATAGAAATTATTTAACACACTTTGCAATTATTAAACATTATCTAGTGTTATTTATTGGCTTTAACATTGAAACTCAGATTTAAGAAACAAACAAAATGTATTGACAATACATACCTTTACTAGCAGAATTATTTTTGATTCTCAATATCGATGGCAATAAAGTTCCGATGATTAACATGAATAAACAGTTAAATAAATCGGTCTTTTTGCCGCTATACTCTGCGGTCCACAATATCAACCGGCCAATTGAAATTGACAATAACAGTGACAACGATCCTTGTGTTGGGTACTTTAATTTATTCAATAGTGCCAGCGCCGTAGGTATACAAGTATCCTTACCCATCTCTGCATTGCTGGATATTGCACTCAGTATGAAAAAGATAGACTCAATTTCACTAAAAGACACTGTGATCTGTTCTTTTAAATTTATCGTTTCAACTAATACCTGTAGCCTACATTCCACAATATCAAATATGAATTGGTGACCAATAGCGTCTGCTATTTCAAATAAAAGCATTGAAGCGCTTTCACGAAATGAGCAAAGCTCGGCAAAATCATATTTCTCGGTTTCATACAATGGCATTTCATAAAAAACAATAACTATCTTTTGCAAATAATCCGCCAATTTTTCCCATCCATTCTGTGTATTTATATTGCGCTTAAGATTAATCCAAAAGTTAACCATAACATCCCTAGTGGGATAATCACCATTCGATAAAATGCGTATTGTGCCGTCCAAAATATTGTCTATGTCTTCGCTAAACTGATGTTCTATTAAATATGGCAATTGTTCATATGAGAGCGAAAGTAGTATAGGCGAGGTTGTTTTAAATAAGGGCGATTGTATCTTGTACAATTTGGACAGGTTGCAAATTATGAGGGTGAGTATCTCGTTAACTAGCGGATTGATCATGTCACAATCATCTTGTAAAGCAGTGTGGTTATCTAATGGGCATAAGACAATCAGGTTGGTAATTGTATGAATAGGCAATGGCGATTGTTCAAACAGTTTATCGATCAAATTTAACGATATAAGTGTTGAAAGTGATAATTTAACCATTAAATCAACATCACTAGGTAATTCACATTGTTCCTCATCCACAATACTGTCCAGATATTTAACATGCAATTGGATCCAATCAGAATAGACCGAGCCAATCGATGAATCTTTTACCCCTAAAAATTTAAAAACCATCGGGGCCTGAGATATACAATTCTTTGCCAGTTCATTACGCCGAGCAATACTCAGTATGAACCTAAGTAAATTATCGGTTACTTGTCATTGCATATCTCTTGGGCCAAAATGGCAAGTAATTCAATTTGAAACTGACGGTTTGATTGGAAAGTACCCACAAATTGTATAATTTCAAATGTAATCCCCTTGGACCAATTGTCAAACAATTTAAGTCTAAGCCAGGCACACAACAAAAATCGCAATGATGGAAAAATCTGAGGATTAACCTTATTTAGCTGTTCCAACAAATTTATCACCCTTTCCAACTTCTCAATTGTTTCTTCCCTTTCCGTATCCAGCTTAGTGGCATCACTCTTATCCAAATCTTGTGCTTGGCCATCCGAAACTAATCTGCAGAGCGAGTAAATATGATCACATTCTACCAAAGTTTGGGAGCAAAATAGGATTAGTGGGAGTGATTTACTGGAAAATTCTTTACAATGCTTGTTGATTATGTCTAGGCATATGACAAAAGCACGAGGACCCTTTTGAAACTCCAGTAACACAGTTTGTAACCCTATATCCCCTGAGAAAAACCTTAAAATTTGCGTTTCAATACTGTCAATACTCAGAGATCTTGCAATTAACCTTTCTACCATCGTATATACTCATGGCAATTGGTAATCAACTTAGTAGGTGTGATTAGACACTAGTAGACATCACAACATGATTTATAATGAAGTTTAGAATTGAAAAATGGTAGTAAATACATTTTAAAATATTTAAATGTGTTTATTATACAGATTTGACACTTAACTTCACAAAATAACACTACTGACCTACATTATAGATACACTAACCCATTGATATCTCTTAGGTATTGTTACCTGTCATATTCAATCATACCACTCTAATATAAACTCAGCAGGAGAATTTTTAAATATTTGTGATATTTAATATTTTTCAAAGCTGAATTTTAAACATTTATGAAATTAATAAACCATTATTACACAACTGCTGAAAACATTTAAACGGTTATAAATTCGTATTTGAAATAGGATTAATGATTATCGATTTTTAGATGAAATTTGCAATTCTTCTAAAAGTTTTGTTAAATCATTATTCTTTATACGTTTTGAAAATTTATTATATATATTTTTTTGAAATTTCCAAAAATTAGAAACAATACTATTTATACAATGATGTATCACATTGATGCCTCGTACTTTGTATACCGTACCTAAAAATTGCATTTTATAAATATTTACAAAACTTAAATTTAAAATCTAATATCTATTGGATATTATTTGTTAATATATATAAATGATATGAAAAATTCCATTGAGGATTTATTTTTGGCACAGACATTTCTATTTTTACTGGATTAACTAATTTAACGTCCATAACCAACAATCCACCTCATTCATAAACAATAACACGTAAACTAGTAACTAAACCACTGGTTAAATATAAAAACAAAAATTACATCAAATATCCACCAGAATCATCAAAGTATACAATTCATCTGTTATTTCAACACTTATTCCATGTTTAGTGATAGCCTTGACCTCCCTTCCTGGAATGTGCTTATCTTTATCAAAAATGTCGCCTATTAAAGATGTTTTAAGTTGATTACCAAAAGTATTTACGGTTATATGTTTAGCGATAAAATATTCACTGCCATACAAGTACAAACATTCGTCCATAAATGTATATAATAGTTCCCTTGGATCTTCCAATTTATCTATGAAAATTTCCCTATATAAATTACCATCAATGCTTTCAAGGTCACACATATAATTAAACATGGCAGTTGCAGCATGGGCCAGTGCTTCGTTAAGCGTTTTGCCACTGGCCTCAATGACAACATCAGAAGGGTGATCTATGTATCTATAGTTTGATTTTGTCATTTTAACATATTGCCATTATAGAGATAATTTTAATAAAAGTTCTTTAAAATAATTGCATAATGTATCATATCAAGATGATATTCCTGCAAATATGTGTCCACAGCACTTTAGCGGCAGTTATTTTTTTGCATTTAGATGCAAGATTTAGTAACTCTCACAATGGCCTTTAGAAATAAATTACCAACTCTAACATTGTTAATTATATCACTATTGTCATTATTTGCTACCACCACGAGTGTCAAGTTTATAACATTCGATCTAGACAAATTTAGTCTGGATTCCAAACTATTTTCGGAAATAAACGACACTGCTGATTGCGAAAAATATTTAGAGCTGACACCGCAGGAAGGTAACAAACATTAGTGACACAGGCACCCAATTTGGTGATATTTTGATTGGAGAAAAACGGATTGTCAGGCCAAGCACAGTAAGTAATAGGCGGGTTATGGTCTGTCTAGCTGGGCAACAGATAGACCAAGTTTACATTAAATCCATACGAATTTTAGACGATTCGGATAGGGAAGAGAAGGTATATATTTACACGCGCACTCAATAAGCTCATAGCACTCCTAATAGCTCAAAAGGTTTTAATATTAGACACACACTAAACAAAACCATCATTTTTAATACAAATTTTGTGAAAAAATAGCACAAAGGTTGTGAATGTAGTTAATAATTAATTGCATACTAAAATAGCCAATATTAACATTATAAATTAGCATAAGCAGTCATACTCTCAGCCTCTTTAGCTTCAAGGGCATCTTGGGCTCTTAATTTTGCTAGCAGATTCCTGCGATAAATTTCACGCCTTGAAGGCTTTCCAGAAAACATAAATCGATAGGGCAGCGGCGCCCTTGGGTCATACTCTTCCTCCACAATATCCAATGTTTTGGGCCTTAGCAACAAGCATTTACCTCCATTTGCGATAATCTCCCTAGCAACAGGTTTAGAAAACGCGTGGGCCTATGTAAGTCATTTTGTATCACCTTTACTATCAAGTTTTTTACGGTTAGCCCCGGAGACTTAACTGCTTTCCCATCAATAAACTTTTTCTTCCCTCCAACAACCTAAGTAAATCCATAATAATTATATAAAACAATAATATAAACTAAAATAACTAGTTTTTGATAGATTAACTTACTTTTATGGGATGTTTGAATTTATACCTCCCCAATCCACCCACTTTGTGCTCCAAAATGTTCCAATCCACAATGCTACCCTCAGGCATTCCATTTAGCAGATCAATGTTTATCAACTGATATTTTAAGCGATTATAACGGTGCCCTTTACCGACAGGACGGCCAGCATATTTTGGCAATTGGCGGTACAAAGGCGATTGACCACCAGTGAATCCTGCGTAAATTTATTATCGAAATAATTTGCAAAGTTGAATAATGTGTAAATGCATTGTAACACAATGTTTGTAAATAATTAAACCCAACTCTATTGTAATTGTAAATGTATTGAAATTTATGTGTAATTTGCTATAAATAAAATTTCTTTAATTTTTTAAAAAATATCTACCCAACACTACATCACAATCAAACGATTGGTATAAAATATCAGTGAAAAAAATATTATAAAGCTCTATAACTGAATAAATACCTTTCCTCAAGTATCTCCCCCTCCTATGTTTTTGGCCTTTGCAACCTCTGCCAGAACTCCCACCATGACCTGACCCATGACCCCTACCCAATCTCTTCCGCTTTTTCAACCCAAATTTCGGCAATTCATGTAATTTCCAAAATCTTTCGCCTTTAACCCTATTTCCACCCAGTGTATTGAACTAAATAACCAGTATCCTTACATCCCAAACAACATCTCCTTCAACTTTTGCATTTGGTGGTAGGTCAAAAAAAGCCCTTCTAGGATCGCGTTGTCTTGTGTCCCACAAGCATATTTCCTTTGGTATAATCGATTCCACAACGGATAATGCCCCGGTCCTTTCCAGTTTGCTTTTGTTACGCTCAAAAACATCGGCATGTATAGCCTCGGCATCAAGTCTCAATTCTGCAAGCATATCAGTTTTTTCCTCCATTGATAGTTCATTATTTGACATAATTTCATCCATTTCCTCATATATACTTTGGCAAGCTTCGCTCATCCTGCGTAATTGCTAAAGACATACTTGTCAAATAACTCTTTATAGGCTTCAATTTGTTCCTTGTTAAACACAGACTGAAATGTTCCATTCTAACGGTTAATTTATAGCTTACCTTGACAGAGTGGATTAATTCAGCATACTTCCTAAGTTCTGCGTAGTAATTGCGGTTCCTCTGTTCAAAATCCAACTTGATTATACGTTTGCGCTCTGCTTGTAGGAATTTGTACAGTGGATGGGCTCGACCAATTTTATCGTAGCCTAATTAAAATTTTAAATAATACCTATGCCAAGATCATGGATTTTTATTATATTTTCAACCTCTTCTATTTCGGAGGGATAAACGGTTTTGTATTCCTTCGGGATCGTTATTACATTGGGATTTTTGAAGAATGCCGGAGACAAAATACAACCATTTACACAGTTAATTGCGATACAAACACTTGTTAGTTGCGATATAAATATAATTTGTTTAATTACATATCGCATCAACCACTATTCACTGATAAAGTTACAATTAGTACTGGGTTGCGCCACACATACATTTTCTTAATCATGATAACCGTGGCATGGTTATGCGCAGATTATGGTTAATTATTACCCTTTTGTCCCAATTTTTTGTAGAATATTGTCATGGTAGCAATTTTATAACCAAATCATTATTCATCACTCCTAATAGTGTAAAATTTTATAGTGATAACGTCCCAAAAATTTACGCATTGCTTAAGACTAGGGAAAAACTTGGAAGGCCTCATTCTGCAAGGAAAGCTTTATTACGTGCACTGTCTACACAAGTTTTAAGACATGGGCGGATAATTACAACGGTTAGCAAGGCAAAAATGGCTCAACGGAAGGTGGATCGCATGATTACATATGCCAAGAAGGGTATGTGTTATATTTAATCGAAAAATACGAATACATTATACATATTTTTTTGTTTTTTAATGCAATTTAATCTAGCTGACAAGAACCATGCGAGAAAATTGCTCCAGGGTTACCTATACGATAGGGAATTAATCGAAAACATGCTTGAACAAGTGCCAACCAGGTATGCAGAAAGGCATGGCGGTTACACCCGAGTTAAAATACTTCACACCAAGAGAACAGGTGATAATGCTAGGATGGCCCTGCTCGAGCTATTGGAATATTGATTTTTAACTTCTTAATTAGAAATATATTGTCTAACCCATATTATAATTTTCAGTATCACAATCTTTTAATCGCATTTATTGCACATAATAAACTATATTATCATTTTAAAATAATGAGATTCATTAGATATTTCTAGTAATTTCTAAATTGTTCAGTACATGGACTACGTATTTATATGTATTTGTACATGTATTACACATTCGTAGACAAGTTCTCATAAGTATTAGATAAAAGTATTCACATCATATATTGAATTATTTTTATACGCCTTTAATCAATTTTTTGTTTAATAATTGAATCTTATTTTAAAGGAATTTGATCAAATTGCATTTTCCCTAATATAACAAAATTTACAATTTATGATATAATGAATCTCTAGTAGATTTTATGTAACTGTTAGTGCTAATTGTATACATAATTAAACCATTTTAGCAAAATTTTCAATCTAAAAGACTTCAGTTTTAGTTACCATAGAAAAATTACAAAAATTACAATTTAAACGCTATCGTCGGTCTAATTTAATCGATAACACAAATAGTTCTAATTACAGTGTAATAGCACGCATGGATGGGTTGGCTAAAATTTGAAATTGCCTTTTTACAATCATAAATTGCTAATTCAATAATAGATTTGTACTGATAGAATAACAGCGTACTCAAAACAATAATTTTTATTTCTGTAAAAATCAAAAAAAAACAAACAGTAGACCATAATGACACTAAATATAAAAGTCCCTATGCCCTATTTATTGCCAAAATTAACGCAATTAACCTACATTTATATGTTAAATGCTTATTGATTACAAACATAATGTTACACACAGGCGACCTAAAATGTCATTTCCAGTAGTTCCCGGATGACATATGCCTAATGCGAGACAGTGTACGCGGATAATTCTTCAGTCCATCATCAAATTTAAATGAAATTGGCGAACTGAAATTATGTGACAAGTAGTCAAAATTGGAGATATTTTCGACAAATTTAACATCCTCGGAATAGTAAATTGCGTTATCATATACAAGTGCCCATAAAGAATCTGAAAATGTTACATCCCCCCTCACGGAATTAACAATGTCAATCGCACTATTTATGGAATTTGGATCCAATTTGTTAGCAAGCAAATCAAAAAATGATTCTTGTGTTATGCAATCCGATGGATCGACACCCAAATCAATGAGTGATAAACCCACTTTTTCAAAGAGTTTGTTGTTTTTCAACTGACCAAACATTTGATATAATGGTTTACTGGAGTCAAATATTATCTTTGTATTACTAAATTAGTAAACCAATTTCAAAATGAAATATAAACGTATTGGTGCTTACCTCTCATAAGCAATGTCTATAAACTTGATAAACCGAGTTAGTTCGTCAGATTGAGTGGTAGCTATGTCAAATTGAGGTATGTTGGATATGCCAACCACGCAATAATTGTCACATATGGCAATGTATTCGTTAGTGCCACTAGGAACACTGAACAAACTATTAAAAGTGAATGCAGCAAGATTTTTACCAGTCCCATCATTTGAATCGATTACGAATGGTATATTTAAAGTCTTTAGTGGTGATATTTGCAGAGAAACATCAGTAGCACCTGGTTGCTTACCCATTTTAGTAATTAGTAGTTTAATATATTCAAACCCTCTATGTGGCCAATAAAAATGGACAATTCCTCCATTACATTGCCTGTAATCGATATTTGCATCTAAATTGTAAACCAAACAATGCTCCATAAGTGTATCTATGAAAGGCAAAAATCGTTCCCTGTTTAAACCACCCAAATAAGATATTACTTACCAAGATACAATTCTTCCGGCTTTTTATTGCTGGTTGATACTAATGTACATCCCAAATTAAACAATCTGTCAAACAAGGCCTTAAGTATCATCGCATCTGAAATGTGCTCAACTTGAAACTCGTCCAGGCAGATCAATCTGGCATTTTGTCTAATTTCACGGCAAATACCATCTAAAGCATCACTGACACCGCTAATGCGCAATTTATGAAGTTTTTTTTGTATTTCAGTCATGAAATTATGGAAATGCATACGCATTTTTGGTTGTGTTGATCTGTTATAGAATTGATCCATTAACATCGTTTTCCCTTGGCCTACACCACCATGAATATAGATACCACTCACAAACTGAATGATGACATGTTATTATCGTTATTATTTATATTTAATAACACTTACATCAGTTGCGGATTGAGCCATACGATATTCTATACCCTGCAATTTCTCTACTAGTTTCTTTTGCGTTTCAGATAACACAATTTCACAAGTCGAGTAATATCTCATGTTAAACCGATAATGAAACACTATAAACTGTAAGGCTTTGGATTTATGAGCGCAAAAAGTGTAAAATCTTGCATGACTAATGTTGGGAATTCTGAATTTTATTCCACAACTTGTCAACAACAGTCCAATTGCCTATGTTAGATATTTTATAATGCGTTTAGATGTTAAAAACTATTTATCAAACGGATTATTTATGGATGTCAATTTAAAATTTCAAATTCTTATTCCTCTAAAATAAAATCCGAGCTATAGGACGAAGTGAATGCGTACCTTTATCCTCGACATTATACATAGAATGTTGCCAAGAAAAGAAACATTTAGCAGTTACCACGGGAGAAAGAGACGCTAGTATAATAGATACCGCAGGTGAAATCTGAGTTTGTGTCAAACTGTGGAAAGTTAAATTGTGCGAGTATCGTTCAAAGACGTAATGCCTGATTGCCTTTCTGTGTTTAAATGGCGATTTTAGATATGTTACACTCCAGCGATGTCTGGGCTGGCGATACAATTTGGAAGGCATCAATTGGCGTTCATCACGAACACAAAATTCATGATTATATTTGTGACATCCTTCGAGTATGCTTTCAATAGTGCGTTTCAAAGAGATTCTATTTGGGGAACTCAAGTTTACTGCCAATCTCACCAGTGCATACATCCAGTGTACGACAATTCTATATCTCTAGCAGGCAGTAAACACACCTCACACTCACTGACTCATATACGGCCTGCTATATATAGAGCTATCGCATATACTTATTTCAATATTTAGGACTGCGCGTGTAAAATATTCCCATAAAATTCCTATTAAGCACGTTAGAATAGCAGTTATTACGTATCATTTTAAAGATTTCAAAAAATATATTTAAAACAAGACTTCGCTAATTTACCAATTTCAACCACAATTACACCAATTTGTGTCTATTAATTATGTAGTCTAATCAACTAAATTGTGTTAAATATAGTCAAAATTTTCATATAATATAACATAAGTTCCCATTTACAGTGGGCGTATTTATATGTAGTTATCTATTTAGTTAATTGTATTTTACGTCTTTAAGTAATTTATTATAGTTAGTGTCAATTAACATTACATTTCAACGTGAGAGTATACACAAATCCAATCAGCAAATTATGCTGATTTCACAATCACAATTACATCTTTGTATACAATCTGAAAATTACAATATATTTGATGTTATAGTAACAAAATGACATTTCAAAAGTGATTTAAAACAATTAAATATCGATTACTTTAATAATTATCAAAGAAAAAGCACTCCAATCCGTGCATATTACACTCATATGAATACAATTTGTGCTGGATTAGGACAGTTTTGGACGGTTTACGTAAAATCCAAACAAATAGGCAAATGTATAAATAAAGACGTAAATAATAAAAACCAGCTAGCGGAGTTATCATTAAATTACTAATGATTAGTGACAATAAGATATGAGAAACCTTATAACATGTAAATAGTCGACTCGGAGGATAAGCAGCGCACAAAAATTAGAAAATAATTCTTACAATCAATAATTTGCATAATGTTGGGCGCCAAGAATCCATGAACAGCCAACTCCTATTGAGTTTGACATGACGCACTATCTATCAAACGAGTGATTAGAGTGGCTAGTTGACCAATAACAAATAGTGATTCATCATTTCCAACTGTTTAAATAAGTAATTTCGTATAATTTTTGGCGAGCGAGTGCGTTATTCGCCGATAACCGAAAATTCGAGTGATTGCAATTGATCGCGGAGTTTAAAGTATTTAAAAAATTAAACACAAACCATGCATCAAAGGTAATATGTGGATTCGATCCAATGAAATTGTGTAAAGATTACCGTGGTGGACTATTACTTAGATACGCCTCTTTGCACGGGAGAGTTATCAGAAGACTGTTCAATTGATGGCCTTAGCCTCAATCTTGCAAGTAGAAAGTCCAATAATTGTTGGGGCCACCTCTGCCTAACTTCTTGTAGTGGCAACAAAGTCTTAGTTTCACTCTCTCTGGAGGTTTCAACCACAACGGCTGACAATGTTGCCTCTCCAGTTATTCTAATGCTGAGAATAGATACAAGAGCCTCATCTTCCATATCACCTGGGCCGTATACTTGCAAATATCTGGTCTTCAGCTCTGTCATTTTTTTCATGAGATCGCCCACAATAAGCAGGTTATGCTAGGTAAGTAGTTTGTAATATATTTAGATTAATATACCAATGTGGCTACCATTGGAATGTTATTAAAAAGATAATACAACATATTGACATACCCTTGGCTCCCAAGAATCCTCCCAATCTCCTTTCCACCGTACAAGATAAAAATCCTAAGTAAAAGTGTATTATTACCTTTCTCCCCTTTGGCTTATAGTCAAGCAAATCCTCCACCTCGACTGCTTCATCCGGGGGATCATTCAAGGGTCCATCTGCAGTTAGAACGGGGACCCATGCATCATTTTTAACTTTTTTTTGACCAGAATTATTTATGTTATTATTTTCCGTCTTCCTGGACGAATATGCGGAATGTCTTTTATTGTCTGGTTCCTGATAATCATAATCATTCTTGTCATCCACTTCAGGTTCCTTATCGGATATTTTTGGAGAAATTTGTGATGATATAGTATTTTCGTCCATAACCTTGGGTTTGACCTTGTTTCCCTTGCGATTTTTTGACTTTCCATTGTAGGCTTCCTTCATAGATGCCATTTTGGCGGCAAACAGGGGCAGATTAGTTAGATTTTGCTATATAAATTGAAAAGTACCTCTGGTTCCCAGGTGTTGTCGTCGTCGGGGAATCCCTTCCATTTAACAAGGAATAGAGGTTTACCTTTCACGTATTTAATGTCTATAAGGTTTTCCACCTCATATTCATCCTCCTCTTCCTCATCATCAAAAGGAGAGATTTTTGGAGATCTACACCTCTTGTTTACCATTGCAGTTTTTTTACTGTACAATAAGCTATCAAATGGTAGTATTTACTATGGTGATTGCCCCAGCACTTGGCATAACCACACAATTACAACCATTCAATTTATTATATCCTAGCTCACATCTATTCATTATTAATGTGCGTAGCAATTAATTTGATATTTGTAGTTAATATTTAGAGTTACGACTATAGTTACGTTATTCTTACTTTTACACAACAGCCTACTTTTGACTCTATTAGCTGGTAATATTTTCCTTCAAATGACATTTGTTCATCTATTAGTAATTGTTAAATGCTTATTAATTAATTGGTTAGTTTTAAATATCATTTTCATTCACTGACATTTATTTTATTTGAACACACATCTATTTAATGATATTAATAGACAATTTTATACAAATCACATTCAACTTCTCCCGGTGTCAGATATATTTTTGTTCTTAGATTAAGTTGTGAATTGTTAATTTTTCTTTTCAAAATACTATTTTATAAACGTGTTACACATATTTTTTTAAACAAATAAATGTTACTGTTGTATATATAGCAATATTTCACTTTATGGTTTAAATTGATTCAACTAATTATTTATTCTCATGTTTTCATGAATTACCTTATGTACTTAATTATTGAATATCAATTAAAATTTCTATACTAACTAATCCGTATTTAACTACAACTTACCCACGCCCTGTGAATATTCATTATACTATCAAAATTCTCTCAGTGATTCCATATAAACACTAATAACATCACTTGCACATTAGTAACTATATCTAATATACAATTAATCATGCATTTGTTATCTGCCTTGCTACTTAAACACCTTAATTTGACTGCCAACCCGTTGTTCGAATTGCATATTCAATAACACACTATCCAAGTGATTAATTGGTGGCTGATTTACATACTTAGAAATTACATCTGGAGATACTATTAGTTCAATTTCCTCAATCATTTCCCTCATCTTGGGCCAATCTTTGGGATATTTTGCACTCAATTCATCGCTGGAGTTGCGCTTAAGAAACCAACAATGCAACATCATACGATCTGTTTCTATTTCCTTGTACCTGCCTGTTAGATTCCGTTCGTTAAAGTATGTAACATCACCAATGATTGGATGGCCAATTGAAGCGCAGTGGAGACGTAGTTGGTGGCGGCGCCCTAAATTAGTAATTTATTATAAAAATTTAGTCCAAGTGTTTTAATTTTAAGTAATTTTACATATATTTTACAGAAATTACACAAACTACATAATATAACATCTTGAAAATATTATTTACACGTGAAATGCTTCATTTATAAAAATTTAATATAGTTAATTACCTGTAATTGTCCTCAGTTCACAAAGCGTTACAGGTTGCCCCTCTATAGAATGATGGGACCTGGGAATTAAAACGCTATGACAGGCCTTACCCTCCCCTTCACTACCAGCTAAACGCATCTTAAACTCATCCCCTCTAGGCTTACAAATGCTCCTGGTGATGTGGTAAGTGTCAATAGGCAAGTGCCCATATAGTAGCGCTAGGTATACCTTGTAGATTTCTTTAGCGTATATCATTAGGTTGGCGTATTTACTGGCCAGTTTAGACTTGGCCAGTAGCATTACACCACTAGTTGCATAGTCTAATTGACCGCAAATTCTAAACTTGTCAATGTTACACAATTCTCTAACTAAATCCTCAATGCAAATCGTACTATCTGCACGTTCTAGATGAAAATCAGGTGGCTTATTGACAGCAAAAAAATTAATCCCAGAGAACAATTGAAAGTTTTTTAAAAACTCCTCATGGACAGCACATATCTGTCTGGTTGTGATCTTCATGGAACAATACGTCAGAAGCTATATTACAATGTTTTACACCAACTCAACACATCAATTTACATCCACATACATTATTAGACATGTTTCGCAATACTATACGATTGGTAGTGGAATTCACACCAACAATGTTGTGACACTACCTTAACAAATATACTGTGTCATATATAATTGTGGACTATCTTGCCTGGCAATTGAAATTATATTACAATTTTGCCGTATATCCACATATGAAGTTATATGAATAAAATGACCTTTGAATATTTATCATTAAACTATCGCTTTACAGCAAAAATTAAGTTGCATTTTCCCTATTCTCACTAATTAATCGTTCAATGGCTGCTTTTAAGGCAGCCATTTTCTTTTCCAAAACCAATCTAACCGCAATTAATCTCTCTTCCGTGTTTGTGATCCTGCTGGCCCAAATCCTAGTGTTCTCGTCGCAATGAAATTCCATGGCACAAAAACTGATTATCTCGAAGATTCTCATTCTGGTTTGTGAAACTTCCTTATATGTAAACAAATTAGGATCGTTAGGATCGAATTCAATGTGTGAGATCATTCCATCGACCTTGCTATTAAAATCCTCTCTTTCAGCTATGCTTTTCATCTGCTCAAGTCTGCCGGTTAACTTGCAGTATTCTTCCTGTAGAAAGTTGCATTTGTCGTATAGGGAATATAATGCTTTTATATTATCGAGAGTAATACTTAGATTGCGTAGCGGTTGATATTGGTCTTTTATGAGTTTTACAGTGGCCTAAATAATTATTTGCATGCTACCCTCATATGCGTATCTCCAGGGGTCGCATCAAATTTAATTATTTTAAATCGCTCTATTGGTCGAATAATTATCACACCCTCACTGTCCAAATTACTAATGTCAAGTAACTAAGTCAAAGTATTTTATACCTCTGAAATTGAACCATATTCAACTAGTTCTGGGGTATAGTTTGGATCTTGTGGATTATCGTTCTTGATAAATGCGATACAAATGCCTATAATCTTGTTGAAATGCATCGATTCTATCAGTTTACTGCGATGTCTCTCGTCTAATGTCACTTTTGCTATTTGGCCTGCACTCTGTATTAATAAATATATTACTATAGGTGCTCCCTCATCCAAGAGAACTGGAAATACTTCAAAAGTCATATCTTTGTCCCATACATTAATTTCCCTAAGTCCCCTTGGTTCATAAAAATCCATTCTACCGTTACCATTTAGCATATTTTCGTTATACTGCTCTACTAGTTTATGTATTCCTTGGGCATGATTACTAGGACCGTCGATACTGCCAGTAATGCAATATTTTGGTGGTTCGATTAGCCCTTTAGTTTGTTTTGCCCTCTTAATCTTAGCTTTGAGAATATCTGTCTCAATACTAGGAATTAGATGAGCAGAATCCGGTATTGAGACGTCATTCATAGCACATTCGCGCATCATATCTCCAATGGATTTTACACAGGCATTCATCTTTATATGACACAGACCCCAATTATTAACATTATTACAAAAGTTATGCGTCTCTAATATATATTTTTTGTGCCAATTGGTTGCGAATCCAATGACAAAGTGGGCTGCATATACAATTGTAAATATTTGTAACAGCAGTGTCATACTTCCACTGACAGACTTTATATACAGTTGCTTGGCATATTTAAAATCCTATAATACACACTTTGACAATTAATTAAGACATTAATCCCAATCTGTTGAATGACCACCAAATTACTGCCCTATACTATCATCAGTATCTGTGAAGATGGATGTTAATGTTGTGGACACAGATGAGAATCTAGAACCCGTTACTTACATTTGTAGCGGTATAAAAACTTTCAAATAGAATGTGGAAAGGATGTAGTTTTGCAGCCTGTGGCAGCAGTGAGATGCAGGAATTGTGGTTCCAGAATACTGTACAAAAATCGAAGTCACAAAGGTACTAACCGTTTCACACAGTTGTGCAATATGAAGCGAGGTAACTAATTATTTAACCGATATGACGGAATTGCAAAGAATTGAGCAATTGGTTGAAGGTATATTGTTGATTATTTAGACATAAAATACTCGTTTGAGTTGATACTTAATACCAAAAGTGACGATGTTAAGCAACATGTAAGCCTAAATTATGAAATTATACAATTGAATTTGATATATTTCTGCAATATTTCATATGAATATTCATACTGTTTAGAGAATAACAATAAAACTTACATATAGACACAGCTATTTATAGACTCCGAATGCCAATTGGAGTTAATATTGCCAAAGATCACCAAGTATAGGATCCAGCTAAAAAAACCTGAAGATGAACGTCCATTTGGACCAAATACGGCAAAAAGAATATTGACACTAGTCGAAAAATTCGAAATCCTATATTCCGTGTACCAAGATGAATTGGAGCCATTGTTTCCAAATAGGATCGAAAAAAACAACACTAATGATCCTAATTTAGAGTGCAAATTATCTTCTGAAGATGAATATGAGGAAAAATTACAGGAAATGATTGAAAAGTGCAAATTACAAACCAAAATGGAACTAGACTCATTTAATACTCATGTGACTACTGACATTAAAATTGGTAAAAACCTAGACAAAGTAATAATAAATGAGGTACAAAATAGTATTATGAATGAAATTAAACAAGCAGATTTAAGTAACAAAGTCATGCTATTAAACTATGCCATTGAAACACTTAAAAGTAATAATAGCAACAACGCTAAAAACCACATTATTGAATTGTTTGACCAAATATATCACAACCCAGAGGCACTACAATTAAGGGTTTTGAGAATAGGTAATGAATTATTGCAGGAACGGATTCTTATGCACAAGGGAGGTGCAACATGTTTACTTGCTGTGGGATTCCAGCTTAAGTATGGTCATCAAATAATTGAAGTATTGGAGAATCTAATGGACCCAAAATTGGTAGTAAATGAACCGTATCTGTACCTAGATGAACCACCAATAGAGGAGTTTGACAAATGGGAACAATGGCGCAGACATATCAAATGGTCACTTGAAACGCTAAAATCAGCCAGCTTTTAGCATAAAGCTGTTCACTTATAACATACTAGTTGGTTATATTATTATTACTATTATTAATACTTTCTTTCCCAAAATATTTTATTAACAGCAGAATATTTAGTTTAGTATAGCTAATACTAGTAAGCAGCCCTACAATAGTTTATCGCACCTTGGCTTGTGCTATTCTGGCATTTGTTTTAGATGTATGGTACAAAATTTTAATCGATTTTATAGGGATGAGCAAGAAAAACAACAGGCGTGCTCACCAAGAACGCTTCCATATCATTGCCAAAGCGCAAATCCAAGATGAACTCAAACGATCTCAGAAAAGGCTCAATAAACAAATACAAAAATCGGTTCTTAATAAAGTAACCCTTACAATCACATAGTTTGGATACATTTATATCGCAGAACATAATCAATTAAAGACTAATGATGTCAAGATGAAGAGTGTTAAATCCAATATCCCAGAAGGTTACATAAGAAGGAGAAATAAGAAGATTCTTGATGTTATAAGGAAGAGGGAGAGGAAAGGTACATATGTAACAATTTAGGGGCCAAAATAGTTACTATGAAGTTGGATTAGGGACTATACTCTACAATTATTTCTTAATAGGTTATAATCTGTTTTATATGCAACAAAATAGCTCTGGATGCCAACATACACCCAATTTCTAGTACCTTTAAATCATTGGTATTGTAACTAAATTAAAAGACGTAAACCTTATACAAATTGTAGCGTCACTGGGACGGTTAAACAAATGCTGCTCCCTTTGCAGGCTGATTATCTTAAATTTACACATCCTAAACAAACATTCCAACTTATCATCACTCAATTCAAATGGGATGTTGTATAGTTCTAGTAGTAAACTTTCCCAGCACATAGCGCCATCAGACTTATTTATCTGTAATACGCTCAACTCCTTTTTATTAAGTGCTGAGATTATCTCGACATCGCTAATAATCTTTCTATTGTTTATTTGGGATATTATAGGATCTCTGATTACTAATGGATGTTTGATACTTGGTATACTGCTGAGTGATTTACCATTGTGTAACAAATCAAATTTGTAATCACTGTTAACAACATCAGTTCGTATAGACTTTGCGGGCTTATTAGCTGATATATTCATATTAACGATATCATTTTCAAAACACGTCGCAACATTATTGAACTTTAGTACGCTACTGTTATTGAACATGCGTTTCCTTAGAAGCATAATCAAGTCCTTACGGTTAATTAGTGGATCATTAATAAGTTTTTCGATATCGTTATTACAGAATTTAGCATTTGGTTGTGATTTGCTGGACATACTATTAATAGTACTAGGGTAACTATTTAGATTAGCGTATTCGTCACCAGTTATAGTTGTGCTGGCATATTTGTCATTTATGTAGTTAGAGTAATTATCAGAAATTTGCCTGTTAGTCATTACTAAAGTTCTATTACTACATAGATTATGTACACAAGTTACATGTTGACAAGTTGACAAGATTCTACATATGACACTCTTGTGAACCAACTTTTTATTACAACAAAAAATCAAATTTAGTAAAAATTTTTCATTTTTTAAATATGAACAGATGATTGTTAAAAACTTTTGTCTATACTCCATATCCAAGAGACGGATATATATAGAATGAACGCCACACATTTATACCTTCGCCCTCTAAAGGTTTATATATCTTAGCGCCTATGCGCCCGGAACACTCTGCGCCTCCGGAAATAGTTAGAAAGAATATTTACATAGTATTATGGAGAAGAAGAGGCTAGGAAGTATTCCTCCAACTCTAGAATTCGCAGGATTCAGTGGGAGATGGCAGAAAGGGCGGTTGAATTGTGTTTGTTGCCGGATGAACCATGCTTGATTCTAGATATTGGCTGTGGCGTTGGGATTTCTGGGGAATTATTGATGGATTTGGGCCATTTTTGGATTGGCATAGACATCAGCCCATCAATGTTAGGTAATTTTGTGTTTTGGTTCGGTCATTTAATCAATTTAATAGAATCATTAGTATTATTACTACAAAAATAATTCATAGATGTTGCTATTGAGAACAATGTCCTGGATCATGGTGATTTAATACTTTCGGATATGGGATCGACTATGCGCTTCAAAACAGATTCTTTTGACGGTGCTATAAGGTAATTATAAAGATCATAAAGTGTTAGTGCTATCCAGTGGTTATGTAATGCTGATAAAAAGGGGGTTGAGCCATTTAAAAGATTAACAATTTTTTTTAAATGGCTTTACACTGCACTTAAATCTGGGTCTCGTGCGGTAATCACTATATCTAACAGAGATCTTTCAGTTCTATCCTGAATCTGATAACCAGACTGAAATGATTCTAGCTGCCGCCGCTAGAGCTAGTTTTGGAGGAGGTCTTGTTGTTGATTTTCCAGAGTCATCAAAGGCTAAAAAGTTTGTTACATTTTTAATGTAGATATTTTTTATGTTTATGGGCGGGGGTGCGTAATATTGCAGATTCTTTGTCAGAACCTTCGTCTGACAGTGACCACGTTCCCGTACAAAAATTGCAGTAGTTAAAAATATCATTCAGATCAAAGATTTCACGGAGGAAGGAGAAGAAAAGGACTTCTCTTAGGGGAAAAATATTGATTAAAAAGGCCCAACAGAGAAGGAAGGTAAGTCTTACTAGTCCATTAAGGGTCTTTCGGTTCGAAGGGATACTAAATATACAGGGAGAAAGAGGAAGGGAGGATTTTAGTATTATATTTTTTGTATCATTTGAAATTACAATTAAGATAATATTGATAATTATTTCATCAATTAAACAACAATTCATGTACTTTTAAAATTAGAATATATATTAATATTTAATTGCATATAATATTAGTTATCTAATGAAATGTCATGAATTCAATTCTTGAACTAAGTTTAACACAAAATACGTGGGATGTTGCTGAATGATAAATATCTACATATCTAATTATTGACATTTAGATGGTTAGAAATTATTACATGCCTGCAATAAAATTAGTAATTGTCTAAAAGAGTCAGTATATAGTTGAAATATTTGTACGTCATAAATGCAAGGAGAGAAAATATTCAACAACGCATACAGCAATAATTCTTGCAAAACACGGATATAGTGACCATAGGCATTCAATTACAGAAATAATAAGATTTTGAATTGAATAACATAAATAAACTAAAAGTTATATATACTTAATAGACACTAATGTTAATTAAGATAATTAGTGATAGTAAAATTCATACAGCGAGAATATTATCCACATTACCAATTGGTCAAAACTAGCTACCTTTGGCTAATTTTATCAAATCTACATAGTTATAAAAACGCTAAATTGATTAGTAATCAAACTACTATATACCTTTGAAATACGATAGGAAAGGAGAAATTAGTAAGAGTGCAAGAAGAGTAGGAAGGTGCGGTGATTGTGGTGTGCAGTAATAGAATGAAAAACTATGCAAAAAAGTGTAATATGCAAATTGTAATACAAAGACTGATTCGAGTTATTTGTTAAGCTATTTAGAGATATTCAAAGGTGTACGTATATACCCGGTCTGGGGAACTTGTGTACACCACTCATCGCATATCATAATCTCTTGAATGTAGCAACACCAATAAAATATATCTCGCTAGTTTAATTGCGCTATAATTAACCTACACAACAAGAACTTAAAGGTGTTCAAAATAGCTACTCACTAATGCTGCAAGTTGCTCATTTATGTATTCATTACGTATATTAATTTTTTAGTTGCATATTTTACACATCAACACACTAACCACTATTTTTTAGACCAAAATATCACAGTTTATCACTAGGGCGCCAGACTATAACTATTTCCACGGTGTATCTAGAAAAAACTTACAATGCAGTTGGTTGACCGCCTAACTAATACTCAATTACCTACACATAGCAAGGTCACTGGTACCGCAGCTCATAAATCATGTAATGGTAGGATGTTTCACGACAAATTGTTCGAAAAAGAATCAAAAAATTGTACTACAATCCATGATGGGGAAAAGAGTGAAGATCACCAAGTAGATTCTGAACAGCAACATATCTTCATCTCACCTACAGATCTTATGGATTTTAGAACTCGCCAATGTCAAGACTACCAGCGGGGAATCTGCAAAGACAGCATGAAATGTTGGAATTCGCATTCGGAGACTTGGCCCAGAAGATCACCACTTACTCACAACTATGATTACAAACTTTGTTCCAACATAAATTTCATAAAATCGTTAGATAAAATGCAATTACAAGGTAAATGTAAATATGGACGCAAGTGTCGTTATTCGCATTCTAAGGAGGAGCAGTTATATCACCCTTTGTTGTACAAGACAAGATTGTGCATAAACTATCCTAATTGCAAGAGCTACTATTGTCCTTTTGCCCATGGTACCGAAGAATTAAGGCATACAAAACAATCTATTAACAATAACAATAACACCGGTAGTAGCTCCAACAGGTTTAACGATGATGGTGTGACTACAATTGGTTTAAGTGTAGATTATTCGCCGGACGGGCCATGTAATGGCAAATTGAAGGTACCATTTCAAGCTTACACGCCTTCCACAGCCAGTGCAATTACATCTCCTCCAAATTCACCAAAACAGATCTTATTGCCATCCATAAATAACCCCCCCAAACCGGGTGTGATTAAACCCAATCTTAATTCTAACAACGATGGTTTGGATTTATCAATCAAAAATAACAATTTTAATCATCTAACGCTGGATATACTTGATAAGAGATTGGATCTAGCCTTTGAAGCGCTTAAATTGGATCAACATAACAAATTATCACAATTTAACAAATTTAGGTTGCAGAACAAATCGAATCAACACACCACGTATAGTTTTGACAAATACAATGTTTCTAATAATAAATTAGACGATTCGGATGACAAATATGCTTGTTTAGATAATAGGGGAGACGAGGCTCTAAATATTGGGTTAAAGAGCGATATCTCCCTTTCACAGTGGCTTGTTTCTACCACTGTTGCTCCGGAAACGGATCATTTACTAAACAATGACGAATCGAATTTTTACGAAACGATCAGAGATGGGAGGGAAATGTACAGTACCTGGGGTCCTTACTCGGACAATTATTTCCACAGTAATGAGCCAAGCCCGAAAAAATCGCCTAAAGGAGGTGTTAATTGCGTGGGCTCATGTTTGGGCTGTGAATGCAATGATAAGACCGGGTACTTGGACGAGACTATGGACGATCAATGGCTAAATGGAGTCGTTCAAACTGGGCTGGACATGGCTACGGCAGAAGCGAATCGTTTTTTGACCACTCGAGTGGTGAATCCACCAGAGCGCTCTGACTTTGAGGAGTTTTATGAGCCTAGTTACAACAGAACCCACTTTTCCAGGTTTAAAAAGTTGTACAATGATGGATTAAATGCTTCAACACTGTCAACATTTGGGGTTGTGGATGAGGTAGGCGTGATTAGGAAAAATGCCAGTATTCAGACGGTGGAATACCCCCCCGGTTTCTTCGACTAAAGAGGGGCAATTTATTGATATTATTTTATAATTTATTTCATAATCCAAGTTTATTAGTATAATTGTTGGTTTATTTTCATAGTTTTGTTATTCGTATGTGTGAAGGATGAGATATTTGCACCTAGACAGTATATTAATTTAATTATAAGTGAGCAATTGAACCAGATTAACATTTGATATAGAGGTTTGAATAATAGTTTGAATATTGCACATATATCTAGCAGAAGTATTTATGTAGATATAACTATAAAAGTTTGGCAAGTGAGGAGCGATACGATACCACTCATCAGGAAGTGTCAATTGGGGCACACAAGCGTGCAAACTAGCCAGCCAAACACTCAACACTAAAAAGTACATAAGTAATTACTAATCTTGTGGACTTAATGAGGTGAATGGTTGTAAGGTATCACCGAATAGAAATGGAATATACGACCCCAGGGCGTGATTAATATGGCTTAGGATGACATTCATCGACTGCTTTCTACGGCGGTTCGGAGGGGGTATGATCGTGCAGTATCTGGACACGAAATCAATAGCCATTGATATAGAACAGGGCGGTTTTGTGGTAATTCGCAACCTGAGTTTACCAATCGAGATAAGCCATCCCATCGTGCCACTAAACTTGAAAAGCTGTAAGATTGGCTGTGTAAAGGTGTGTGCAGAGTGGAGATCAGCATTACGTTACAATCCATCGGAGAAGCTCAGAGTTGAAGTTACTGATTTGACCCTAGACATTGGGTTGATTGATTTTGGGCAGTGGTCAGATGACGAGTTATTGGAGTTTTTAGAACATAGTAAGAAAAAGTTGTTAAGGCATTGGGAAAATGCATTTAAGACGTTTGGTAACTTTAGCTTATTCGAGAAAATTGGTTTCAATGTCGCAAACAGTTTGGCGATAACCTGCACAAATATAACGATTAATTTTAATGTGGACCTTGAGGGATTCAGTGGGTACATTGTCAGGATTTCCATACCTGAGCTTTTGTTAGGAGGGTGCGACAAGTTAGCCGGTAGTGAATTGTACGGCGTGAGGAATTCCCTCTTGATAGCCCTCTCAATTAATCTCAGCAGTGTTTCAATATCATTTGCCCAAGCCAATAGGGCCGGGGCTGATGAAATTTGGATTGAAATGACGACAACCCCCTTCGACTGTGAGATAGGCGTGAGAAAGTGGTCTCCCAGGGCTCTGGGTATGAAACCCCTATTTAAACGGCACAACTTTTTCAGCAACCCTGCCGTTGGAGTAACAATGAGTTTTAGCGACTTGAATTTCTACCTAAACAGTCAGGTTTTGGATCTGATTTTCAGTATATCAGGGTATTTTTACACGTGGAGCAAGTGGCAATATGTTTTAAAGGATATGTTGGCTGCAAGACCCAGCCACACAGCCGCAGCCAGGTACGTGAAGGGACAGATGGGTGAGGCGGAGAAATTGAAGTTTGAGAGAGAATGCCCCATAGAAATGCTCTTTAGGCTAATAAATAGCAACAATAAGTGGTTTAAATATGCACTACATTTTTGTCTAAAGTCGGGCCCATTTACTATAAGCAGTGACACAGCCCGGGCGGAGGCGACTTTAGAATTGACCTACAAAATATACGAGAAGAATTCATCAAAATTATTTCTCACGATTGATAAAATTTTTATAGTTGCCATATCAAAAAGTGTACAAAGTGATGGCGTCGTTGTTGACGAATTTCCAATTGTTTACAGCTCTAGCATATTTCAAGGTGGGCTTGTACCTATAGATGGCGATATGTTTGAGCTCACAATTAAGCAATACACGGATCATGTAACTGCAATTGATATTAAAGTCCCAAGACTAACCTTGGCACTTGGTAATGCCTTGGCCGTGATAACATTCTTCCCTAGCACAATCGGAGCGTTCGATAGGATCAGGAAGGTTATAGACGAGCTTTCCGATAGGAAGCAGATACCAATGTACAAAAACCGCAGCCTAATCAAGGTGCAGATGTTAGGCGTGGATCTTGTGGCAGTTTTTGCACCCCTGGAGGCAGAATCCCCCACCAGCGTTGACAAATTTGCCCAGCTGCGCGAATACAAATATCCATACTACCTCAACACCGCCGACGTTCTTTCCACGGATTCTAGCGACAATGAAACCTCCCTTCAGCTAGTTGACCGGGATCAGTTCTTGGCTTCCCACCAAATTTCCTTGCACTCCCCGAAGGATCCGTTTGATGGGGAATCCGAACCAATAGGCAGAAAGTTTATAACATGCGTAAACTACGCAGCCAGGCTAAATACTATCCACACGCACGTGTATACAGACCAAATAATCACATTCAAAAGTAACTCTACCGCTTCCAGATGCTTGGCTGCTTCTCTCGAGGATTTTGTTATATTTTCCGACAAAAAAATCAACCATTTGTCATTTGCCCTCGAATCACTATCACTGAGCCTGGGAGGCGAGATAGTTGCCGAAATGGAAAAGTTCAGAATGGCAATCTACCAAATTGAGTCATCGGCTACCGTGAAATCCATCATCCTCACGATCCCAACGCACCTGGTAAAGGACGTGTTTTTGAATTTATCAAAGAGGGATTACCTGAAGGAGCAGGTGGTGGATAAGGGACTGGAATTTTACCATAGAATCGATAGAATTGTCAAATTCTTCGAGCTGCAGCAGGAGTGGTCTTTAGCAGTCTCTAAAGAGCACTCTGACCTCAAAGCAGTCTCCCAAGCCCTAACGCTATGCGACTCCGGCATTGAATATCCAGAGTCCAAGCCCGCAAACCCAAAGGTTAAAATGTCCACAAAATTGAAGGTCCACTCGCTCAGCCTCTGTGCAGGGGCACCTAATGACGTGGAAATTTCTGCCAGGAAGCTATCGTTAGATTTAGCGGTACAGATAAATGGACAGGCATCTGCATGCATCAAGGCAAAGTACGCCAAATTGTCAACAGGCGCTGGGCCAGTCCTCCTCTGTGCAAATGATACAAATTTCCTGCAATTTGACCTCAGTCTCCAGAGACTCGAATCCCTGGCCTTCCAATACGACGTGCAGTCTGCCCTCTCAATTTCAAGTCCTGTGCTAGACCCGGCGCACATAGGTGCCCTAACAGATTCCATCGCGGCGATTTGTGGAGCTGTCCCGCAGTTGAAGGGAGGGAACAGCCCCTGGGCCCAGGGCTCTTTCAGAGGCAATGTAGCCCAGGCGCTCTGCCTGGCCCGTATCAGGCTCACAGCGACTGTGGACGATTTGGTGCTAATTCTACAGCCTGGCCCGGGGGATGAGGTCTTCCTCTACTCCCGCGCCAGGCTGAAAGCCCTCTACGACTTGGCCACGGGCCCAGACTCTGTGCCCCCGCCCTTCATAGATTCAGATGGCATGGCGAGGCACCTACTGGTAACCGTAGAGGAGACGCGTATCAGTTTGAAAAGGGGCGCTATGCTGCTCTACATAGCCGAGATCAAGGAAGTCTCTATGCAGGCGACGCTCTTAGCATCGTCATATGGAGGAAAGGAAAGCGTTGAATTCCGCCCTAGAATGGAGGCCCCTATCCCCACTCTCTCTGCGGTGGAACATCAAGAATCAAAGTCTCCCAAAACCCCATATCCCGTGGGGTTTCAAGGAAGCAGGTACCGCGATATAGTCAGAAAAATTAAAATCGCCATGCGACTTGGGGGACACAAACAACCGAGTGATGCAAACCCAGTAGAAACAGACGCTAAACCTGCGCAACTCGTTCAAGCACAAATGATAGGGAACATAGGAAGCAGTGGGCATATCCTATACGCGGCTGAACTAATAGCGACTAGGGCAAAAGTATGGGCAATCCCAGACCGTAGCACATCCAGGGGCGTCCGTGGAACGGAAGAGGGGCTTAACCTGTTGATCGAAAACGTAAGCGGCGACCTGCTGCGCCTTCAGGCGTGTGGATTGCTAGGTCTAGACCCTGCCAAATGCGTAATGACACTCTCGGTCGTGCTGGGACAACTCTGCATCTACCTTGACTCCAGGCCCCTAATCATACCCTGCGGGAACATAAGCTCCAGGGCTGGAAGTGGAAGGTTCAGCTCTGCAGCCCCCGGGTTAGGGAGTTCCGTCCCAGTTACGGTCTGGGCCAAGGCCACAGTGGAGGGCATAAGGCTGCACCTACCGCCGCCGCGCGTCTCCAGCCTAGAAAGCGACAAAAAGTTCTCCATATACCAGCTAGAGATGAAGACAAGCCTGTACGGGCTGGCCAGTGGCGCCTGCAACGAGACAGACGTGGCCGATTTGTGGAAGCAACGCCATCTCGTTACGTGCGGCGAGTGGAGAAACTTGCGCATCGCCCACAATACCTACACAGAGATGCATCGTCTTTTTTGCACTATGGCCGCGCCTAGCCATAGGCTGGTCGCCCTGCTCTCAGCCGAGAGCTTCACTGCGGAACTACAACCCCCCCCCCGGCTCGCAGACAGGCTGCCGCACCTGAGGCTGCTCTCTGATTGTCTGAACGGAACGGCAGTTGTGGACAGGCTAACCCGTAGCGTGGAGGCTGAATGTAAAATTCAAGAGTTCCAGCTCTACTGCGTGCTAGACGGCGCCTCTCAGACGATAATCAACGACTCATCTGCCCTATCCGACATAAGTATCGCATTCTACGGCTCCGGGGCCAAAAGGAGTCTATCTCTCTCCCTGGTGGACATTCAGGTCGTGATAGAGCTAGAGCTGATAGAGAAGCTACTTGCCCTCGGCCCTTCCGCGCCTCGAGCGAATACAAACAATACTGCTACTACAACTACTACAGCTACTGCCGCCCCAAACCCAAACCGCCGCGGGGATGCTGATTTTTGGACTTCTCCTACTCCTACAGAGAGGTTGGGAGGGCTAGAAGTGTCCATAAACGCCTCCAGAGTAGCGCTGTGGCTCGTCAGAAAGCAGCGGACAATGAGCGATAAGGCACTCCATATACACCCGGCAGTTATAGAACAGGCTGAAAAACTGCTGGATTATGAGTGCCAGTGCGCCGACCCAGTTAACGACCTCTCCGGACTGGGAGCAAGCCTTTCGGCGACCGTCAACCTCTCGGAAGACGGCCTCGTGCTGGACTGCAGTGGCCTTTCGCTCTACTGGGGGGCGCCTAACAGCGCCCTCTACAACGTGGAAATTTTATCCTTCTCTGACCTCACCGCCGGGCTTACCAGAAATGGGTCTTCCAGGGACGTAGACGTCCTCGTAGATAGCATCACCGTTAGGTTACCCCTCCTCATTGCCGGGCCGGCCCTTGACTTTCTCAAGGCACTGAAAAAAATGGCCCGGAGACTTGTGCCGGCGAAGGGGTCTTCGCCGGCGGCGCCGGGACTGCCTGCTCCGATCCGCATGAACGCCATGGCAAAGGAGATGCGTGGCTCTGTCTATAGTGGAATTTCCTCTCTAGATTCCACACTGCTCGCCAGGCTCTCCCTGCATGGCGCCCAGGTAGCGCTGGCGCTCGACGCCGCACCGCGCCCGAGCCGAGTTGCCGTGGACGCCGTCCTAGCCCTGGACGGGTGGAACGACCTGCGAGTGCCCTTTGCCATCCTGCACAGGGCGCCCCTGTCCCTGGCCCTAACACTTTACTGCGGGGGCTCCACCCCCGCCGCCCAAACTTGGAGCGCCTCGGCAGAGCTCGGCGCCGTCTCGCTGGTCCTAAGCTATGACCTCTGCCGGCTGCTGAGGCACCTCAGCTGCGTCGTTCCGCAGAGAGTGGGATCTAGCGAGTGCCTGGTATACAACGAGTTGGAGCAGCTCGTTGGGCTCGACCTAATAGGCGCTAGGGAGCCCGTGCTCGTGCCCCGTTTCTGCTTCCGCAGGGTTAACCTACCGCTCTCGCACGTGTTCAACGCCAACGTGCTCTTCATCAACGAGGCCGGCTGCGACAGGAAAATATTCGACCGGAAGCGTGCCAAACTGCTACTCTACGGCAACACCAACGACGTATCCAGTGCGCTGGCCGGCCACAGGTTCTCAGGCGATAAAATATGGGGCCCGGGTACGAGCTTGCCAGTAGTGGCACCCATCATCCACCCGGGCTCCGTGCCTTGCCTGGTCGTTGGCTCCATCCTGCGGGTTGAAAACCGCACCAGGATGACTCTCTCAGTCCTTTGCGTAAACGACGCCGTAACTAAAACTTTCAACACACTAAACGCTATGTCTGGAGCTAATGCCGACGCGGGCAATGGGAACGAAAAGAGCCGCGTTGAACAGCTGGTACTGCAAGAAAATTGCTCCTCCTCTGTGCCCATTTCCTGGCTCCAGGCAGGAACCAGGGCTGAAATCTCCAATGAATCTGGAGATGTAGTCAGGCTCCCCGACCTCAATTCCCTGGCATTCGGCAGCTACAGGGCCGACAAATGGCCCGTGGTATTCAGCAAGACCTGTGGGGTCTCCGCCCGCCTGGACTTTACCCCCTCATGGGGCACCCGTCCCCGCTGCCTCGTCCTGGAGCCTATGGTGCGCTGCCACAACCACCTGCCCTGGCCCATAAAAATATGCGTACTGGGCAACGACGTCAGGACGGGTAAGGTCCTCAGCATACGTCCGCTGCAGTTTGCGGGGCTCTGCTGGGGGGAGTCCAAGCCTCTGCTGACCGTGCAGGCCGTCCTCCCGGGGGGCCTCCTCTTTGAGGGGAGGGCCCCCGTGGCGCTCAAAGAGGGCTCCAAGGTCACCCGCTGCCTGACCTGCTCCGATTCTGAGGAAAAAATCCCCATTGTCATCGCTGCTTCCAGGCACGTTCTTTCCGTCTTTATACCCGTACTGCTTAGAAACCTGATGAATGCCCCGGTATTTGTCAACCACAGGGCCCTGGAGCCGGAGGAAGTGGTCCACCTGTCCGTGGGCGATGCCACTGCCCTGCGCATCTCAACTCACAATCCAACCCACAGCTCATCTCACGGTTCAATTCACAATTGCGGCTTGGACCGCGCCCAGGAGCTGCCTAGTTCATTAAAGGTCAACCTGCTCAACCCTGTACGTGGAGGTGTGTTGGTGGACGCTCAGTCTGTCACTAGCCGCTCCATTGGCTGGTCTTTATGGGCCCTGCAGTCGCAGCTGCCGCTCAATTCAACCCTGTTAGCCACCATTCACAGTTTGTTTTGCATCACCAACAGCCTGCCTAACGACGTCTTCGTGCGTTGTGAGGGCGAATCTGTACCCATCCTGCTACGCAGCGGATCAACCGTGGAAACCAGCCACTGTTCCACGCGCAGGATTACCGTTTTAGACGTGGAGGGGAGCCAAGAGTTCAACTTTGAGTACGCTGAGCGGGAGGAGTGCATACAGCGCCTGTTGGGGCCTCACTTGATCGACGTCACCGTGGGGCCCCTGAGGACGCGGCGGTCCCTGTCCATGGGTAGTTGCGCCTTCGTACTGCAAAAGACGTGCGCCTATGAAATCACGCTTGAGCTGGCGGCTGAGCCTCGCTTTATCCTCTTTAACAACACGTGCGAGGCGCTCACCACGAGCAACTGCCTTTCGTGCGGGGGCGAGTACGTCCTGGGCCCTGGCGAGCGCTGCATCCTGGACGTCCCTGCCTGCCCCTCCTTCTCCCTTAGGTTGTCCATCGCCTCCCGTCCCGTCGTCATACCCTGCGGGGTTTCCTCCCCCGCCCCGGGGGGCGGGGAGGACGGGTCTGGCTGCGAGTACGCATTTCAGGTGACTAGGCGGGGCTCTCGCAGGCTCTACGTGGGCGCTGCCCCCAGGTTCGACGGGGGCGGTTCAGATCTGGGGAGTTCAGGTCTCGCGAGGGGTTCTAGTCTCGGCGAGCGGTGTCGAGCCTTGGGGGTGGTTCGAGTCTCAGCGGCCCGACTGACCCTTACGCTCGTAGATGAGGCTGCGCTGGCGGCGTTGCACCTGATCGGCATGAGCGCCAGCCTGGACCCGGGTCCTTCCGCCAGCTTGCGGGCCACGGTCAGCTCGCTCCACGTAGACCACTTCATCCCGGGCGGCGGTATCCCCGCCATAGTACAGACATCCAACGTGGATTCAGCAGACCCGATGCCATTTTTGGACCTGATTCTGCGCTGCGCCTCCTCTGGCGACTGGGAGGGTGAAAAGCTTGCGATGGAGGGTGAAAAGCTCGCGAATTTTGTCGAGCTTCTGTCTGTAAAAGTGGCTCCAGTCTGCATCAACATCGAATTTACCGTCATTAAACGCCTCCTTTCTGCCCTCAGGCGCATGCTGCCCCTGTTGGGCTCAGTGGCGTCCCGCCTCCAGCCTCGCCCTCCCTCCCATTCCGGCGCGCAGGGGTGGGCTAGCAGCTACCTGCACTTTGGGCTCGTTGAAGTGTCGCCCCTGTCAACGGCGATTTCAATTCGAACTGGCGGACAGGAGCCCTTTCAGGAACTATTTGCGCTAAAATTACTCGAGTGGTTGCCCTTAGACACCCCGAAAATCAACTTTAACCTAAACGGAGAAAAGGTTGAAAAATTTTGCGGCACGCCTAAGCAACTAGCCAAGCGTTTGGGCTCGGGTTATATCAAGCAGCTTTTGCGCCAGTCCATCCCCAGCGTCTGGCTGTCCTACCCCCTGGCCTTTTTGCTAGGCGTGCTACGCGCCCTTGGGGCGCTTTTTGCCACCCCTGCAAGGCTAATAAACGCACCAATCAGCAAGGATTCCTCCAGGCCGGAGGCTGCGCTGATCGGGGCGCGGTTGGGGATTATGCTCTCCATGCCGTACGTGGTTGGCGGCGCCTTCCAGACCCTGGGCCACACCCTTAACATGCTACACAAGATCTGTGGCGGGCAAAAGGTCACTCCTGTTGGCATTATCGACTCGCTCTGGCTATCAGTCAATGGCATGCTTGCCGACATATTCTACTATCCGTGGGTCGGTCTACGCAGCGAAAAACTGGCCTTTAGTAACGGCGTGGGCATATCACTTTTGGGCTATGCCCTTTGCTGCGTGCGTTGCGCCGCATGCCCTATTCTCGGGCTAATAAACCTACTAACCACTATTTGCGAGGGCTTTTCCAACACTCTCATAGGGGACTTTGAGCACTTTGCCCACCTATCGGACACGCCAGACTCGTAGATAGCCTGCACAGTGGCACAGTGCCACTGTGCCTACCAATGCCACATCGCTTCTGTTTCATGGCAAATTGTACAATAAAAGTTGATAATTTTAACTAGACTAACATGCCGATTCCTGTGGGTAACACAGGTTTAACTCAAAATTATTGTAGGTTGACTTGCAATATTATGAAGGCTACTGGTGCCAGGGATAAGGCTATGAATACGACCTCTCCATAGCACCCACGTCCAGGGACTCCACACCCGCCAGCGCAGAGTTCAGCCTCTCGAGGTTCTCCATCGCCTGACGCTGTTTCTCCTCAAACGCTATCTCCCTGGCCAGGTCCGCGGCCAGTTGCTCAGCAGTCTTTGTGTCGTAGCCGTAGCCAGAAGAGTCCACCTGACATACTGAATTGTTCCTTATCTGACGTCTTGTCTCCACGTTTGCCTTCTTTTCTTTCTTTACCTCGTGTGCCCACTTGACGCTCAGGGCTGTAGTGATGCCGGGGATGGGCTGGTCAGACATAGCTGCCTTGGCAAATTCCGCGGCCACGCGCAATCTAAAGTCTATAAATGCAATGCCCTTGCTGGACACTAAAGTTATGTCTTCTAGGGCGCCCCACCGAGAAAATTCCCTTATCAATGTAGCCTTCAAATCTTCCACCGGATTAGCGAGCGAACAATCGGGGTATACGTTGCCCAAAAAAAGGCTCTTGCCCTGCGATAAAAATGACCCAACGCCCGTCATATCCTCCCGGTGCTTGGAATGACGATCTCTCCCAAATACGTCGCAACTTGCATCTATTCTTGCCTCGTCCTCAACTGTCGGTATCCTGTGGTAGTAGGTGCAATCACTACCGAATGAACAGCATCCGCGCGCAAAATATAAACAAATATATCCTTGTCCAGCATGGGGGTCCCAATCCGCCCTAGTGTACCCAGAATCAAGCTCTGGATCGCACTTTGTGGCCGCTGGAGGCCGTTCGTTAAGCTGGTGCCTAGGGTCGAAGCGGTCCGTCGCATATTTGCCGTACCATATGTTATAATTCTCGTTCCCCTGTACATACGACACAGAATTTCCGAGGCCAGGCTCTACCTGCCTCCTAGCCGGACCCCAACCAGGCGTAGTGTCCTCCAATTTTTCAAGGGCAGCTTCAGGTATGGGCTCGTAGATGAGCTCCTCCTCGCCAAGACCCACGGTTTCCCCTGGTGGTTTGTGGTACCCAGCGTTAAGAAAATTGTCAGAAAATGTTAATCCTAAAGAAAGTATATCGTGGACGGTGGCTTCCTTACTTTCAACTAGATCTTTAGCGAAAGGCGCATAGCCGAAATCAATGTAGTCTAGTGGGTTTGGTAGGGTACGATTTTCATTATTGTTTTTTTTCAGAGATGCTAATTTGGGTCCGCCCCTTTTCTTGGGCGGTAGCTCCTCGCCCATCCGCTTAGCGCCCATGTCACTCTATCATAATCCCACTAAGCCGTGGCATTTTGTGGTGCCTTTCACTATCGGCAAATATGGTAATATAGCGACTGCAGCAATGCACATGTATTATTACTAGACCATCACAGTGGCTATAATTTATGTGTGAACATGATCCTTCATGCTTCATCGGTTTTTCCATTCGTTAGTGGTATTTAGTTGGAGTTGTTCGTTTGCTTGTGGTTGGACCCTGCCCAGGAGTAGCCAATTGGGCGATAGCGGACAAGTGATAAGGCCATTTAGGCATAAGCAGCCCAGATTGCCCCGGGATGTTGTTATTACCCCTGAGCCCGGTCCATTTCAAGTACCATATCTAGAGCTGAAGGAATCTGCCTTTTGGGACCGGGAAAACTTTGATAAGTTACTACAGCAGGGAACTCAACTGTACGGTAAGAGTTTACATCCATTGGCTGCAAGGTGGATAAATTGCAGATTGAAGGTAAAAATTTTATAAATTCCTTAAAATTTTTGGACACATTTCAAAATTTTAAAGGAATTGTGTATATACTAGCCTATAAATTAACCTAGAGAATCAACCTTAATAATGACCCACAAATAGCAATTTCTATTGACAAATTCACCAGTAATTTGTCTCGCGATGGCATCCCGTACATCGACCAGCCTAGTATTTGCATAGAGGAGCTCTTGTCTACGAGGGTCGGAGAAAATAACCTGGAACAATATATACTTTTGCTATGGGACTACTTTCAACTCAATTATTTCAAGACGCTTATTCCCAGTTCACTAGATATGGAGTTTTGTCTCTCAGATACTTTTTTAGATACAGTCTCATTTTTCCCCTACTGCGAAAATGACATATACGCCTTTTGGGACGGGGATTCACTGGCCCTGCCCGTAATCATTTTTTACAGACCATTACTCTTCGATAGTAATGGTAGGTGTTTCCAAAATTTGCTAAAATTGACTGTTTTCCGCAGTGCATGCGAATTATTCTACAATCTATACTGGAGTGGTGATAAGGAAAATGAACAAAACTGGCAACGCTTCCAAATCCTACCTAAAATAATATCAAAGTGCGAAAAAGAAGGGCTATTCACTACTGTTTTAAAAAACCCGTCATTCCGTTCCATGGATTATGCACTTGTGAACCTTCACAATAGGGCTGCCAGTCCCACAATGATGGATAAATTTCCATCCCTCATATACACCCCACAATCGTTTATTGAATCCGGAAAACTCAATGACTGGGATAAATCTCTGCAAATACCTCCGCAGATAGACACGCCCCTCGCCCTCTCCTCGATGGATTTATTCAAGGCAACTCTCAGCGAGACGGCTAAGGGCACTGAAGTAGTCAAACATATTGTAACAATGAAAATCCCCATAGATGAATTTTCTCGGGCCCTTCTAAAGGGCAATCTCGAGCAGGCAGCTAACGTCATTTCCCTGGGATACGACAAGTTACTGCTTCTCAAACCAGTGCAGCTTAACTTTGTGGAAAACGCACTTGTCACGGTATGTGATACTTTGACACAGACTTGTGAATCATTGCTAAAACCACATTTACAAACGCAGAATCGAAATGATACAAATGACCCACAAAATGGGGAAAAAAAGAATTATGCAAATGATATGCTAGAAGAAACAATTATTAAAGCCTATCACTTTATCAGGCGTCTGTTTGACCAAATACGGGTGACAAATAACTACCCGTCTTTAGACTCCTCCTTTTTATCCGCGGCAGAGGGCACTATCTTAGCCAATACTGTGGCAGAATCTCGTGCTGATAAAATGATTGATCTGGTCAAAAATTATACGCCTGTGCTCTTCCCCAATGAATATCTCAACGACCTAATCCCCATTGAAGATCTCATAGCGCTAGAATACATTTTGAATTTCTATAACTTTAACCTATTCGGAGGCCGCTTGCCGACATCGCTGCATGTAAAGTTTGCAGAATTAACCGCTGATATTGATGCACAAAATAGCACCAAGGCAAAATTTGACGAAGCCGGTGACGATGGGGGGGGAAAAATTCCTCTCCTGACCGGGGGGTGGCAGGGGACCCCTTGTGAAGAAAATATAACTTCTCACAATTTAAATTTAAGTACGAATGATTCCAACCATTCGGAACTGGGGCCTGTAACTATATACTTATCCAATAAATTATTGGAGACCGCAGGCGGAGATAGTTGCGTCATATCTAGAAAAGATAAAAAAATTCTGATATGCAAATTATTGCTCGACGAGTGCGTAGAAATATTCAAACGCTCTGTCAACATAAATGAAGAGTATTGGTCCAGTGAATTGATTAATTTTCACCTGAGCCATGTTATTGAAAAATCCAATTGCTGGCCCTTCCACTATGACGAAGCACTGCCCACGGGTACTCCCGGTCCAGACCACGCCTGTGGACATGAGCCTCACGTTGGCGCCACAGTAGATAAATTATCCCATACAGATCGAGCTTTGTTGTGTATGAAGAATAGATATTTCAGGCAAACGATAGACTTCGCATGGGAATCTGGAAAGCTTCCATTTAGACTAATAAACTCCTTGGCGTATTCTGGCAACCTTATGATGATAGAAAGCCTGCTAGGCTCCAAGCAGGCAATAGGATATTTTACCAAACTGGACTACAAGCAATTGTTACTCTATGAGAATTTGATTAAAGAGAGTGTCAAATCCAGTTTTTATGGTAACACTATTGAGTTACTGGCAGAGGCAATTAGTGCAATAGATGTTTCTTTTGAAAACATAAGGGTTGAATGGCATTTGCATAATTTAATTTCATCCAAAACCATTATGGAGGGGCTCATACACAGTTACAATAGACAGGCAGAAGCCATGGGCGAGGTTTGTTATGAGCAAAAGCTTTATCCATTTGGCCCATTCGGCCAATTTGTGGCGCTGGAAAATAATGATTTCGGGCCTCTGCAGCATTTGGATGTTCAGCCGTACATAGAATGTCTTAAAAAAGGCACCAGGAAGCATTTGAATGGGATGGAACGAAGGGACGTTTTGCAAAATCTATACCGTTATTACAATGACAAAATATTCTCTAATGCACTACCCGCAGTTGTTAAAGATCCACAAAATAATGAAACCACGTGTGATATCAAATTTAGTGACATTTGGAGGAGTGGGATCCTCTCAAATGTCGAATACACCCAGGATCTAAAGCCGATCATCACCATAGATGAGCATGTGAGTGATCTAAAGATGTTGAATGATTTGTTATTATTACAGATGCTGAAAATGCACTATATGTACAAAGTTAATACGGCACCCAGTGTATTTGCAGAATCGTTACCCCCCGACTATAGCTTGGTGTTTGCTTCTTGTTCAAGAGAGATTAAAAGGAGGTTTGACGAAAAATATCTTGCCTCATTTAAATACCCAAAGACAGAGCATATAGCTGTCCATGATACCCTGAAGTCACTGCGAATTAGTCACTTTGTTAACCAGGTATTGGAAGGGCACTGCAAGACGAATAATTCTTCCAAAGACAAAGACTTCCAATTGATTAACGTTGCGATTGAATCTTCATTGTACGGATTTGCTCATTATCTTATAGAGTTGACAGATGCGAATGCAGATGCAACGGACGACAATCCTATTTCACTAACGGATAATATACCAAACTTTGAGTATTTTAGACCCCTGTTTGAAAAGCTGGGGCTACCATATACGATTGGTCAACTAGATCAGGAGTGGATCTCGAGGCTAACAGATGATGAGGCACTACAGTTGTCTCATATTACAGATGTAGATGATAACATCATTGGCATGCTGGCCTCCGCTGGATTTGGTATTGAAAGAATTTTAGAGTTGCTGTCTCCCGGCAACAGCGGCGCCAGGACAGTTACCACAGATATCGAGAACCCAGTCACGCCTGATGAAGCTGAAGGGGTAGAACTAGAACGTGACGACGGTAAAGAATCTATGGTAAAGGCAATTCTAAGTGAATATGAACCGAAGGTGATTCATTACACTGGGGCCGTAATCGACGAGATTCTAAGCCAACGAGTTGAGGACGCAAGGAGGTTTATTTGGTCGCTAGATGCTAATGTTAGGGAACAGATTATCACACTGAGCGTCAGGCTGATTGAGGGTATGAAGGGACGTGGAGCAATCGCGGCAGATATTGCAGACAAAGCCCTGAAGAATTTGACACAGATTTTACTATAATCAGCACAACGTGACTGTAGTTTAATTATCGCAATAAAATAGCGAGTAAATCAAAGAGTTTTGGTGGGATGGATGTGTTTTTTCCTTGGTCCCAGTAGAAATGATTCCAAATACTGCCAAAAATCATTGGTAACACAGGCATCTTTGTGCCTATGCAATCTGCTAATACGGCAAATCTGGGTTACGGGATTTCTCACTTTGATATCCCAGTGGGTGAAATCATCCGGAATAGGATCTGTGTCATGAACGAATAGTACCCCCCTGAATAAATCGATTAGATACTTGAGTGTCGTAAATAGGTTTACTATGTTTTCAAACGGGTAGCCCTTGAATTGCCACCTCCCTCCTTTGGGATTGATAATAACGCAGACTATGCTAACCCAGTCAGACTGGCTCATTCTGGAGATGTATGAATTCTCAATTATCCTAAATCTTATTTGTTTCCCGCCAATTTTATGAACTAGTTCAATTGCATTCATTGGATGTGCGGTCGTTTCAGCAATTAAACTTGCAGGATCTAGATACTTTGATTCTTCAAGCAGGGTTTTGATGTTGTTTTTGCATACGATGTTGATCCCGCTGGGGACAATGATTATGGGTCTCTTCTTGTACCTAAAGTATATTTCATCAATGAGGCGCATGTTTTTTTTTTGCAATTTCTGTATTGTATCATTGGTCTGATTTGTTTGCGATAAAATTTTAGCCCTTTCCAGAACACTTTCATATCCCCTTTTATAACTCATAAGCATAGAATTTCTGGTAATAGGATGGATTTCATTGGTGCTGAGCGCTACGGGCAATAATTTAGTGTCAATAGGGCCAAATTCGTGCTCCAATTTATCGTAAATTGTCATAGAAAAGGTAAAAGTCTGCGCTTTATCTGCTTTATTGTTTATATCATCATTAACGGTTAGCTGTTTAATTTTAATAATTGATGATGAGAGATTTGTATTTACAAGCTCAGATGACTCTACTATGTTTTTGATCTTTTCCCTTTCCAGTACATTTATATACTTGAAGCCTTTGGAGGTAACAAATGAGTATGTATAATCTTCTTTTTTTAATAACAATAGTAGTAATAAGTCTCCTATAGAGTACTCATCTCCTTTTCTATTCTTAAGCCCGCATTTATCAAGAGGATCTAAAGATAAATCAAGATTAGGCAATATCAGCTGAAAATCGTTGCCATCCCGTGATCCTTGGAATTCCAATTTTGGATCCGAAATCTTGCATACCCGAGAAACGATTTCAGAGGCTATAAGACTACCGGTAAACATTATACAATTGTAAATTATATTGTTTTGTATCTTTTACAATTTCTGATAATTAGCAAATTTATACCATATTTTTCCTTAAAAGTTGTCAATTCATTTACAATGATGATAACCCATTCCCTAAGTTATGTTGGTATTTAAAAAGTAACCCTATAGTGCATGTTAATATCAAGATTTACTCTAATTAGCACACTAATAAACACTAAATTAATTCTTTCTTTCCATATTAGTCGCACAGTGTTTTCAAAAAACTTTTTATCTATGGATTATTTTAATAAAAAAGCTAGCGACTCAAGTGAATCTGTTACTGCAGGTGGAATTATTCTGTATCGCATCAACAAAAACAACTGCCCCGAATTCTTGTTGTTAAAATCTCACAGAGAACCATTCCATTACACTCCACCCAAGGGTATCAACCTAGTTAATTTAGGGAGATTGGAGGAGAATGAAACTTTTGGCGAAGCTGCAAAGAGGGAAACTCTAGAAGAATCAGGAATTTCCCCTGAAATGTATGAAATTGAAAAGAATTTTGCCAAATCTATGAAATACCAGGCTAACGACAAGGGGAAGGAGTGTATATATTTTTTGGCAAAGTTATACAATCCAACAACATCTGTTGTACTATCTGAGGAGCACTCAAGTTATGAATGGGCAGATTTAGAAAGAATGAAAAGGTTATGTTCTCACCAAATGATTATTGATGTTATTATACAGGCGCACAATCATATAACTCACACTCCATAGTTGTTTTGTAAATTTCTGCAGTAGTAACATTAGTATTATTGTCATTAAATGATGGAATATAATAGTTTGATTAATGGAAGCTCATTAATTCATTCTTATAAATGTAGAACTCGGCCCGCATGTACGATGTACTACCCAAAAATGTCGTTAACGTATGCTAATAATGACTTATTATTAAATGATAATCTAGTTGAAATGTGGTAGCGATAATTTAAAAATATCTGTTTATTGCTGTTTGGTAGATTTCCTGCACAAATCCTGCAATTCATCGAAGTCTATGTCTTTTTTATTAATGTAGACATAGCGCACTACCGAACCCCTAATAAAACAATTCTTTACTGAATTCTACATGATTAGTGACTTGCCAAATGCGGGTATTTATCAGTGTTATTGGCAGAAATATTACTAAGTTTGATATTCAGATATTGATCTACAGAGTGTAATGTCCCTGTTATTTCCAAATCATTTTTTAGTTCCACCGTTACCTGTGCGTTCTTTTCCACTAGAGTTTGAAAGAAGTTGAAAAAAAACTAGCTCAGAACAACCCTTACCATGGTACCAATCTATTAACTCAAACTCACATTCAATAGTCGCAACTACTTGGTATGTGGGTGAGTATGCAATATGACATCATAGCCAGAGTAAGATATACACGGTGCACTGATTGCAGCGCACTAGTAACATTGTGAATAAGTATTTACTGTAGTATACACTATAAATTTAGTCGTTTTAATTGATTAATAAATAAACGAATGTCCAAATGAAACGTTATAGCGCAAGATTCCATAGATATTTATGCATGTGCTTAGGGGTGCCAGTGTATTGTTATTGTATTTATAAAAATAGCATAGGAATGATTTGGCCAATATATGACATTATATAGATAACTACTTACGAAAATGCATAACTCCAATATTTTTCGTATCGGAATCCTATATACGCTGGGCCTAATAATCATAAATGGGCCAATAATTGTCTCGGCCAATACACCCCAAAAAGTGAATGGTTTAGTTCCTAGCTAACACAGAACAAAAAAATGACTATTTCTATGTGGACGGAGTAAAGTATCGCAACCCTTCAAACGAGCACCCTGCATGTAGAGGCAATGTTGATCTGGTGATCATTGTAAAATGGCCTGGTGGGCTTGATAAATATAGTTGGAGCGAAAAAATCGCAGAGTATTTACCAAAGTTTGTTTCTCAGCTGGAAATTAGTGAGAATAGGTTTAGAGTGGGTCTGATAATGTCTCATACCTATGATAAAGATTTCCTTGTGGATCTGAACGGAGAGCATTCTCTTGATAAGACCAAGTTGTTGGAGGAAGTTGAAAAGAGTGTGAATGTTTCAAATTTTGTGATTGGTACAAAGTTGGAAAAAATGTTGAATGTGGCTTATTTAATGTTTAAAAAGTCCAAACGTTTAAATACCGTCAAAATGATCTACCTCATATCAGATGGTATGTATATTTCTGATGAGGAAGTTGAAAAGGTTCTCAACAAAGTTCGCGCTTATCCAATACAAGTCTACGTCCAAGGCATTGGTGAAACTTCCAAGCTTTGGCTAAAACCTCATATGGGTTGTACACTCGACAATTCCTATCCCTGTCCAAATTTCATGTACTCTAAGATAGATGAACCACTGGAACCTAAAGATGCTTACACTAGAATGTGTTTGGGTATGCCACAAAATGCCGTGTGTTTTATCCAATATGGCGAATTTAATTCTTGCAAATTGCCATGCTCTCCATATTCAGTAAAATCTGCCTTAGCCACTTCTTACACTACGTTAAGAGGGCCTACTTTTGGTTATGTGGGATTTAAACCAGGCGTTGATTGTAAAATGCAAGCTCATTTTAAGGATATGAAATTCAAAAAATGCACGCTAAAAGATTGTATGACTGATGAAGAATACGCTGAATATTTGAATAATAAGAAGAAAAATAGTATGTCACATTCTAATTCTTAACTATACATAAAATTGCCAGTGAACTCTCATTTTACTTGTTGATTTTTACAGCACACTCATATATACATATATATTAATTTAAATTAATATGACTAATTCAAAATTTATGAGTGATAATTGGGTGTATTTGTATATTTTGTGGGGTTTTCATTAAATATATATTATGATTTATCTTTATGTTGTTATATGCCTAGTAAAATCTGCCTTTTTCAAAACATTTCAATTAAACTATCTAATTTAGATCGGATAGACATAAAAAATGCAGTTACGCCTATAATGGATAAAGATAAAGGGTCAAAATCCACAATTGATGAAAAATCCCCCACAGGTGAAGAAACTGATACATCTGACAAATCGCAAACCGAAACTGGTGAAACTGTTGAAGAAATTGATGAAACTATAACTGATGGGACTGAAGAAACTGATACATCTGACAAATCGCAAACCGAAACTGGTGAAACTGTTGAAGAAATTGATGAAACTATAACTGATGGGACTGAAGAAACTGATACATCTGACAAATCGCAAACCGAAACTGGTGAAACTGTTGAAGAAATTGATGAAACTATAACTGATGGGACTGAAGAAACTGATACATCTGACAAATCGCAAGCCGAAACTGGTAAAACTGTTGAAACTACAACAAATAATACATCAGATACAATTAATACATCTGGTGGAACTGACAAATCGCAAGCCGAAACTGGTAAAACTGTTGAAACTACAACAAATAATACATCAGATACAATTAATACATCTGGTGGAACTGACAAATCGCAAACCGAAACTGGTAAAACTGTTGAAACTACAACAAATAATACATCAGATACAATTAATACATCTGGTGGAACTGACAAATCGCAAGCCGAAACTGGTAAAACTGTTGAAACTACAACAAATAATACATCAGATACAATTAATACATCTGGTGGAACTGATAAAATTGGCCCAAATCATCCAATAAATAATAATACTTTCAAGACTCCTATCCACAAAGTAGATCACAAGAGCCCAGAAAATGTTGAGGAATCTAAAGAAAAACATGAGGCCAATAAGCATGCGGACTCTACCAAAGACACTAATGGTGAAAACAAGGGTAATGAAAGTAAAAACAAATTTTTAAGCACAGCAAACAAAGTCAAGAACGCCTTGTTCTACACAGCAAATACCAGAAAGTTAGTCTCCGATAAGCCTGAGACGATTGAATCAAATGTTTCGGTGAAATCTACCAATCACTCAAACAAAAATGTTGCTGGGGATAACAACTCAAATCCAAAACATAATAACGCGGATGAGGTAATCAAAATAAACAATGGACACAGTGAAGCGCATACAGACGATTTTGAGTCGTCAAATGACGTTCACACAATGTCTATCGGCAATCAAAATGTCAAGATTGCCGGTGGTGTTGTTGGTGGTGTTGTGATATTTGGATTGGTTGCTTTGGCCTTCGCTAATAAGAGGTAGGGACAAATTTTATGTAGAAAACAATCTACTGGATATGGATATACTGGATTGGTATACGGGGATGAAGACGATGAAATCAAATACGATGAGAATCCCGAGGAATTCACCGTAACTGGCATAGATGATGCTCTTTGGGGTGAAAAATGAAGATGAATTTTTGTATATAATTTTTAATTTGTAAATTAACTAATAATTAATTATCTGTTAATTAAAAATTACAACTTATCGTTACCCTAGTACCCGCACCATACAAGCATATTGTGATAGACATATCTAATGTCGTAATGAGGGTTTGGCGCCACTGGTTTGACCAAATGACACCCTTAATATCGCAAAATGGAATTAAATATTATGCACAACGGCATTTATGGTCCAGAAGAACATTAACTGAACCAGACATTGTAATAGCAAGTCCTTCCGCTGACAATACAATTACTGCAGCGGGAATCAAAGCAAAAAATACCGGAATACTAACATTATTTAATAGAGATTCATGCTTGTGTATAAAACTCAGGATCCCAGGTAAATCACTGGATACTGAAAATGCGCCTTATAAATCCGGCGGTGTAATATTTTCTAGCATGAAAAGGGTAGCTGACGGATCGAGAAAGTATGACCAGGACTCCAAAATTTCAGTGTTTGTGCCTGTTGAACGACTTGGACCCTTGTTGGACATTTCAAATTTTAGTGAGATCGGAGATTCAGGGATTTCACTCGATGGCGTTGAGGGGTCGGAAATTTACATATTTTCCTCCGAAGAAAATCCAGGAGGGGCGATAATTAGGCTAACTCAAATAAAGCAGGTTGATGTAATTCAGCCTGCGATTAGGAAGAACAAAAGCACTGGAGAGGATGTTACTATAACGAAGGTTAAGAAGAAAAGGGAACCCATGGACTTGACTTTCTATTGTAAACATGGTGATATTGCGCTTATTTTATCAGGGATTAGAGGGGTAATCCCACATTTACTAGGTTGGGTTTCTTAATTCAATTGTATTTTTAGTAATTTACAAATTATAATTACTCAAATAATACTTACCATAATTCTAGCTAGCATAAACATTTTACATGCATACTTACTTAATAGTTTGATATTAGCTAATGGATTGCCAATTAGTGATATTTACTTACCAAAAGGCAATCAAATATAAATAGTGTTTAACAATAGCTTTATTTATTAGAATTAAATTTAGCACATGCTGCGACGAATCTAGAATACATTACATTGAACAACCATATGTATAAAATATATTTACTAAATATAATTGCAATCTCAACTACAGTAATTTTGGTAGGGGCAAATACGATAAATTTGTCAAATTACAATCTGGAAGATGGTATAAAGAGCAATGAATCTACTGGTAAGTATATATCATGACCAAACAACCTATACGAGCATATATGGTTTAAAACTGGATATTTGTATCCCGCGCAATTATTTATTGCAAAATAATTGTGCCTTTGCGGTTGAAATTTTCACAACTACAACACTACTATATACATTGTGTATTGTGTTCATTCATAAAAATTAATGACAAACTAGTAATTGACATAACATAAATATAACTCCATAATAACACATATGTTTGTCCTTTTTGTAAATTGTTTATGAGTTGATTGTTAAAAGCATGTTGTGGATTATGAGAGTACTAACTAATTAAAAAAACCCGACAATATTACCCAACATATACGTTATATACATTGTACATATAGAATGATTAAAAATGTATACGCTTTTAATGCAATTAAAAGTTTCTAAACATTTTATGTTAAAAATATATAGAAATTACTCACACAGACTGTAGAATGCAACTAGACCTTCTGCTACTGGTTGACGAATCAAGTAGCATCAAAGAGCATCAGTGGGAAGAATTAGTCCCTTTCATTAAAGAAATAGTCACATCCTTAGATATAGGCTACAAAAGAGTTCGCTTGTCATTAGTCACATTTGGCAGCGCCATAAGGAACTTAATCAGTTTCACAGATAGCGGATCTAAATCTAAGTTGCTGGCGTTGAGAGATATTGAGAAGTTGTGGACCAGTAAAGCCAAAAATAGTTTGACATACACAGGATTAGCCTTAACATTTGCCAGAGAAGTGACTTTTAGGATTGGATCCAGAAATAAAGTCCCCAAGGCAATTATACTAATCACAGATGGAGCCAGTAGCGACCCAGAACTAACCAGCCAAGTTGCAGGGCAACTGAGAAGTGAAGGAATTTCCATTTTGGTTGTTGGCGTCGGTAAAGCTTCCAAAAGTGAGTGCAGACATATTGCCGGATGTCACGAATCACATGGCCCATGTCCCACCTTTATAGACACAAATTGGACGCAATTACAACATATTTTGGGAGGCTTGATGAAACAAGTGTGCAATAGTAATCCAAGAGATGCAATTTGCAAAGAAACATGGTCTATTTGGTCTAAGTGCAGTGCTAAATGTGGGAAAGGAGTGAGAACCAAGCAATTACTGCAGTTAGAAACGTTGAAATCAGAAACAGTTGGTGATCATGGTAGGAGGGGTAGAAGTTGTGATGAACAATTTGTGGATTATGATCCAGTAAATGAAATTTGCGAGGCAAGTGTATGTTCTATTGACGCAAAAGCTTCTGAGTGGAGTGAATGGTCTGAGTGTAGCGTTGATTGTGGCTTAGGAGTCAAAATAAGATACAGATCTCTCATGCAGAAGGAAGAAGGTCATGGGAAATCAATTGAGGAATTGGGGATCAAAATGATAGATAAGGTGGATTGTATGTTAAAAGAGTGTGCAAAGGATGCGGGTTGTGGTATTTTTGGCCAATGGTCTGAATGTAAACAATCATGTGGACCCGAAATTAGGCGGCGAAAGCGTACCTTTTTTGATGATCCGCCAGCCTCAAATGGTGGTAAATCTTGCGCTGAACAGGGTCTATCTGAGGTAGATGAAGAAGATTGTGGTAACTCTACGTGCCCAAAAAATTATATAGGTAACAAAAAATATTAAGTTAGGTCAATGGAGTGAATGGTCTGATTGTGAAGGTAGTAAGAGGTATAGGAAGAGAATAGGTTATGAGGGGAATGAAAAAACACTTATTATCTCTGGAATTCCTACCGCAGTTTTGCAAACGGATGAATGTAATGACAAATACCATAACCATTCGCACAAAAATGATATCGATCCTGTTCCCATTGGACCTGAGACAGATGATGCCAGTGACGACGGTAATAATGAAGCATATAATGATCTAAAATTTGAGAAAAGTACTACAAATGGAGATTATAATTATACTGCAGGCAAAGAACATGCTGTCAATGAACATAAAGAGTTAGAAAGGATAGATGATGAAGATGATGATAGAAATCCCACTAATAATTCACATGACGTAGGAATGATTACCCATGGAACATACAATGATACAAAATTTGAGAAAAGTACTACAAATGGAGATTATAATTATACTGCAGGCAAAGAACATGCTGTCAATGAACATAAAGAGTTAGAAAGGATAGATGATGAAGATGATGATAGAAACCCCACTAATAATTCACATGACGTAGGAATGATTGCCCATGGAACATACAATGATCCAAAATTTGAGAAAAGTACTACAAATGGAGATTATAATTATACTGCAGGCAAAGAACATGCTGTCAATGAACATAAAGAGTTAGAAAGGATAGATGATGAAGATGATGATAGAAACCCCACTAATAATTCACATGACGTAGGAATGATTGCCCATGGAACATACAATGATCCAAAATTTGAGAAAAGTACTACAAATGGAGATTATAATTATACTGCAGGCAAAGAACATGCTGTCAATGAACATAAAGAGTTAGAAAGGATAGATGATGAAGATGATGATAGAAACCCTACCAATAATTCATATGACGAAAATCCCTGTAGGTGGCACTTAATTTAGATGAATTTGCCTATGGCGAAACACCACCAACAACTATAGCTTACGAAACTGCTCCACAAAGCCCCGAACAACACGCATATAGTGCAGCTAACGATCGTTCAACAGTTGATGGGATAAATGACCTTAAACAGAAGAGAAATACCCACCAGTCAACACAATGTAAGCATTATGTTACCCAGCCGTGCTATCTTCCTATAAAAGTGAAGCAGCCGATGTGAAAGAATACAGCAGTATAAATGGTGGTGAAATTTTGAGCGGTAATGACAGTAAAAAGGGCAATAACAAGCATAACAGCGATGAAAAGCATGATAAGGATTATAATTACACTGATTATAAGATAGCTGGTGGAATTATTGGCGCCGCTGCATTACTGGGTTCCAGTGGCTATGTTTACTTTAGGAGGTAAGCGTCAATGCATGCTTAGAAAGCAGACAACCCCAATTGAGGGAAGGGAGGTTGTAAATTATAGGGAAAGCGGAACAATGGAATATGATAACGAGGAGGAGCGCTTTACTGTCACTGAGATGGACGATACTCTCTGGGGCGAGACGACCTAACCTGTCCGTCACACATCTATGTGATCTGTGACTAGCAGCGAGTCACAAATGCCACCGCGTCTGGCACCATTAATTTTACTAAACATAACAGCCCTAGTTACCACGATTCGACTACCAAAATTTCCGTTTGCCAACTATTCGTTAGCCATTAACATAGAGCGGCAGTTAAAAGGCAACACAGGGATTCCACTAGCATGTGATGTGAGTACGAGGGTTGTGGGCTATAATTTACTGGAAGACCTAATCACATCATACACACGTTCATATAATCGCATTTTTCCGATCATAGCCCACAATATAAAGCGTCTCTCTACATTCAAGTTACAATCAACTAATCATGCCAGAAAAGCAGGTGCCACAATACATGGAGATACCAAAGCCACTAATTGTTGGGAAATAGCAAAGAGTAGCCCCAATAACAAATTGAAATGTTCTGTACAATTAACTGTTCCAGATTCTACAATTTTGGTAAGGGTGGTTAATCGTGATAACCCCAAGCTTACGGTCAATTCGCCATATACATCAATACAGGTTTTAAATCTTTTACGGCGTACTAATCCAAATGCAATAGAAATGATTTATTATAAATCAAATATCCCCTTTGAACATCTACTTGGTGTAGCATCGCTTCCAGTAAGAACTCAATCATTTAGACGTTACTAATTGGCGTTTTAATAGAATATCCCTTGCTAATACAATTACTCAGCTATGCAACGTTTGGGTGTATATCATTTGTTTTAAAAGGCTTTATGTGGAAACTTCTCATTAAAATACTTACTAGCCGCTTATTCTGGCATCCTACCGTTTACAACATTTGGTGCAGTATTTACTATAAGACTTCGGGACCGGCAAAACTATTTACTCTCAAACAAGTGCTGGACAATGTAACATACTTATGCACTGAGATTTATAAGGTTTTCTTGGACGCTACAATTTATACAGAGGGTATCATGTTAGAACGGGATTTGAGGAAATATATTCAATCACAAGCTACGGATAAGGACATTATTACTATCGATTGCAGCAGAGACCGTTTATTTACGCATAGCAAGTCATAACCTGGGCTATTTCTCAAATGGATATCTATTGCAAAATAACAAAATACACATAACTAGAATTATGTCAATTGTACAAAAAATGACTAAATCATTATAGTCTAGCTTTCCTTGTTAAAGTAATCATCGAGCTCTCTGTCAAGTTTGAATTTAATTGTATCATCATTTCCCATGTACCTGTCTAGATCCATGTCCTAAAATTAATAAAGTCAAACCAATCCTTCCTTTGTCAATTTCTTCTGCTTCCCATTTACATTTTGTCTCCTACTCCAGCCTTGTCTCCGATTAGAGCGGTTATTTCCCGTGCGCCTCAATATAATTCTACCTCGTGTGCCATTCTTATGTTGTGGACCCCGATTGTTAAACTTGTGAAAGCCAGAGTTTATAGGTTTCCTCCTGGAAGCGTTAAATCCCTTTCTTCCAATGACAAAGTTGGCGCGAGCTAAATTAGTATGTTTCAATTTCCAATATTTAAGTCATATATAAAGCTCATCATTCTCCCAAACTCTTATATACTCATCGATGCAGCATGTTGGTATTATGGTTGGCGTTAGTAGTAATTGCTAAATGGTAAATAGCAATTATTGATAAAGATTAAACATTTAATATTTAGATAGTAATAGTGAAAGAATGTGTTGCTTGGATAACCAGGAGTATGGTAATCCTAAATAAGTGGATATGATTTATTTGCAACGTTTTAACATCAGATAAAGTATAAAAAATCCGGAAACAAAGTAAATTCATAAAATAGCGCCATTAATCTTTATTTCAAAGTTATATTCTTTGAGGTAATTAACAATAACCAACTCAAATTCTCCGAAATAAGATCTTCCGACAACCATACTAAGAGTGATAATCAACACAAAAAAATCCAAAACGCCCCAAAATGACAGAATTCAGAAAACAAACAAACAAAAAACACCAAACTTCAGGATTAAATAACTTTATTATTACTAGCATAAATATAATATCAATAAATCAGAATAATTGCCCAAATGAGCAGTTAATCATTAAACAAGGTAAAACAGTACCAATGTGAAGATACAATTAATCCATTACTCGAAAATGCTGCTCTATAAATATTATTACTTGAAAATGTTTGGGTAATGCAGTTACAATATGCGATATAAAACATAACAAACGGTCAAAAATGCGATCAGTTGCGATATAAGTTGAAATTAGAGGTGAGTGAGTGATGAACTATGAGTGACATAATTGACAAATATTCACCTCTGGGATTAGTGGCATATCCAAGTGTGTAATTCCTTCTATTTCCCTTGTTGCCCGTTCCCTTGACAATCCTAATGCGCTGGCCTCTCTTTTGACCTTTCCAACCGTACCGGTCTTTCAATTTTACCGGTACATATCCAGGGGACTCGAAAGTGGAGTTCATGCCATTCTGCTTCATTGTATACAGATATGCTGGGCCACCCCACTACAGAACTAATACCCAATTATCTCAACAAGCTCCAGTGTGTTCACACACATTTTAACCCCTTTACTCATAAATTCTACACATATACCTAATATATACAGTTAATTCATACTAAATTCGCTCACAAAATGTCATAAAGTGTATCACCAATGTATCACGTATCTTTGTTGGACAACTCGATACATTTGCCAAATCAAGTATCATGATACACTTAGAGTGTCAATATATCTGCATATTTAGTTTTCCAAATTTATTTAGTTGTAACTAAAAGTTAAACGTATAATTAGTACTCCTAGCCTAGCTTAGAGGTTTAAGTAAATCCGTCATTCGTCATCATCATTTTGTTTAGAGGAAGAGTTTTTTAGAGTCTTCTGCCTAACTCTCCCGGGCTTGCCACCTCCGAACGGTGAAGTGATTGCAAAATCAATGTGCTTTTCAGACTCGACTCGCACCATAAAGGAAGGGATGTCAACAATTTGCTTGTCAACTCTGATATGCCTCTGCCTAATCATGCATCTAGCGTGGTGAATAGATTTGGCTAGGCCTAATTTGAACACCTTAGTCTGCAACCTCCTCTCCATCAGCTTGGCCGTTGTAAGGCCTAAAATGTAATCAAGCTTTTGTTCCCCCTCCCCTAAAAGCCCGTATCTAACCATTCTCCTAAGAAGGGCATCTCCTTGAAATAGCCTCTTTGGGTCCTTCTCATCAAGGGTTAGAAGATGTCGAGCAGCAGATCGGATTTTTGCCAAAACATATTGGACACGCCAGACTTCACGCTTATTCTTGAGACCGTATTCACCAATCAATTTTAGTTCAGAATCCAAGCGCTCCTGATTCAATTTCATATTTTTACCTTTCCATATGGTCTCTTTGGCTTCCTGGATGTCTTACTCGAGTTTCTATAACTCTTAGCCATGGTACTTGGCTGTGAGGCGCCCCACCATCAATTGCGTTATATGTGATAATTTAAATTATCAACCAATTTTAATTAGTCATGCAGTTATTTCAATATTTCTCATGTATTTTTGGCGTTTTCTAAAAATTTATTACCAGATTTCTATTTAATACAACCTTTGCACAATAATTAATGCCACAATTTTTTTACATTGTTCATTCATTGTTAGAAATATGTTTAATTGCTTAAAGTTACCAATTAAATATAGCCCTAAACTTTATTGTAACTACTCAAATTTATATAACTCTATGGCACTACAGCCATTTTATTTAATTAAAACTCTGCAAATCACGCTAATGTTTAGTAATATAACAAGTAAACAATTTATTTAACATCTTTAATTCAATATTACTAATATATTTGAAATCTAAAATGTGTTAATTTGGCAAAATAACGAACACTTCTACCAACACTGGACATTTCTCCTCCAATGATGGAGTGTCTGGTATTGCACTTACTGATTTATTATAATTATGTTAAAAAGTAATCATCATTCTACACTTATGAATTACTTTAAATTCAATCATCTAATATACACTAGGATGTAACTTGCTCAATACGGCAGTGAGCTTTGGCAATAGGTAGTTGAACATTTGAGACAATATGTCAGTATTCTCGATTTTCCCACTTTTCCAGTGCACAGCTATATCGGCAAATCTATTTGCCGCGTCAAAAACATAAATTTCCCATTCATGCAATATCAAATCTCTAATCTTGTATATCACGCAAGTCATTAACAGTTCTAACGCATGTTTGTCCCCATTACTTGGCGTTAAGTTGTTATCATTACTACTTTCATATGATAACGTAAACTCAGCAATTCGACCGTTGAGTTGTGGAATATCGATGTGGAAACAAACATTATCAGGATCCATATCAACTAACTGCACAATGTCATTATCCCATTCAAGAGAACCAATTGACACAAGTTCAAGGATTACCTTATCCATCAGAGTCATTTGCGCTGCAATCAGTTCCTTATGTATATGTTTTGCTGTTTCATTTGTTAGTACCTGCGATAAATCAATTTTACCATTGATGACATATGAACTGTATGTAGTGCCATTGTATGTTATTTTGGCCACCAAGAAATACTTCTTTTGGATAAATTTGCAGAGATGGCCGTAAAACTCAAGATTCCATCGATCATGATCAATCATTTTGAGCGTTGCCACTACAGAACTAGTTACACTGGGCGGGTATGGATATAGTGTAGGATTGTTGGATATCCTCAATGGATTGTATATGTCCAAATTGATGTAAACTTGACAGGTGCAACAGAAATCAATATCAGTACAATCAACATCCACGTAGTGTTTATATATCCGGGAAATTTTGAAATACTGTCGTAGTTGTTGGCAGATACAGATAAACGTTTTAGACAGATTGAGTGTATGAGATTCGGTATCAAAATCACCAGCAATTTTGTTACATCTGTCAATTAGCATTTCTAACAACTGATCTCTGGCTGTCATCCCTATCAACATCTCAGATAAACTAGCATTGTAAGATGATTTGCAAATGTCGTCGCTGGTTTTGTCGACATCTATAGGTTCAGTAGACATCAACTTCTTCCCACGTTCCATATTGGTTGTACCCAGCATTAAATCCATAAGTTTACATCCCGAAGTTAAGTATTTATTGGCTTCAATGCGGGCTATTCCGGCCAATTCCCAATCTCTGGGTTTTGGCGGACTGGCCCACAAACTAGCCGCCAAACATAATGACTGTGCCGCATTCTTCCATGCATTGACACTACCCTCCCTACAAGCATCTTCATAAACTGGGAATCCACCAGGCAGATATCTTAATAGACGGCAATCTCCGGGACCGTACGGTTCAAGGGAAAACGTAACGCTTGGATTCATGTATAAATATGTATATTATTGTAAAATTCCTTTTCTGGCAGTATACAACGAATTTTTATATCATTCTATTTAAGATCGACTGATGATTGACTTTGGATGGGGTGTAATATTCGTACGCTAAAACATATTGCAAAGTCCAGCTAAATGATGAAATTTCAAAATATATCAGCAACCGAGAATAGTAACTATTATTTAATCATTATTTACAATTTATAATGTCACGCAAATGACATTACTTACACACGACTACATATGTGTAATATTTGTTGGCGAATAAAAAATAACACGTAATGTGTTTTTATTGCAAATGCATACAAATTTACAGAGTATACATTTAGTATAATTATGACACTCCTTTGTCACATCAAAATCAACCCATATTGATCCGATATAAAGTTATACCTTGACCTTTTTAGCGGGCATCTTGTCTCCTAGATTAACAAAACGCATACCACTCCTATTCTCCAATTCATCCCAGTCAACTTCCTCCTCATCATCCTCAATTTCTTCCTCCTCTTCATCTTCCGATTCATCCGCCAATGATTCTTCATCATCATATTCGCTTTCATCATCCTCCTCCTCACTGTCTATGTCATATTCCTCATCTCCATCCATCTCATCCTCATCCTCATCCTCATACTCACTTTCACCTTCGCCCAAAAACCCTTCAAATCCTCCATTCTCAACAAAAGATTCTACATCAGAGAGTATAGTCTTAAGAATGTTTGTCCATTGCAAATTGTTCTTCCCCTCATACCATACAATACCTAATTCATTTAACCACTGTTTAATAACATCTAAGAATTCCACTGGTATCAGATCTATGCGTTTAATAGGTTTGGTGTAATCTTGAAAAATGAAGACCATGTCAAAATTACGTAATCCATGTTGGATGCGTTCAAGTGATACAATTTCTATTTCTTTCAGTTCTAAAATGAAAGGTGGCCATTCAATAAGGTGTAATAAACAGTTTGCAGTAGGTATTATTTCTACATTGCTTTTCATTGGCACTCCTGTAAACATAAGTTCTCTGAATTAGTTGTGTAAAATTACCTATAGGGTAGATCAAATTTAATATTGCTAACTTGCTGACATTGGGTAACAAAGTTTTTGAAGTCAGAATTGAGCCTTCGCCTCATCTCTCTCTCCCTCATCTCCTCAAGCTGCTCATCAGGATCGTAGTAAGCGCCACTATATTATTACAATGGTTACCCCCTCCTATTATCCAGATCATCCACTTGAGTTCCAGCTTCAGAATATACTTGAAAATCTAGTGTCTTCTTTTTACCCACTAGTATTGGATATTTCAAATGGAAGTGGATTAGAACTATTAGTTCACGATCGCAAGGTTGGAATATTGCAAATCTTATGTTTTCATATGCTATATCTACAATCTCAACATTATCTCTTGCATTAACTGTGTATCTAAATCCATTTTCATGAGCTTCAAGCATTCCAACAGTTTTCTTTGCGCCTTGAATATTCGGTCGGGCCATCAAATTCTTCAATAAAATTCGTTTGCCTGTCTTATTAATCAGTAATTTATCCTGCACTGCCATGCCCTTTGTCTCTGCGTCGCTCTCCCTCTGTTTTATACTCTTAAACAATTCCTTAATACTCCTGAAGACTGATTGTATGTGCTTGCCATCGGTCGATCTGAAAATTAATTCTTTTATAAATAAGACATTGGCCCCTGATACTTCAGGCAACGGATTTCCTTCACTTTTAGTGTAGGAATTTGAACCTGGAACTTGTAAGTTAATACGTAACGTATAAAACTTATTATTTTCTTCAACATTACACGATACATTTTTTACACTCAATATGCTTAATGGCACATGATACCCATTTAATGGCAGCATTATTGCTTCACCACGGTAATCCACAAAAATTTTGCTAGGCTGAATGTCCTTAGGGAACATATCGGGATTTTGAAAGCATTGCATTGTATCTAGTTTAATAAATTCCTTCTTTATCACATTGGTACCCAAATTTCCTTCTCTTCCGTATCTCTTTTTAATCTCTTCCAACTTCTCGTCCCTCAAAACTTTTTGTCGTTGCAACTGTTCTTGTGCTTGTTGATGACTTGCATGAGCGTTACTGTTGGCATCACGACGGCGTAGCCTATCTTTAAGTATCACAGATTCAGCATTCTTCAATACAGATGCCGAAACGGCTACCTTATTCTGTTTTTCTGGTTTTTCCTGTTCAAGTTCATAGCTAATATTATCTATTAATTTAGTAATTCCATCTGTAAACACCAATGGAGTATCATTACGCAATAAAACAGTATCGCATAACCAAACCGAGAATGGATTTGAATTTTTATCCCCTTCTACTTTACTAAAGCCTATGGATAAAAATATAGCCATATTATTTTCTAATATTGATTGTTTATTTTCTGGTGATAATATTAAATTGTTGTCTCGAAACTCTAGACCAATTGCATGACCAATATTCTTGCTAAAATTTGTTAATAACTTAGGATACTTATCTGAAACTCTATCGTATACCTTATCATATACTTCTGCAAATGAAACTCCGGGTTTTAGACAATTAATTGCAAATGATAATATTTGCCATGATGCATTATAAACATCCTTATGTACTTGACTGCCATCGAGAATCAGTGTTCTGGTTATACACGTATAATATTCATGGTATTTTGAACAAATAGAAACTAAAATTGTTCCTGGATCATGAGATAAATATTCATCCGTAGGTTTAGCGCCAATCCGCAATGAACAATTATGTCCACTTTGTACATTTCCATATAAAATTTCCATTTCATTGTAATCCATCTGTGTAAGTTGCAAATTGTAAAATAGTGAAAGTTGGATTTATCAAATTTCACTATTTTACAATTTGCTAACCTTAAACTTATCCCCGAGTTTAGTAACAAGTCTAGAATCTGGCTTCAAATTTAAACTTTGTTTGACAATTGAAGAATGGGTTTCATGTGTTTCGGTATCCAATATATTTTCAATAACATTTATCAAACCAAACTTCAAGGCACCACAGCTTAAATGCCCAGAACATTGTTGCCAAACAATTTCCTTGTCAGTTCTTATTGCGATAATTGATGATATATCATGGGATACACTTAATGATTGATAATTTTTAAAGAATTCTTTACAATTTAATGCAAAATCTCCATGAAATTCCATATCTCCAAGAACTCCAATGACAGGCTAAATATAAATTATAAATTTACCACATTTATGGTCTTCTTAATAATATCAAATAATTTATTTAGTGCATATTTATCATCATTTGGAACTCTATGAATTATTTGGAGATTCTTATAATAACTTTTAATCTGCTCGATATAAGTTGCTATGTTGCACACAATTTACCTTTCTTGGGACTAGTAACAATTAACCAACTTCCATCATTTATAAACAAAAACAATGTCTCTGGAAACTGATAACCTGTTAACCATAATCTAAGTAAACGTCTACATACTGTATCTCTTCCTGCTGATAGGTACCACCTTCATCAGTCTTTGCTTTGCCGGTAAATGTCAATATACAATTCACTTTAGATAAATTTGAATTTGGCGGTGGATTTTTCCATTTCTCAAACAAACGGTCCAATTTCTGCCTTATTTGATCTTCCTCTATCACAATCTCAGATTTTCCAGTAGACATTGTAGTGTGATTATCTATGCTGTATAACGAAATACCCTAGTACTTGTGGAAGTTTCAATCAATATCAAAATCAAACAATTTTTAAACTTGGCAAACATATTGAAATTTTTGCCACTCTCCTAATTGTTAGATTTAGCTAACTATTACATACACTGCTCGTTTTTATCTTATCTAACTGAGAAACAAATCTTCTAATGAATTTTTTTGCAAAAATTTGCTAAATAATGACTATGTATCAGATTGTTCATCTTAATCACACTTCAATTGAGTTATTGTTGTAATTAATTAAAATATAGTTTAGCTTAACTAATTTCATTAAAAATCCACAAATATGCATAATATTTCGATCTCAAATCACAATTATGATACTAAATTACTAAGATTAATAAATTGAAAATCATATGCGACGCTAATAAATTATAAAATAGAAAATATATTTTTTTATCAATGACTTAGTAACAATTGATAGCAATGTGCATTTTAAATACATTTTAAGATTTATATGATCAGATAGTCATTGTTGCAGTATTTAAAATAGTCATTTATAATTATTTAATGCAGAATCTGTTATTAGTATGACCGTTGACCCCATTCTGACGCTCAGTAATTTGTATCCTCATAAAAGGTATACTTTCCAAAAAGATTAAAATGGGCAGCCCGGATGAAAACGGAAGGGTATATGTAGGTAATTTACCTTCTGAATGTGATCAAAGAGAAATCGAAGAGGAATTTGAAAAGTTTGGCAAGATAAAACGATGCGATGTAAAGAGGGGGGCAAATGGTTCTTCTTTTGCCTTCGTTGAATTTGAAGATCCTAGAGATGCCAAAGATGCAATTAAAGAGAAAGACGGATATGAATTTAAGGGTTCAAGGCTGAGAGTTGAAGTTCCTTTCTCAGATAGAGGTTATTCTCGCCGTCGTCCCACCCCCAGAAGAGGGCATTATACTGTAGAAGTAAGCGTTTTGACTATAATTTAGGTATTGGGATTGCCTCCATCTGGTAGTTGGCAAGATTTGAAGGATCATATGAGGGATGCTGGCGAATGTGGTCATGCAGATGTTTTTAGAGGCGGAGTTGGTGAAGTCTCATTCTTTTCCAGACGTGACATGGATGCTGCTATTGAAATGTTTGATGGATCGACTTTCAGGTCACATGAAGGAGAGAAAGCTAAAATTACTGTCCGTGAAAAGCGTTCAAGGTATCGAAATTCCAGTAGAAGTGGTTCTAGACCACGGAGAAGGTGTACGTCTAATTAGTCATTTAGATCGCTCTAGGACTCGTTCTAGATCGAGAAGTTACAGATCAAGGACAAGATCCTTCTCCAGAAGTAGAAGTCATTCTAGAACTAGGAGTCGTTCTTATTCTAGAAGAAGATGATTACCTTTAAATAAAAGCATAGTAGCATATACGCATATTAGTGTCATATGATATATTGGTTACAGTATTAATTTTTAAGGAATACATAAAAGCAGTGTAGTATTAGTATAGTAATGAATCTACAGTGAATATATACTCGATTACTGTAATAAGAACCTGTCCTCCATCTGCCATGATTTGGTAATGTGGCTATGTATGATATATTTTTAATGTAATACTATCAAATATGCCATTACATACAAGCATTGGAAATATTGGGGAAAATTAATAATTAAAGTTGTATATAATAGATTCAAGCATCATTGAAGCAAATGTGTACCTTCATATTGTGATCTAATTTGTAACTTACAAGTTGCAATAATAGCTGTACAAACAGTTACAAATGGATGGATTTAAGGATACGTTGTGTAGAATTGATGAAAAAAATGTAGAAAATTTATCACAAATCAAAAATGCATTAGTGGAGATTTTAAAAAGACACTACAACGACAATATCGACACATTGGATTTATGTAAGCCATTTAAAGAGTTTCGTCTGAACGAAATATATAAATTGCAGGGGGAAAAGATAGAACTTTTGAAGAAGATAAAAAAGAGAAAGTTGAATAAGAGCGAAGAGGAGTTGGTCCGTCGTTTGATGAGTGAGGTTCAGGAATATGAAGGGGGCTATTCTTTAAAGGATAAAGCGAAAGCTACTAGAGATATTGCAAAATTATTGAAAAAACAATTGCAAAGAGATAATTCAATAAGTTCATTAAATACAAACTTCTCGTTTCAAGAATCTCCAAATCATCTCAAATTACCAGCAGTAAATCCAGGATCTATAAATAGCGATCAAAGAAAGCATCATTCAATTGATTACTCAAAAACTATAAGACCTGGTATTTGTGCTGTACCACAAGGGCCGACATCAAAGGCTTTAAACGCTATTCCATCGCTATCACAAATGCAGACAACAGATACTTTCCCACATCCTAAATTGCCTACTATGAGTCTAGTAAAATCTCATCCACATCATAACTCACATATGTACGCAAATGAACAATCTAGACGTGTACCATACCCATGTATTAACATCGAAAGATCGAAATTTCCTATGGAGCGTTCACCTATACCACCGATTCCAGATAATTCATTCCCTTATATCCATCTGAAATGATAGAACAATGACACAGATTTCAGTACAGTGGCCATAAGAGTACACTAACATACATATCAAATGAAGCTAATCAAACTATTGCCTATGTATAATTATTAAAATGGAAAATAGTTAGTGAATAACTGTGCTAATCGCCCCTTAAGGGGAATAGGATTGGTTGGGATACATTTGGATTTAGTATAAATATTTCAGCAGAATCACCAGTATATATGTCCCTTTCAGCTGCACTTGAAATGGCATCTTTTAGCAAGTTTACGTAATCCTCCAATGTATTAGGTGGGGTTCCCTGTTTTTGGTTATTGCATCCAATCTGTGTTAACAATGAAAAATAAACTAACATAACAAATATAATATTATAACACGTAAACATTAATCGAAATATTGAGATATATTCTAGTTAAGCTATATTTTTCAGTTCATTCATTTTTATATTAATTACCCACCTTTGAATCTAAAATACTTGTAATGAGATTGGAGCCAGTTCCATGAGCTGAATATGCAGTAGATTCAAAATTCCCTATGGCATCATACGTAAACACATAAGCTTGACCCTTCATATCAATACCCACTAGAAGATTGAATGTGTAATATGGAAAGAATCGTTTGCCATATAAAATAACCGATAATAGCTGAGAAATACAATGTATATCCGGATTTTCATGATGTTTATTTTGATATATAGTCACTTGTGCTTCTAACTGTTTGTGTAATGCTATAGTATCTGCATTCATTCCAGCAGTGCCAATTATGATACGATCGGTTCTATGTCAATTTCGTTATAAACATATTAATCATAGAACATTAATGAACCTACAATCTGGTAACCTTCGACACTCTTCTCGAGTGTATTGAATAACCGACAGAAAGACGTGTATCTGCAACGAGTACAGCAAAATCATCTTTAGCCGCAGCTATCACCGTCCTAAATTAGTTATAATTTACCCTCCATTGTTTACGTATGGATTGAAATCGCCCATTTGGTATACTACGATTGCTTATGACTATTACACAAGCAAAATTAGATACTGATCGAATGTTACACATGGGGCGGGCGCGGTCATTGCCTTATACTATTTGGCACCTTACTCAATATTACAGTAGTAGATATATAAATTACCTAAACATATCACCGAACTTTATCAATAGTGATTCGTCTTTGGAATATAATTTTATTATAGTCATTAGTCAAATTTCGCAAATTAGTGATAAAAATCGCAACATATTAAATCAAATCATGCTACTTGAAGTTCTAAAATTACTTTTTAGGGATATATATGTATATATTAGAAACTGGTAATTTAGTTATACTTAGCAAATCGTAGTAGAAGATTTACACAATCAGTACATTGCATATGACAACAGAATCCATCCAATTGGAATAATAAATATTTATATACGTTTGAATGGTTTGTAATATTTATTTGACAACTATTTATAAATCAAATGTTGTGATTTTAATCTATAAGTAATTTAAACAATCATTTGTATAATATCTCTAAATGATAGAAATTAATACTAGAAGTAGGAGACATAAAGTAGGAAAACATTAATAACTCACAGAATGATGATCATATTCATTAATTTATAGAACATTTTTGCCTTATAAATAATATTTTGATCCATACTTACTGACTTAATACCACTTGATTAATTTAATTTATTTAAACACAATTATAAGTTGATTTGACTATAATAATCCCATGAGTAATATCTTTATATTCATATAAACTATAGTTTATGCTAGTACATTATATATATATATATAAGGTGTCATCTATAACCTCTAGGTGAGTAAATGCTAACAAGGCTTTGTAATGTAAAATTTAGTCAACTATTCTGATTATATGGATTTCACGTCAATTTAAACTACTTTTATGAAGTAAAAATATATAATCGTATTTATAACAATATAAATAGGTTGTATTTCTAAATGCAACGATCTTTAGGACTATATTAAAAACTGTTTTTAAAATTGCAATTTTAACGTGGTCTTACGAGTATGTAGATTAATATACCATATACATGATAGTATAAATATTTATTCTATTTTGATTTTATAATTTACAATATACTTTAACGTCAATATACACATCATGCGCCACGTGATTAATTAACTTATAAAACGCTCATTCACACACTAGCAACCTATATCACCAAACTCAGTGCTTATTATAATTGTAACGACCGAAAATTACTAGATTAAAATGTTATTTTGGTCACAAATACAAATACAATTACAAAATCATATATCTACTAGTAATGGATCCCACAAGAAAATAATTAGTGAGCTCATTTCCATCAACAAACAAGATAATCAATGGTAAAACATCATTCGATTTTAATAGCTAACAATCAATCCAATTTATATTACCCTTTTTTATTGCACAAACGTTGCTCTAGAATAAATTTACAAGCAAAACCTCAATAATCGTAAGCCTGGAATGATGGACATCCAATTGGTACTGGACGATCAGAAACATGCCGAGTGATGGACCGTCGATATTGAGGTTTCCCCCTCACTTCACCACTCCAACAATCGAAATCCCGCCGAATCATTTTATTAACACACTTGTTATACCCACTAATAGAGTTACTGCAACCATTATAGTTATGATAGTTATGTTGTTGCTGACATGGATACAGTGGTATGTGATTGCGGTGTTGTATAACTGTTGTATTTTGTACATTTCGTGATTGACGTTCAATTATGTCACGTCTATAGAGTTGTAATTGTCGCAGCTGTAATTGTTGCAAATGACGTATTTGTTGTGAATTTATTCCATGTTGATACTGTTGTTTTCGACACATTCCAGGCATGGCTTGCGAAATAGGAGCGCTTGATTGCATTGAATAATACCTGTCTAACAATTGTTCTTGCTGCTTAAGTTGTTGCGGATTATGCTTAGCACACGTTGGTATATATGAATTTTGTAAATTTAACTGTCCAATCATTTCATATATGTTATTACCATTATTAACAGAAACTGCAGCCGCAGCAGCGGATGCAGATGATGTGCAACTTATCCCATTATTTGCAATGTTATGATTATTAAACTGGGCATTCGGACGAGGTTTAAACTCATTATTATCGTATCTATTACCAAATGGTTCATTATATCGGGCAATATTATACTGATATTTCTCCCTCTGACCATTGCTAAGCTGCTGAAGATGCTGTATTTGGTGTAACTTATTGTCAATTCTAACCCTAACATCATTCCGATAAGTTGTATCCATTCTTTGTAACAATTCATTTTTATCAGCTCTATGGACACAATTGGGCACAGGATCACACAGTGAAGTGGTTACTGAATCGCTTTTAATAGAATAAATTGATTTACAAGTCTTATTGACAATTCCAATGCGTTGATTATTCAAATTCAAAAGCTTTGAAGAGTTTAAACACTCGAGTGACCACCACTCAGAGTTGGCAACTCTACTCCTGCAAATCTCATAGTCAACCCCTGAAACGTATAGATCGAAGTCAATTAATGACAAAAAGTGTGCCTCCAATAAATTGATTTCTGTTGTTTTAACCCCTCCTATTTTTGCATAGAATGAATTTGAATAGTATAAATCATCATAAAATTTCGCAGCAATCATCACAGATGTTATAACTAATCTGTGGATGTTTAACACTGAGATAACAAAGTTCTTGTGTTGCCTCAAAACCCTATCAATATATACTAGGCAGAGGACGAAACATTCAGTACTACAACCGGCATACCTGGCAATTCTTGTGATATACTCCCCAATGCTGATATTTGGTTCATTAACAGCATGAAATAGTGTAACAATTCCCACAGAACCATTGTTTTCTCCCACCAATTTCATTAACACTCGGGCCAGTGAAGCAACAAATCCTACATCTGCAGGACGAACAACAACAGAGGCCATACTGACGTTATATATTGCCAAATCAACATATATCTATTGACAAATTATACTTGCAAGGTTTATTTTGTAAATGAATTTAATCTAATAACGAAAATATTCAATACCAAACTTTTATAGAGGGTTATCTGTGAGACATAATCCGTCTAATGTATGAAATCAGATTACAGTTTCAAATATTTAAATCCGCAATTTATGCAACTCCCCAAACGGCAAATGTAGACTTAATACGCATATGTCCAACCCACATCTTTACCGATGAAAGTTACAGTTAATTGACTGGCTATTTAGAAGCTCACCAAATATTTTTACTGTAGTGATTATATCTGGCCATTATATTTCTTTTAAAGTCCACAATGTAGGCAGAATTTATATTGCAATACATGTACGCGACATTTTACAAAAATGAGTCCATAGCGATTTATTAAAATATCCAACGAGATTCGAAAGTATGTTAACGGAGTAACACTTGTGTCATGGGGCCCCCACCTCCTCACCTCCCCATCTACCACGGCTATTACCAGCTCTGGTTGTGTATACCATTGTTACTTTTACTATATCCTTATTGACCACTGTTGTTGATTGTTAATTTGAATTAATTACCCGTTCGTGTAAATGTCGGTTCAATGCGATCCGCATTCATCATTTTTTGGGTTTATGGGCGTGGTGTGTGCCATGGTTTTCTCAAGTAAGTCATATGAGGCCATAATAACTATTTTTTAAGACTCAAAATACCATTTCTAGCACTTTAAGTCTTTAATATGGGTCATTTACATATCTTATTCATAATAATTCTCAACAACGTATTGATAACAATGCGTTTGATGATATAATAATTATTTAGATTTGGGTGCTGCCTATGGTACGGCTCGCAGTGGAGTTGGTATTAGTAGTATGGGAATAATGCGTCCAGACCTTGTAACCAGGTCTATTATCCCTGTTATTATGGCTGGCATTTTAGGCATTTACGGTCTTATTATTAGTATAGTTATTTTATCTTCATTTGGAGCCCCTCAAAGCTATTCGGCATTTTCTGGATATGCTCATCTTTCTGCAGGACTCATTGTAGGATTGTCTGGTCTTGTAAGCATCGATATACTATAGTTTAATCATCATTATTGTGAATACTTATTTAGGCTGCTGGACTTGCTATCGGAATTGTAGGCGATGCTGGGGTTAGAGCAAATGCTCAACAATCACGTCTATTTGTTGGAATGATCTTAACACTAGTTTTCGCCGAAGCGCTTGCACTCTATGGTATGGCATATAAATATTTAAAATCATTTATTTGTGACGTTATTCATTTGAACTTAAGTGTTTTAATGAACGTTATCATTTGTTTTAAACAAAAATAATTTTCTAGGTTTAATCATCGGCTTGGTCGTTTCGATGAAAGCAGTACCTGGTCTTTGTACTCCATATCAACAATAACAATAATTCTGTTTTCAATAATTCCTTCATTCTCGTAATTATAACTACTGTATTTGTTAGTTTCGTCTATTTGCCTGAGAATTTACATTTTGACCCCTAAACTAATTGTATGTTTGTTTAGGTGATACATGCAAACTAATATTGCGTATCATTAAAAAATTATTTTAGCAAGATTTTTACAAGAATGTCTGGTTTCAAGCAATACTGGACCATTAATTTTTGTTGCTTTAAGTTTATTCTTTTCTATAACAGCAAATGCATTTTCATCGAACTTGATACTTGTACCATCCTTCCTACCTATTTCTTTCCTGGATCTAATAATGATTGCCCTGACTTTCTTAGATATATTTACATCCGGTTTCTTGTCTCTGACTGAAATTTTAATGCGATCGCCAATTTTGCCAGTTCCACTTTTATTCCTCCCCAAACCAATAATACACCCCTTGATTATTCCACTTGAATCTCCACATTTCAAGATAGATAATCTTTGCAGACCATTGCATACAGAGCTTAATTGCATTTTAAATTATCGTATAAAATGCTACTAATTATTTATGCCATCAATATGCAAATCCGTTAAATCAAACAACATTAATTGCTCCAGATATTCAATATCACCTTCTATATCTTCACAACTGTTAGATTCAAAGCAATTAACTTCAGTTGACAATAGACCTTGTACAGCGAAAATTTTTCGTCCAAAATCAGATTCACTTAAAACTCTAAAACCCGGATTTGATAAATTGCCAGAAAACCAATTTGGTCTGAATAACACAGGGCTAAAACCACTTGCATCAATATTGACTGAATTTACAGATTTATTGTATGTATGTATCTTTTTCCTCCATTCAGAAAGTACATTCCTCCATTGAGAATTCGATAGGTTAATATCTACCCTAGGTGTAACTGGGTCATCCGATTTACGGGAATCAATGGGTACTTTATTAATGTAATTCTCATAACCTTTTTGTAACTTAGTCAAACTTATACTTTTTAAACGTTGTCTAATAATATTAACACTTGGAGATTGTTTTGATGCTTGTCTGACTATTTTTTTCACAAAAGTTTCGTTTCCGCTGTTTTTATTAGCTTCAGATTCCAGTGTAATGGGTAGTGTTATTCGTTACGTGTGGTGTTGTTGTGTTGGTGTCGTGGTGTAGATGTAAATATTGTTTGTTTCGCCACCATATGTATATTATGCAAATTGTTAAGAATGTATAGATATATCATATACGCATTTTTATGCTTTACACATTTCATGTGTGTACACGGTTTGAATAGGAAAGGAGGGTTTTTTAGCAGAATAAATAATTCAATCGGTAATTTCATAAGCGGCAAAACTTCAGCTCATAGTAACCATGAGAATCCTCATATTTCTCTAAAAATCAAACCTGCAACAAGTCTACATTTAACTAGAAATGAACTAAATATGTTGTTACTGGAGGTAAAACATGAAGTAACCAAGCAAATGGAACAATTAGAAGGTAAATTATTTTGTATTCAGATGAATTAGCTGATAAGGGAAGAGAAGACGAGAAGCATATGAGTACTTGGACTATAAATCATTCCCCAGTTTACATTCCATTTGCCAAGACAATTGAAACACATTCTGGGGATAATTCAAAAAACGAACGTCTAAAAAACGACACTAAAGAATTTAAACATAACCCTACTCATAGGACTGAAGAGTCTAAATTGAGGGAAAGTAAAATTGCTGAGACATAATTCATTGGTTTTTATAGATATATGGTAATATGCATAATTTATTTATGTATATAGCCACTGCATTTCTATGTAATTTTTTATATTTAACATTATGGATAATTTTTTTTTGATTTTTTTTTTCTCCTACGCATCTATCAACTAATAATGGCCAACATGCAGTCATGACAGCTATTAGTCTATAGATAACAGAAATGTGTTTTATTTGTTGATTTTAATCTAATGAATATATACAATGATTACAAAAATGCATCTAACAGAAATTTAGTGCTGTTTGTGGGATTAAATGCAAAATATATTAAATCGATTAGAACTAATAGCTGCACTACCCCATGTTGTTGTGGTTGTATGATGTTATGTTCCCACTAAGGTCAGAGTGCAAAATCTCTGTCTCCATGCATTAGCTTGATTTTTATGTAAATTTGGATCATAAATTGTAATATATTATCAGACTTTCAAGGTTACAATGTCTAGATGTCAAGTATCATCTTGGAATCAAGAAGGACGATGGCAAACTCCTTCTTCCACAATCAAAAACAGTTGTAAGCATATAAACTAACTTTAAAGTTATTCTAAATCTCAATTACATTTATATTTTACACATATTTATAATGTTTCACATTGGATAGTTTTTATTGTATAAATATACAACCAATTACATAATTATCTATATGTTATTTTTCAATCTTCCTTTTTTTTAACGTCTGCCCCGAATCTTATTTTTCCAAACAATTTATATATTCACGAATTTACATAGATTACAATGGATTTACAGAGGCGTTTAAGAGCTCGGGGTTGTCATGGGAAGAAATTGGACGAGAATTGGAGGAGAATCGAAGGAATATAAATACTCCAACCGATGTTAGAATCAATGATTTTGACAAATTCTCACAATTTGAGTCCTATTCTACTAAATATGAATGTTCACCAACTCATTCTCCAGAAATGGATAATATAATGAGGGAAATGCTGAAACAAATTGAAACACCAAAAATAACATATAACAAAGAATATTCTGACAGCCCGCATTTAGATTTATCCGATCCTGCAACAATTCAGTTATTATGTAATGCTGGTGTAAATCTTAGTGCTATTATGTCACCAGATAATAGAATGGTAAAATCAGTCGAAGGCGACAATACTATGGAATCAAGTCTTTCAGGTATGCTTGAACCACTTACACTATCAACTGCTGCATATTGGCATAATGCCGGTGGTAAAGTTGATAATATCTACGATCCAACATATATTCATTTCAACTTAAATACCTTGTTGCAGAGTAATAATGCATCTTTAAGTGACATGGCAAAAGATCAATCTGGTTGTAGATTGTTACAGAAAAGTTTAGATGATATTCCCGCAGCTTTGGAGATTATTTTGAAAGAGGTGCTAGATAATTTGGTAGATTTAATGACTGATCCATTTGGTAATTATTTATGCCAAAAGTTGATGGTTGTATGCTCTGAAAAACAATTGAGTCTGCTAATTAATGCTTTATGGAACAATTTGGTGCAAATTTCTCTCAATATGCATGGAACTAGAGCAGTGCAGAAATTGATTGAAATCGTTAAGACCCGAGAAAACACTCAATATCTTATTACAATACTTGAAGGTGGTGTATTAGATCTCATAAAAGATTTAAATGGCAACCATGTCATTCAGAAGTGTTTACTTTGTCTACCTTCTACAGATTGTCAATTTATTTATGATGCCATGGAAAATAACTGTGTTGAGTTGGCAACACATCGTCACGGATGCTGTGTTATGCAAAGGTGTATCGATTCAGCAAATTTAGAACAAAGGGCATCTTTGGTTGAAAATATCGTCGATAATACCTTGGTTTTGGTGGAAGATGCTTTTGGAAATTATGTAGTACAATATGTTATGAAGTTGAAAGATGAAACTATTAATTGCAAAATATTAGAATTACTCTTACCCAATTTGTATGAGTTAGCTAAACAAAAGTTTTCATCAAATGTAGTTGAACGACTACTTATATATGGACCAGATGAAGTTAGGAAATCAATTGTAGAAACTTTACTAAATGAACCACCAGAAGCTTTTAAGATGTTAATACTTGACCCTTATGGAAACTATGTTATACAAAGAATGCTTAGCTTTACCCGAGGAGAAGAATTAAATTCAATTTTAAATATGATAAAACCTTATTTGAATGAGTTAAGAGTACTTTCTACTGGGAAAAGAATTGCTGCTAAAATTGCTAAAAAACATCCCAATCTTTTCACTGATATAAATAATTTTGAAAATACGGATGATGAATCAAGGAGATTTCGAAGAAGTTCTCGGTATAAGGTGCATTAATTTCTACAATCTCTGTGTTTCCTATTGTTAAAAAAATGAATGATTGATTGTAAAAATATTACGGAAGAGTTTTGAAGCCATGATTTCATTGAAAGTATATAAGCACTGTATTTTTCTGGAAAATATTTACCTTTAACCTCATTACTTTTTGTACTCTCTATGTATATGTATAAGACGTTTTTTTTAATTCTCCACTCTAGAACTATTTACATAGTTTTACCAATCTTATATACTGATTATGTCAAGCTGTGTGTCTATATTTAACAGCTTATGTATTAAATGACAGTCTATACAATATAAAAATATAATAGATTATACATTATAACTATGTACTATTTGAATTCTTATAGTTAACAACGTTAAATTATAAATTCATTTGACATCGGTTATATTGGTTCTCAATTGACATCAGCAGCCCAAATACCTATAGTGTTGTCATCTGATGCTGATATTAGATAGGGTACATTAGTTTTAGATAACCAGGAGACAGAGTTTACAGTTGCAGAGTGCAATTCAAGAGATTTCAGTAGGGTGCCGAATATCCTGGACCATATATATATGCGGCAATCCTCACTCCCACTGATGACAAAATTTTCATTTGGACCGCCTAGAACAGCTCTAACAACGTATCTATTCTCTTGATGGCCTCTATACGATTGAACAACATGCCTGGTGTCTAAATCCCAAAGACGGACAACAGGTTGGCTACCTGTAACACTTAATAATATCTGATTTGAATTTGAACTGACACAGATGGCACTAACAGCTGAATTTTCAGGCAAAACGTATGATAAATTCTTAGTTTTCAAATCAACAACTCGAATTTGTCTATCCAAACACACGATTACAGCAAATTCGCCGTTAAATGTAACTCCAACATCCTGTAATCTGCACCCAAAGTTCCATTTGTGAGAGATGGTCAATGTAAATCTATTCGACTGGTTGTTTCCAGTGGCACTTAACTTATACTTCTCCAATGTGATTAACTGTAATAACTTATCAAGTCCTGTAATTAATAGATTTGAATCATCAACCCATATAACAGCGGTGGGCAGAACCAATGATGGAAGACGAGCAATTGAATCTGGATTATCAGGTTTCCATATTAGCAAATTCCCATCATTAGAAGTTGAAGCTAAATATTCAGAATTTGGACTCCAGGAAATAGATGTAACTGCATCTACGTGTTCTTTATATACAAAAAGTTTTCTAAATGGTAATGAAAATTGCCAAAGTATGATTGATTGATCTTTACTACCAGATGCAAAATAATTTCCATTTGGAGAAACTGCTAGAACCCAAATTTCGTCTGTATGTTCAACTAGTCTTGAAATACATTTTTGGGGCAAAATATTTTCTCTGCATTTATGATTATCCAATAATGGCCAAACTGACGTATTTAATAGTAAGTCACAATGGTGTTGGCAATTAATTATTTGTAATTCACGTGCTTGTAATAATAATGTATCTAGACGATGAGGTGATAATAATATGTCACAAGGAAAGATCAGCCTAATCTTATCCCACAATATGTTTCTATTTGTCTAAATAACACTTATTACTTACATTATTATCCCAATTTGTATAATTTTTCACGGCATCTTTATCTTTACATATTAAGAGGACTGATAATTGATGGACTCGCTTCTTACTTTCATCGTCAAATGCTGCTTTACTTAATTCTACATAAACATTTATATTTTTTAAGAATAAAAATTTAATTATTATCAGTAATACATAAAATTACAAATGCAAACACACCTTTAAGCATTGGTAAAGCAGGAACGAATCCGGAATTGTACACAGTTTCGAGATATCTTTGTTCTAGTATCAAAAATATAGAAGCGAGTAAAATCTTTTTGGGTGGATTCAATGCCTGTACAATATCACACGCAACATTCCAATCACCCTTACGTATAGAATCCTTCAAGTTTCTAACTTGCGGTGTTTCTAGTGATATCCCACTTTCCTCTTCCAAAGTTTCAAATGTTTTCCTATATTAAATCAGTCATACTTATAACCAATATCCTCCAGATTCTGTAATATCAGGAGTATTTTTTCACGTCTATCAAATGACATCTTTACACTAGAAACTTATAACATTTGTAATGTATAAAGTAGTATTAGTTTTAATATTGATATTATATGTTATGTATATATACTATATGGATGTATCATTTAAGTGAATTATGTTTAGGATATAACTAGTTAAATATATAATATATTATACAAGGGGGGGGGGGTAATATTAGATGTCTAACCAGTGATTAGTATATACTTACTCCACTATTGTTTTTTTTGTAAAATAAGGATAATATTGCTTTAAAATGAATTTGGATGCACCTAGACTACAATTTGTTCCTAAAGCAGAAAGAGAACGATTAAGGGCGGAGCGAGAGCAGAAATTATCCGAAAATATCCTGAAAAGGGAGGATGAAATGGTTAAAAAAAGAATAGAATTTTTGCGAATGGCTGTAAGAACCAATTTTACTCAGGATAAGCGATCATCTCGTAAAATTGAACAATCTGTTCCTGCCATTGAAACAATTCCCAATGGTTATGAGAAGGATGAATTAAATCAGATTAGAGATTATTATCTAGGCACGAAAAAGGAAGCTAAAAAGGTTTTGAAACCTTCCGAAAAATTTCACACTGTATTCCACTTTGAATGGGATGAGTCAGATGATACTACTAAAACAGATGTCAATCCTTTGTACATGAAGAGACATGAATCGAAGTTGTTATTGGAAAGAAGATTCAGGGGAAGTGTTGATATTGTTGGACAAAAGGGAAGGTCAGATTATAAAGATCTTGCTAAATATCGCAATGATGATGAATGTGATGTGGATTATCATAGCAGTTTTAAAAAGAAGAAGAGGAATGCGGATAAACATTGGAGAGAGAAGTGTAGAGATGAGATGAATGATAGGGATTGGATGATATTTAGGGAGGATTATAGTATTTGTGTAAAAGGAGGTAGAATCCCTCCACCAATGAGATCTTGGGATGAATCCAAATTACCTAAGGAATTGTTAGAAGCTGTAAAGGTTGCTGGGTATAATAAACCAACTCCAATACAAATGCAAGCAATTCCGATTGCTTTAGAGATGAGGGATCTCATTGGAATCGCAGAAACAGGGTATGTTACATAACCATTGTTAACATATTTATCTTATTAATTCAGTTCCGGAAAAACAGCAGCATTTGTACTTCCAATGCTTGCTTATGTAAAGTCATTGCCCCTTCTAGATGATGAAACAGGGCAGGATGGACCCTATTCACTAGTTCTAGCTCCTTCAAGGTAATATTTCACGCAATACTTTTTTTGAATATGAAAATTTTATTGCACCAATTTAACCACTAAAATTATCTAATACAGGGAACTTGCCATACAAATATATGATGAGACTAGAAAATTTGCAGCCTATTGCGAATGTAGAGCAATTGTAATAGTTGGAGGAAGATCAGTAGAATCTCAAGCTTTTGAACTTCGAAGGGGTACTGAAATAATTATTGGCACCCCTGGAAGAATTAAAGACTGTCTAGATCGTGCATATATTGTACTAAATCAGTGCAATTATGTGATATTGGATGAAGCAGATAGGATGGTAGATATGGGATTCGAGGAAGTCGTCAATGATATTCTAGATAAAATACCTTCGACAAATCTTAAAGCAGAAGATGAAGACACGGCATATGAACAAGTAATATTAGTTTAATGCAGGAATTGATGTCCAAGGCTGGACATAGAAGATATAGAATAACACAAATGTTTTCTGCAACAATGTCAATAGATAGATTGATGAAGAAGTATCTTCGTGCTCCGGCATTTGTATCTATTGGGGATGTTGGGGTTGGGAAGAAAAGTATTGAACAAGTTTTGGAATTCGTTACTGAAGGGAAGAAAAAAGTTAGATTGGATGCATTACTATCTACTACTAAATCTCCTATTATGATTTTTGTCAATCAAAAGAAACAAGCAGATGCACTAGCAAAGACTATATCTAACATGAATTATAGGTATGGTTATATTGTGATTATCTGTTTAATATAATAAAATGTGTTAACTCGTTTTACTCATTATTCTAAACAACAATTTAATCCAGTGCCATATCATTACATGGAGGTAAATTACAGGAAAATCGTGAAATAGCCTTGGAAAGTTTCAAGGCTGGACGGGTTGATATTTTAGTTGCAACTGACGTTGCCGGTAGAGGCATTGACGTGGAGGGTGTCAATACTGTCATCAACTACGATATGCCGAAAGATATAGAATCGTATATCCATCGTATAGGTATTTTTGCTACATTTAATCAAAATTTCTACATATACTCATCTTTGCTATTATTGTTAAATAGTATGTTTTATCTGTATTATTAGAATAAGTGCTGTTAATTTAAAGCATGTTTTGATAATTCTAGGCCGTACTGGTCGCGCAGGGAAAAAAGGATTGGCGATATCTTTTGTTACTGAGGATGACAGTCATTTATTTTACGATCTGAAACAGCAGCTTATATCTTCTGGTAACGTCGTACCCAATGAGTTGTCCCGACATCCTGCGTCAAAGCAGAAGCAGAATAAAGCGTTTTAGCACAACTTATTTAATGTAATTTTTAGAATAAAATAAATTTATATGGCGAAACAACTTTAGAATCATATACATAGCAAATTTCAGTACGTAATAATGTCATCATCTCAATGGCTTGGCACTATTAGACACATACCAGGATTGATTAAAATTAAATTATCATCATGGGTAACTTTAACTAGTTATTCTGGCTACTATATATCCTCAGATTGGGATATCCAATCAGCCATCGCACTTGGCTTAGGAGTGTTTTGCTGTTCTGCATCCTCACAAGCAGCAAACCAATTAATAGAACTTAAAAATGACATTAAAATGAGTAGAACTTGTAATAGGCACGAAAAAATTTTAATATAGGCCTTTGGTCACTGGGAAAATAACTAAAAAACAGGCAATTGCAGCATGCATAACATTCGCTACAATTGGCACAACTACTTTGGCCTATATATCACCTATTTCTGCGATAATAGGATTGAGTAACATTCTAGCTTATACATTGATTTATACGCCACTAAAATGTTAGATTAATTTGACACAGATAGAACAATATATAACACTCAAATTGGAGCAATAGTTGGGGCGGTGCCACCTCTTATTGGTTCTACTATTTCAAATGTACAACTGAGTGAAATTTCACCATGGATACTATTCTATACGTTATATTGTTGGCAAATGCCGCATTTTTATCTTATCGCATGGTTAAATAGGAAGGATTGCCTAAAAGTAGGGTTTAGAATGGTTGGAATAACAGATGACTCGGGTAAAACTACTGGTAAAGCTTGTATAAGATGGCATTCTCTTACTACTCTTTTATCTGCTTTATTATTAGCTGCAAATATTACAAATTCTACAGTCCCCATCAGTTATGCATTCCTTTTACCATTAACGATAAATTTATCATTACTAAGACAATTCATTTTGTTTATGAAAACTTCCACCAGTATATCAGCAATTAAATTATTTAAGAATGGTTTGTGGTATGAATTCATTCACTTAGGCACATACTGGCTTTATTGGCTTCAACCTCATACGCTTTGGACAATAGTACTCGTGATTTTCTAAAACCGTAATTTCAAATTTTAATTGGCTAATGCTACAATGTAAAGGTAATCAACTACTAGATTACAATGAATAATATAACCATTAGACTAATTACGAATTAACTTCATCTATATAACAAGTTACCAATCGTAGCATTTTAATGATAAATTTAACATATATATATACATATATGTGGATTGTAGTATTATTAATAAGTTCCTAAAGAAAATATTGTATATTTTGGTAAAATTATCACCTGATTTATTGATCTATTAATATAAGTTAATGATTGTTCTAGAAACGAACAATCAAATTATCAGTATTTAATAGGCAGTTTACTGGTTAATACAGTTCACTTCTTTTTGGAAGCGCTACTGCATTTGGCTTTCTCCTTTCCACGAACCTAAATAATAATATCAAAATTACCTTCTTTCGTCTATTTTTTAGTTCCTTAGAAGCCCTGCGACCAATTCTAGCAGGCGCTTCCATTAGTCCATTCCTAACAAGACGATAAGTTCTCTCGAATCGTTTAACTGCTGCAATATTATCATAGATCAAACCAAACCCAGTACTTCTACCGCCACCAAATAGAGTTTTGAATCCAAATAAGATCACTGTCTTCGGGTCTGATATTTTAAATTGTTTAGCAATCTTCTCTTTGAGTTTCTCCTTATTTACGCATGGTTTTCCGGGATGAATTACCTCCAAACAGAATTGCTTCCGTTTCAATAGAGGATTTGTCATAAACCTACGTACACGAATACTGTAAGATGGGTCCATTGCCTATGGGGCCATTATATAGGTTCACAACTACAATGCTTAGACATGTATATTACAACTTCATTATATCTACTAATTAATGATACTTATATAAATGTTATTTATTAACCATTTAATTTTTTGCTGAAATGCTTGGTGCTGAAGCGGTATATTTTATTCAATTTAGGAAGTGATTCGCGGTAATTATAATGGAAATGAATGCGCGATAAAAAAGAGGCTTCCTAAAACATATAGGCACCCACAAATTGATAAAATTATATCTACACACCGTTTATCTAATGAGATTAAAATATTAAATCGTTTATCCCTATTTGGTATTGACGTACCTAAAGTTTATTATGTTGACAAAGAATCACATATTATTTGTATGGAATGGGTTTATGGCTCCATTTGCAAAGATTTTTTAGAAAACTCACCAAAATTTGTTAATATTGAATTTGCTGTCATATTAGCCAACACTATAGCAAACATTCATAAAAATAATGTTATTCATGGAGATTTGACCACATGTAATATTATTTGTAGAAAATTAAGTGATGATATCAATTTACCTCTTGATAAACAAGTTTCTCCGTGTATTATTGACTTTGGTTTATCTTACAACTCCACTTCTATTGAGGTAGTTTATATTTATACATTTAGGATAGGGCTGTAGATCTTTATGTTTTGGAAAAATGTATCAGATGCTCATTGGGTTGTTATTCTGAGGAATGGCTTGATGCATTTCTTTTTCAATATTCTAAATCTTTTGACAAAGGTGATGATGTCATTAAGCGATTGGATCAAGTTAGACTTAGGGGGAGAAAAAGGTCTACGGCAGGATAATTTTTTAAATAAATAAACAAACAAACACTTTAAACTTCTTTATTATTGTTTATAATGTAAACAATAATTGTAATATGTCTCTTTACAAATTATTCTAATAATTGATATTCGTATAATACATGCTTTGCGTCATGTTGACAAGGTTACCATGATATATTGATATACATGCTAAAGATTTATATATGAGATGATCAATTTTGGTTTAATATTTTAGACACATTGCTAAAATTAAGAAGGTATAAAGAATTGACAGTGATGAACTTAATATCTATTTCATCACTAATTTTGTTCTTTCATCTTCATCTGAAGAAATACTCTTCTTGTTTTACAATTGTAGTTAAAATTTTTTCTTTATTCCTATTTAACCATCATAATTACATCTACTTTTATACGGGTAATTATGTTTGGCTATCAAGTTTTTTTGTTGAATGAGCATAACAAAAATTTTAACATAGTTATTATCCCTAAAACGCCATATTCACTTATTTTTTAAACCCTTAATTGGATCCAACAATCTCTATTGATACAATATCGTGTTTTCCGCAATTTGTCACAATATGAATTATCAAAGATGATAATGCATATATATAAACCATACTCTAAAAACTACACAACTGAAAACAACCCATTTATAAAATTTAATTTTTTGATCACAAAATATTATTCATTTCAATTTACATGGTGCTTTAAACATTCTTGAAGCGCAATTTTAAATCGGAAAAAGTAGCGATTGTGATTTCCATATTTATTATCTGATCGATTTTTCATCTCGAGTGATATACACCTTATTCCACACTTACATCATCACTTGTATATTCCATTTACTTTATGTAAATCTATTATTTATTATATAAAATATAGTATCAATGGCAATATTTGCCGCATTTTTACGACATTTACCCTTAAGTATTAATTAATGTGATTCTACTTGTATACAGTAATTGCAGGTTTATGGCTTATTAGCATAAAGATAAATGTATGAATTGGTGAAATAGTATAATTTGATATAAATCCAATTCATAATATGAATAATTCCATATGAATAAAATTAGAGTTCATAACTTCCTTACATCATTTCCGCTGTGATATAACCTGCATTATTTTAGCTGTCTACATAAGCATTTATTTACCATTTCACGCGGTGTAAGATTTTTACCGTAGAGATCTATGAATTTTCCCTGCTTGTCCATAAGATAATGGATAATTGAGTGATCAATTAAATATTCTCCATCTGATTTAACCCCAGGATTATAATAAACCCTAAACAATTTTGTAACTCTTTTAATCTCATCTTCGTTCCCAGTTAATCCAATTAAACGAGAATGAAATAGTTTAACAAAAGATTTCAATTTCTCAGGAGTATCACGATTATGATCAACTAAATAACACAATTTCAAACCTGATATAAATAATGGTTGAATAACATTTCCGAATTTTTTATCTAAATTACGAAATAATCACCTATATTTTCCAAAACAATCTTTTGTTTCTCCAATTCTTCAGGACATATATCTGGGCAATTCGCAAAACCTAAATATAGTATATTGTACCGAAATATATTAAAGTATATGTTCCAAAAAAATCTTTTTCACTGCGTCTTTTCCCATTATGATCAATTAAAGACCAACTACCACCAATTAAAGGTGTACCCTGTACGCTAGATTGAATTTTTGCTGATTAATTATTGAATTACCTCTTTGAGAATATTTTCTAGATTCGGAGAATAGATAAATTGAACCACCAACAACACCGCATATAGCTGCATTGGATAATATATATTTAAAACCAATTTTAAACCGAGATGAATGCTTTAATTGGTCTAAATCAGATTTATTAGATTTATTAAATGTAGAATATAGACGTCTAAGTGAGGCACAATTTCGGCATGACATTAACTACTCATCAATTGGGGCAGTTAGTTTAGGCTAACAAATTGAATAAAATGTCAAATTATATAAGTACTTATATATCTTTTATATTTTTATGAAGCTAAAACGTGATATTGACGGTGATATATCCGTCATAAACTATTCAAATCAGTTTTTTACTGTTCTGAATCCAAGTCAAAACATTTCAGTTGTATCTATTAAGAAAGATTTTGAGTTTTCATATAAATTACCTCCAGAATGTTGTGATGATTATCCGACCAAATACCATCTAACTCCATTGGTATCTAATGATTCTATTTCTAAATTTGTTTTTTCAAAAAAAAACCATCTTTATATTTTAAATGCAGGTGAAGAACTAACTGTTTATAATGTAATAAAGGTTTGTATTAAATAATTTAGTCAAGAGCTACAATTTTATCTGTAATTTCATGTCGATTGGTTAATAGTTATGATTGGAATATAATCACTCTAACTGCTCATGAAAAAACATTTCGCTTAGAATTAAGATTATCTAAAAATTTGGAAATAATAGAGACATTAAATTTATTATCCTTTGAGGATCATATTGAGTTATTGGATATTCAATTTGTTGATGAATATATATTCCACGACAATTTTGGTATAATCATCATAATATATCGCATTAAAGATGATATCAAATATGCATTGATATCTGTAATTTCTAAAAAATTTGCTATCTTACGGCATAATTCACTCAATGATAAATTGAAGATGAATGTTGATAATGTTTTTTCTTGTTATAGATGCTGGTTTTTCTGCGAAAAATCCAATCTCGCAAGAGCTACATTGGATCATAAGCTTCTAGATTTAACATTTGAAAGATTTTTTGATTTCAATGGCAATTTTTTTATATCGCATGAAATTTGGGGTAAATATAATTCTACATCAGATTCCGTCAATATTAAGTTATTCAAATGGCCCAAATTTGAATTGTTAAATGAAACATTTTCAACGGATGATAAAATAACCAATATATTTGGGGGCATTGATGGAAATAATGTTTTATTATTGTTGATTTACTCAAAAAATGAAAGATACCAAACTATAAGTTTAAATACTGATAATTTCAATAGAATTTCATCTGCTTTTCAATTTGAAAAGGCGATCCGATCATTCGACAATAATGTTAATTATTTAAATTTGGATAAAGATTTTAATATTACGAATGTGAGGAATCTTTTTCAATTAGAAACATTAAGGGTAATTTAATACAATATTTAGGACGAAGATGCAGTTAAAATCTTATTAAAGGATCCTGAATTGTTACTACCAGTTTTCATAGAATCATTTAATATATCACCCATCCATTTAATTATGGCATTTAAAAAACATCTCAATCAGAAATCATTTGACATTTTAATTAGAATGTTGTTAAAATGGTTAGATTCATTTAATAATGGTGTGGAGTTGACAGAATTGTCAAGCAATGTTTATTGCAATTTTGATCCTATAATATGGATAAAAAAAGTTGTAGAATTGACTTGTTGCATTCTAGATTCGACCGTCAATAGCAGTTTTAATGCTGATAAAATTGTTACTGAAGAATTGATAAGATTGACTAAAGATGTTTGTAAATTACAGAAAAATTTACAGCATATATACAGTAGAGTTACCATGTTAACATCTGCAAGTTATTTCCATGATGTTAGGAAATATAATTCAAATAAACTTTTAGAAACATTTTCAATTGATCTTTAAATCCTAGACAGTTTAGTGCCACGATATCTATGAATATGTGTTGCATATGCTTAGCGACCCACAATCTATTCTACATATAAAGATGTAATATAATGATTGATTGATAATGTTTCTATTTAATTGTATATGAATAATGGGCAGATTATCAGTTCCAATACCATTTGGTAGAAAGAATGTTAGTAAATCTGAATGGAATGATTTTATCGAATGGCAAAAATATCGCAATGAAGAACGGATGAGATTTGAATTAATGGAATCCGATTTATACATTTCATCTAGAGAATTATCGCCTGAAACTTGGGAATCGGTCCTAAATGAATTATCCTCATCTAGTAACTTAGTTAGTATTGAAGAATCTCCCACTTCAGTGAATAATGAAGAGGATAAGATCCATTCAGGCAATATAAATAATAATATTTCTGGTTTAGACTTCGATTCTATTGAATACAAAAGGCATAAATGTAATAAGAGCGAGTACAAGTCTAAATCTGATAATAAAGATAAAGGTCTAGCATCTGATAATGATGATAAAAATTATAGTGATTCTGATGAGGATTATGGACCAATGCCAATGGCTGTCCATGAGACTGCAATAAATAAATCAATAAAGTAAGATATTAATTAATTCCAGCGATGAACCTCAAATAGCAGAAGGCAAATCAAGAACATTAACTCAATATGCGCTAAATGACAATAGAATATCGAGAAAGGCCGCAGGTATGACGCCTGAGGAAGTTGAGAAATATGAATCACTTGGCTATGTTATGTCTGGTTCAAGGTAATGATTAATTCATTTAGTCATTGGAGAATGAATCAAGCTAAGCTTTTGAAGGAGAAGGAACATTATTCTGTGGAAGATCAAAGATCAAAGGCCATACTAAATCCTGAAGAACGAGCAAACAAGGAAGTTGAGTTGATTAACAATTTGAAAGAAATGCTCAGTAGGTTTTGCCTCCATTTAGAAAAACAAAATGATATTATGGATAAGTCTAATATGTGATTTTTTTTATAATTGACTTCTCTATTAATTTGTATGAGTATAATAATTAACTATTAATAGTCCTCTTTTCGTAAACTTCATTATTAATTAACTTACTATTATATGCCAGTAATTTATCAATCAAATCAACATGGGTTAGTATCATCCTACGGCAACAATATCTAGATAGGCCCAATTCATCCAGAGCCTGCCTTAATTTGAAAAATTATTACCCTTCTGGAATATCTCTAGATAATTTATCCAACCATTTATTCCATAAATTACCAATAACCTTTCCACAAGTGAAACATCGGATCGGTACTATCATCCCCACCTACCTAAGATATAAATTAGTTGTGAGGACATACGTATTACTCAATACATATCTGAAATATATTTTTGATGGATATTTATCTAAAAATAAGTTTAAACTATATATTTTATCTATATTTCACAATATATCATTCAAATTATTATTTTAACACATATAGATCCAGTATTATGATATATTTCTAAAATTTATCAAAATATTTATTCAAGTCTAAAGTTTGGAAATTAGCGTAAACTATGTTAAATGTACACATAATTTATTTCATGCGATTCTCTGATGATATGTTATAATATTTTGGAATTGATATACTATAATTTTCAGACATTAATCTATAGTTTTGCTTCTGCTATGATTTAAAATAGCTTAATATAATAAGAATGATGCCAAAAATTCTGCGTAACAAGTATAATTGTCGTTATTATTATTATTTCGCTTAATGTTGCAAATTTATTTCACCTCTAATTCATCACCATTTTCAGATATTGTTAACGCGATTTGCCAATTTAATTTAAAATTTCTTCAAATTAGCATTCGTTTGACAATTAAAGTTTGAATATTATCATAATCATCACTGAACACAAATAAATCAAGGGTTAATGTATCATTGATATATACTAGTTTATCCGTCACATATACAATTTAATACAAAGTTAGTCCGGTGTTTTTAGTTTAATGCAGACATATATTTACTTTTTCGTGCAGAAACTTGTATTAAACTTTTATTATTCATGTACATGCGGATATATCTTTATTAGGTGCTTATAGATCAGATAAAGATGTCTCGAAATTTCATTGTAAAATCATCGAATTTAGTCCTATTTGTTTTATTGTATATTTTATCTATACCAAAAAGCGATTATGTAAATGAATTATTAACAATGCAGAAGGCTCAGTGATAGATAATGTAATTTATGTTTAATGGTATACTATCAATCAGATTCACTATTGTTATTGTTGCCTATGTATTAATATATTATTTCTCGACATTATAATACCAATTAAAATGAATATACGTTTTCATTTCAATTTATCGTTAGGATATAACACATTTGTCAACAGATATTTACTAAAAGACATGTCACTTTGTTATATTACATAATCACAATCTACATTTTTGATATGAATAATAAATAGAGATTCATTAATTAATCACTTATCATTTATAAAATTAATTTTGTTGCACAATACATACAGTCTCCTTAACCCTTTCAACACATGATGACCTATCAACTGCAATTATAAAGTCATTCTTATAATTTCTAAATGTACAATATCCTTACTCTGATATATCACAAATTATCTTCATTAATTTAAATTCTAATAAATTTAACACCCTAGCCGGGTCATAACTAGATCTATCGAATCCAATTACAATCTTTGCAACATCTATTGCCTATATCATAAATCCCCTACGTTCAATTGGTCAATATATTCAATAATAATATTTTCCAATTCCCTATGGATTTTATCGCATCTAAATTTAAACAATCCGAATGTAAAAATGGCGTGAATTGCATCTACATGTGTGTTTTTGATACCTATAACACCAATTCCAGAATTTACAACCTTCAATCCTACGTTTTTACATACATCTGATTTTCTATAACCCGATTCATACAGACATTTGCATATTTCAACAGCCATTGCCCCTAAATTAACAATTGGGCACACTATGATGTTAAATGTGAAAATCAACTCACCGGTAACTTGGTATAATACATTTTGGAGGTGATTGGCCAACATATCAAACAATTCTTTATTACAATTACCCTTTAATCTCTTTGATAAAACGGTTACAATCCAATACAACGACGTTCCATCTATTGATTTAATGATATATTTTATAGGATCAGCTAGTGACACATATATTCCTAGATTGACAATAACGCACCGGTATCTTTATTAGCAACGTGAAATGCACGAAGTACTAGAGATATTGTTTTAGGAGGTAATATATATGCGCTAGATTTTATTCGTTTACTAAATACAACCCAAAATCCCCTACTCTTTGATAACGGCCTCTGATCCACAAATTTCCTACCAAATTGTAAACTATCACCTGGATCCATGTCAGAAAATTGTGTGTGAACAGGTGGTAGTTTTGATGATATAACTTCCTTTGCTGCCCTTTCCAAACATTTGTTATCAGCTAACATAAGAACATTCTACTTAATTTGAATATTTACCTGAAAATCGTGTCGTATTGGCTTCAATTTGAATTTGGTTAATCTATATGGACTATCAGTCACACTGGAACTGATTGGAGTAGCAAATGCATTCCCAGGGCCTTTAAATCTTATCAGACACTTAAACATATCACAATAGTTGTGAAATTATTTTTTACAAATAAGTAAATGAAAAATCGCGTCACTTCAGTATCCTATTCCAAAATGATAATCTAACTTTCCCGAGTCTATTAAACTTTATATCTTTACAATCAATGCTTTCCAAAAGATAAATGATCAAATTATGTACACCCTGTCTAAATATCTAATTGAATACCTCCTAATCCACATCAATGCATTAAATTTATTTCCATAAATTATACCTTCTCTAGTAAGATTATTAATTGAATGAGTTAAAGTAGACAGGTGAATAAAATCTATAGCAGCTGGGTCTCTAGATGCCAATAGTAAGTACTCGGAACTATCTAATCTTGTCAAAGCATATATAACCTTCCTAGTCTGTTCCAATGCCAAATGTTTTGTTATAGAAGATTGATTAATACCACACTTGGTACGATCATCTCTCACAGCAGACGCTGAATGTAACAAATCACACCTTTTTCGTGCAACAATTGTATATGTCTAGGAAATGCACACGGTTCTGATAATATTCTCTCATATAAATTTGTCAATTTTGTAACTATACTCATAAACAACACTCCAATCGGCCCTATTATACTTCTTACCCTACATTATTTACATCATTCCCGTACACATCACTTTATCACTAGTTATTCAGCAACATCTCTATTTTATAATGCTTTAGATATAAAATGTGAAATCTGTTGAACAAATACTAAACATTACTTTAACATAACACATACGACTATATATTATATACACGCAAGAGTCAGTATAAGTGCGACTAATTATACGGTCATAATCAAAAATTGAAATTAAATTGTAAAATTTTCATTGCCACTACATGCATTATTTTTTCTACTCTATCTTATCTTCAACACTATTTCCACTGGTTCCATCTCCACAGTTAGTTTCGCTACTATTATTACCATTATTATGATTAGGATCATCGTTGGTGCTTTTATTAGTTTCCTCTTCTACGTCAGTGAAACGGTACCTTTTTTGGCTTTCTTAGCTGTGTCCATCAGGGCCTGTGCTCTGACCGTAAGTGATTTTAATCTGTCATTTACAGTTTCCATAGTGAAACATGGGTCGCTATCCAATGGTTTACTTGCCTCTTCCTTTTGAGATCTATCCAAAAAATTTCTCAAAGCCTCACAGTCACTTGCCAATTCACTACGCTGTTCCAATGTAATTGATGCATATTTTGGGTTCTCGGTATCGGCACAAAAAGTTTCAACTTGCCTCAGTGTCTCAAAAACCCTGGGTAGGTTCTGTTTCTTCTCATTATACACCTTAAATCTGTATTGTACCGGCTCCCAGTGCGTATTAATAGTACAGATCCTTGAATCAAATTCGCTTATTGCCGCTTCGTTATTTTCATATAACCATTCTTCCACTTCTCCAATCAATTTGCATAGCTTGGTAGCATCATTTGATGATATAAACTGCTTATGTGACCCATTGATCTTGTCTCGGAAATCATAAATACACGTTTCTAGATCGTTCAACTTCATTAATCTATCCTGCTCTGCTGCATCAACTTTCTGCATTTTATCTTCATCCTTGCAAAAACCATCCAACTCATCCATATCACATTTTCCGTAGAATGGTCTAATTTGTACTTCCAACATCCTCTTATTTGATTCGCTCCTTTCAGTATCCATATCATTTTCAGCAGCCTGACTAATCTACGTTATTCGTGTTCTTGTGAGATTATATAACATTTAACATAGATGCTATTATAATAATATAGTACGATTCACTATCGAGAAGCAGATTCAACAGTAAAAAGTGATTAACAAATATTTAAAAATAATAGTGAATGACTATTCAATTTGAAATTTTGTTAATCATAAATATTGCAAAATTCAATTACAAAATTTATTATGATCAATTAAATAAATTCGAAATTTATAAATTCATACATAATTGATTTTAATCTTTAAAAAATTAATCAAACAATGAGAGAATTTGATAATTAAATGTGAATAATAATTTATCGTTAATAATATTAGCTATTAGTAGAAATAATAAAACATCAATGTTAAAAATCGTAGTAATATGATATGGAAACAACTTACATTGACTATATATGAATCTATGAAGGTAAAGATCCCATGAGGAGAGAATCCCGCACGTACGATAACATGAGATGCATCCTCAAGATTTTGGTTCGATAAATGAACCGAACATGTGCCAAGAAAATCAGAATTTACAACGTGAGGATCGCCATAGGATGCAGATATTTCGTAACCCATAGCCCCCAGCGGAAGTTTGATCTCAGCGATATAATTTAGAGGTGATCCAAATTGAATTATCTCAACAACTTCACCACTATATAACTGTTTACATGCCTTGTAAGTTGTGTTTGATCATACGGCAATTGCCTGCAAATGGCGTTAACTGGCCTCCACACTCTCTCGTAACAATAGTAATCACGAACGCGATAATGCAAAGATGACATAGCGGCCTATATTAACAGCTTTACGCAATAGATAGGTAAATAAATGTACTGACCTGTAAAGCACAACCTCTGGCAACACATTCATCTGCGTTGAGCGTTTTACTGAGCGGTTTATTGAAAAAATTTGAAATAGCGCGTTGTACACAAGGTATTCTTGGGCATCCGCCAACAACTTCAATATTGTGAATCTTGTCAATCGGTTGCCCGAAAATTTTCATAGCATCATCTAACATACCAACTAACGTTGGTATAAATGATTGGTTCAAAATATCTTCAAAATCACTCCTAGAAATACTCCCAGTCAGATCATGATCATCCACGAGACACTCAATATTGTAGTATGCATCGGAATTTGCAGATAGGATTTTTTTGGTTTTATTGGCCATCTCCTCCAGTTTAATTCGGGTTTTAGTTCCGGCCATTGGATCAAGATTGTACTTCTTCTTAAATGAGTCGGCAAAGTACTGTGCCAACAAATGATCGATGTTACGGCCGCCCAAATCTTTCCTAAAAACTTCCGATTGGATCTCCAACTTCTCTTTATAAAAGTCTACAATTGTTATTGATGAATTGGCATGCCCAATCATCACAAATACCACAACAACTGGAGTATCACTATTGAATTCTTTCAACCTATGCATTCCATAATCGAGTGCAAGTGCGGTATCTTCGTTCATAACTCTTAAGCAATCAAGTCCAGCAATTCTACTTGCAGCTAGTAAAGATTCCTTCTGCGAATCTGAAAACCAAGGAGGGTATGAGATTACAATCTCCCTATTGACACAGTTTAGGTATTTATTTGCCATATCAGCCAATGCACGTAAGTAGATTGCAACAACTTGCGTGACTGTAAAGGAACGTTTTTCACCGCAATAATGGACTCTGTATGCCCCCCGTCCATCTTTATTTAAATCAAAATCGCAGTAAGACTCGTACAAATCTATCTTGCTATCACTTCTATTTAGTAAACCCAGGAGATTTTTCAATCCACGGCAAGTATTAGAGAAATTTGTTTTTAGCTAGATGAATCAAAGTATTACCTCAGCTAATGAACGATCTCCAGTTAACCTGTTACGCTTAGTAAATGATACAATTGTCCTGTGTTAGATTATTTTTCGTTGGTAGAATAGGTGATAATTATTTATTATGGTGTGACTTTATGCACATTTAAGGTTATTTAAAATAAAAAACAGTCGATTTATGTACTTACGGCGTCTGCCTAGCGGATATATCATTGAGCACGATTTGAATAGCACCCTTTTGAATAGTAGCAACGGTACTGGTAAGCGTACCCAGGTCAATTCCCAAAACAGGCATTTTACTCGCTAATCAGCAAAATTACACTGTGTATTTTGGATCTAAAAATAGATGCAATATAACTACCCAATAGGAATATACTACACAGCCCAACAGCCACCACTTACTTTTACCATTATTAGTAATCGCTCCTTAAATTAACTCTGTGTTCACAATAATTCTTAATTATTATAATTTATAGCATTGGTATTACCATGTGTAATTAGTTTGTTGGATTAGAAAAAATATATTTGTTTTTTCCTCGCAAAATGAACTATACACAGCACATGTTTCATACATATTACATATATTTGACATTTTTATAAAATTACTTATTTGACTGATCAAATAAGTTTCATTAAAATTTCTAAATTTATAAAATTATCTCAAAACTATGTGTCAATATACTTGTTTTAATCACAACAATAACAATTATACAATCACATACATAATATGCGTGTGCTAGATAATACAAAAACAAATTTCGAAGATTGAATGAATCACTAAATACACAATTTATAATCCCATATTAATGTCCTTCAAAAACAATATGTATGTATATTATCCAATATTTAAAATACAGATCAACCACAATAATCGTAATACATTGATTCATCTAATGCAATATTTACTACCTAGAATTACATTTTGTGGCCTATGTTATAAAAATATGCATTTTACACAAACCTTATTGTAATTGCTCGATTTATTATATATTATAATTATATATCTTAGATAATGGAAGTTAAAGTTTGTTCCGACATAAAATAGATATAAAAGCTTAGGTCAAGAATAAAGTCACAAAGTTGTATTGTTGATGAAATAAGGTTATATGTTTATGGAATTGTGATTTCTAATTTATTAGATTACATAATAAATTTTATATATATTAAATAAGCTATATAGAGCCAAAATATCCCATAATGATACTATACAAATGTCAAACTTTGCATTTATATATACAATATATGGTTCTGCTACTCATAATATGGTCAGGCGTAATTAGTACCCCAGTGAGGAGTTATACTGTAGATATATTTGTGACCCCCTACGTTTTAAATGCCCCCCTATAATAAAGTGATGTTGGTGTCATTTAGGAAGTATTGAGATTAATTAGGGGCAATTATAAATGACACCCCCTAACCCCATTAAATTACGTAGTAGGGCAGTCACAACCAATTTACCGAGCATAAATTCGACTAACTATACAACTTTCCAGTTAAAATGTCTTCCCAGGAAACTTTCGAGTTCAATGCGGACATATCACAACTACTTAGTATGTTCTACATACTTTTAAAAGTCATATTCATGTGAATAGTATGATTCCATGAATATCAATAATATATTATTTTAACTAACACAGGCTTGATCATAAACGCTTTCTATAGCAACAAAGAGATTTTTTTGAGAGAATTAATCAGTAATGCCAGTGATGCTTTGGAGAAGATCCGTTATGAACTTCTTCGGGATGGCACTAAGGTGTCCGATGAATCAGAATTTAGTATCAAAATATCAGCAGACAAATCCAACAACACTTTGACCATTGAGGATAGCGGTATCGGTATGACTAAAGCTGATCTCATTAATAACTTGGGTACCATAGCTAAGTCTGGCACCAAAGCTTTCATGGAAGCTATGCAATCTGGTTGCGACATGAGTATGATTGGACAATTTGGTGTTGGATTTTACTCGGCTTACCTTGTTGCAGAAAAGGTAACTGTTGTGTCGAAACACAACTCTGATGAACAATATATATGGGAGTCATCCGCCTCCGGTGTTTTCACCATCACCAAAGATGAAACCACGGAAAAGATGAAGAGGGGTACACGTTTGATATTGCAACTCAAGGAAGATCAGACTGAGTATTTGGAAGAAAGGAGACTGAAAGAATTAGTGAAGAAACACAGTGAATTCATCTCATTCCCAATTCACTTGCTATGCGAAAAGACGAAGGAAGAGGAAGTTACCGCTTCTGATGATGAGGGTGATAAGAAAGAGGATGATAAGAAAGAGGATGATGAGAAAGAGGATGATAAGAAGGGTGAAGACGAGAAGGTGGAAGATGTTTCGGAGGATAAAAAGAAAACTAAAAAGGTATCTACTGTAACTAAAGAATGGGAAGTTTTGAACAAACAGAAGCCTATTTGGATGAGACAGCCCAATGAAGTCACGAATGAAGAATATGCCAACTTTTATAAGAATCTCACTAATGATTGGGAAGATCACTTGGCCGTAAAGCACTTTTCGGTTGAAGGCCAATTGGAATTCCGCGCCATCCTATTCATCCCCAAGCGTGCCCCCTTCGACATGTTTGAAAATAGGAAGAAAAAGAACAACATAAAACTTTATGTCCGCCGCGTGTTTATTATGGATGATTGTGAGGAATTGATCCCTGAGTGGCTTAGCTTTGTTAAGGGCGTTGTGGATTCTGAGGATTTGCCACTAAATATTTCCCGTGAAACTCTACAACAAAATAAAATTTTGAAGGTTATTAGAAAGAATCTGGTTAAAAAGTGCCTCGAATTATTCTCTGAGTTGACTGAGAAGAAGGATGATTTCAAGAAATTCTACGAGCAATTCAACAAGAACCTCAAACTTGGCATTCACGAAGATAGTGCCAACAGGAATAAGGTTAGTTAAATTTAATTGCTGTTAAATTGTGTGTATATAACCACCTTACAATGATTTATGGTTTTTTATAAATTATTGTATTTTTGGTGGTATAAAATTTTGTGGTGGACTGCAATGTTTTATTGCCTAACATCGCAACACGATTCCTTGAGCTGTTATCAATCTCTGCATGATAATAATGAGTCATGGTCGTGGTACACAACACTAAATTACATTTTAGTTGATCATCTCAAATTATGTATTGTTACTGTTACGTCACAATTTTGAATTGTACATCAGTATTATACCACGAGTTTACATAATTAAATTTGGTTCATCTTTAAATGCATTTATGTTATAGATACAAGTAACTTGTTTGAACAAAAAATAGATCTTGTAACATTTTATTATGCAATTTTCTAACTTAGATTTCTGAATTGCTAAGATTTGAAACAACGAAATCTGGAGACGAGGCAATCAGTCTGCGTGAATATGTAGACAGAATGAAACCAAACCAGAAATATATCTACTATATCACTGGCGAATCCATCCAAGCCGTGTCAAATGCTCCATTCCTAGAGAAATTGAAGGATAAAAATATTGAGGTTATTTACATGACTGACCCTATTGACGAATACGCTGTTCAGCAAATTAAGGAATTTGACGGCAAGAAATTGAGATGTTGCACCAAAGAAGGTCTGGATATTGATGATGAGAAGGATGAAGAGGAGGAGAAGAGATTTGAACAGGTTAAGCAGGAAATGGAGCCCTTGTGTAAGACAATTAAGGAAGTTTTGCATGATAAGGTCGAGAAGGTCACTTGCGGCAAGAGGTTTACTACTTCACCTCTAGCTTTAGTTACCAGTGAATTCGGCTGGTCTGCCAATATGGAAAGAATTATGCGTGCACAGGCTCTTAGAAACTCATCAATCACTGTAAGTTTTCACTGAAATGTCGCAAAGGATTGAATGCTTTTCACCAGTGATTGATTAAATGGGTTGTTTGTATTTGTGTATGATGACAATCGCTATGCACCACTCCTAACAAATCTATTTTGAGGATAATAGCTACTGAACATTGTTATTACAATTATTTATTTACACGTTTACATATAAATATGTTATATGTTGTATATAATTCCATTTAAATTCATGATTTCCATAAGTTTTCTGACATAGTCTTATATGGTTTCAAAGAAGACCATGGAAATTAATCCCTACCACAGCATCATGAAAGCGCTCAAGGAGAGGGTTGCTGCTGACAAATCTGATAAAACGGTCAAAGATCTCATCTGGCTATTATACGAGTCTGCCTTGCTAATTTCTGGATTCAACCTGGAAGAACCAACTCAATTCGGCAATAGAATCTTCCGTATGATCAAGCTTGGCTTGGCGTTAGAGGACGATCAACCTGATGACACAGATTTGCCGCCCTTGGATGAAGGTGTTGCTGTTGATGGTGGCGACTCCAAGATGGAAGAAGTTGACTAATTTACTACCTTTTATTATAGATACTAACACAGTCAAATAATTATAATAACTATTCAGATTAGTAATCACAGGTGCATTGATTATACTTGTCCGTGTGTGTCTGTGTTCGGCGGAATGTACTCTGTGAGCCTATGCCAATATGACAAGTATATACTATGGTAATCATGTATATTGGTGACATGGACGATGTATATACTAATGATAGTATACCGGAGGAATAATACACTGGGACATAGGGGCATGTATGGTAGATATACTGAGGAAAATATGGTAGGGGAAAATTAAACAGAAATAGTATGTGCCAACATATGGGTGAACAATCAAGATATACATAAATGGTCAATGGTATCACTATGGATATATTGGCTAAATGGTGTAATGGTGGGAAAAATATGGAGATGAAATTATGTGAATATGAATTAATATAAGTAGTGCTACAATATATGCACATATATATTGTGTACATAATTGTAAACATACATATTAAGTGAGCTATAAATTGTACACAATTAGAAGATGTAATTGGCAAAGAATGTTAATTTTTAAATATTTTCGTGTGCGATGAATGATTTAAACATAAAATAATTGTAATAAATGCATTGTAAAAATTATACTCCGATTTTTAGCTATTATGAGTGTATATGCAGAGATGAGCATGGGAGGGTTAGACAGTTTAAGAGCTGTGACATATAGGGCAGTATCAATATTGTCCTGTAGTTGAGATTTTTTGAATAAAAGTATAAAAAACAGGAGGGCCATATGGGTATTAGACTTTCGCGATTAATGAGTCGCCTCTTTTCCAAAAAGGAAGTGCGCATACTCATGGTCGGTCTTGATGCCTCCGGAAAAACTACAATACTATACAAACTCAAACTGGGCGAAGTTGTAACTACAATTCCAACAATAGGTACTAAAATAACTTAATTTTAGGATTTAATGTTGAAACTGTTGATTATAAGAACATTTCATTCACTGTTTGGGACGTTGGTGGCCAGGATAAGGTAACTCTCAGCTAATCTCCAGATACGGCCTTTGTGGAGGCATTATTATGGCAATACTCAGGCTATAATTTTCGTGGTGGACAGCAATGATAGGGAACGCATAGATGACGGTAGGCTTATTGTCATTTAGCTCGGGATGAATTGCATAAAATGCTGAATGAGGATGAGCTTAAGGATGCTATTGTACTGGTTTATGCTAATAAACAAGATCTGCCAAATTCCCTGGGGATTGACGAATTAACCAATCGACTCAAACTGCAACAACTTGAAAGTCGCCCCTGGTTTATTCAGGCAACCTGTGCGACCACTGGTACGGGTTTATATGATGGCATGGATTGGCTGAGTTACAACCTCAAACATTACTAATTGTACCTACGCATACGCAACACTCTAAAATGATACTTTATCACTAATTAAAGTAAATATTTATCTAATTAATAACATTCATTATAATATATATTGTGACTATGTCGCTGGCAGTTACTTGTGATGTATTTGGTACTTTTTCCACGTTAGTTACACACCATAATTAAAACGTTTGTGGTTATTTTATTTTTTGATATAAACTGACTTTTTAAACATATGCAATATATGATATGCACTGTTGTGAGTTATTGTGAAATGTTATCAGTTGGGTGATTGAATATGGTATGTGATAAGTATGTTGTCAATTTTATTACGTTTAGTCCTGTTAGTGCACTCAATCGCTATCACTACCAGAAATGACTTATTTCACGCATTGTGTCTATACAGAAATACGTCCAAAAAAGTAGATAAGCTTAAAAGTGATCTGTCTAAAACATTATCTTACAATTATCACCAGCATAATTTGGGAAATTTTATAAATTCTATAAGAAATAACTATTTACTTCCGGACATTCAACTTAGTCCTGGATCTAGGACATTCTACTCAATCCTTTCATTGCCAAGCTATATTGAGTTGGCTAATCAAATACTACACAAATCCGACGTTTTGATTGAATTTGATTTGCAAATACAAAGCAATTCTCTGTTGGAATCACTGCCAGATACTCATGCTAAGAGAGCTGAGTTACGGGCCGATGCTTATAAGAAGTTTAGACATATAAAATCACAATTGACCGATGGACTGCCATTCTCATCAGTAATATCAGAACATCTAATCATTCGGGATTCATTTAAAACGCTTAATTATGGAGATTCTTGGCGTTTAGTACACAAAAAAGCATGTGAAAATCAGCTTGTTGCCATTTTCAAAAGAATTGCAAATGCAGTTATAAACAAAGTATTCATCCCCCTCCTAGTCACTACACTCAGCAACTTGTTCAAACATTTTCGCATGCAAATAAATTAATTGTACATTATTCATGGTACTATAGTGATTATGCATCATAATAGTTAGAGTATTACACAACCAGTTACGTTTTTCAATTTGTTTTCCAAAATCTGGAGCTTCTTTTCTGACTCCCCTTGCTCACTTTGCAACTTGGTAACGATTGTGCCGTGGATCTTGTTTATAGTTGCTACAAACTCACCCATTCCCTTACTGGCTCTACTGGGATCTGGCGCATTAATATTCTTAACCAGCGCCAAATTGCTATAAAACTCCATGCTGCAAGCACCAAGTTTTTCGCAGGCATTTATTCGGCTTATATTAGCCAATACTGTGTTTTGTCCCCCTTCTTTTTTACTAATGATTTCCACTTCCTGGGCTTCCCTTAGATCGTTTGGCGTAGATGGAAATTTTTGTTGAAATACATCCTTTTCAATATCCTCCTCCAATTTGTTCAAATCATCCACCGTTGGAACATCATCCAAATGGCCTTCAAGAACCCATTCATTAAATATCTTCAGTTCAATTGTAGGCTAGATAACTATTCACTTACGTTGTTTTCTATGGCATGTCTCAATTTACTTGAAAAGTTGCGTTTTTTCGTATTCGCAGCCACACTATTAGTATCATTTGTAACTTTTGATACCTTAGAATCATTGTGCCCAAGTTGCTCCAATATGAAAGTGTGGAAAAGTGTACGATGTAGGAGCGTTTTACTTGTGTTTTGTGCGGTAATATTTGTGAATTGGCTGTTTACTGTACGCAGAAACTCCAGTATTACTTCGTATTGCCAATCTGGCAGCGCGTTAGAGTCACTTAAGTTTGTGAAATTATACGGAGAAATCCCTTTCGTTAAGAATGATTTCAATTGCTGTATGTCTAGTTTGATATCAGAAGGCTTCTAAAATTATCAATAATTTACCTTGTATATCCCCACTGATATCCCCGATTTTCCTGGGTTAGATGATATTGACAATTTATTCGCTCCAACAAGAGCCATTTTAGCCAAGTTCCAAAACTTATGTCGAGTGAACTCAGATATAAGTGATCTAGATATAACTGCCAATAAGGCCATATTCGTTTCAAAGCTATTGTCATCAGAAATTAACACGTATTCTAACGGACTTGGCTTTATGTGAACTGATTTATCTCCTTCGCATTTATTGAGTTTGTCGCTAATTACACTGCCTTTATGGGCCTTAAATTGCGTAGCTGCCCTGGAAAACATAGAAGATCTCTCCTTATCTTTTCTATATATTGCACTAGACAACGATCTAAGTTTGTTTTGCAATTGAATGATTTGGTCAGCCAGTGATGATATAGGCAATGAATTGGCAATTTCACACTGTAAAATTTTGGAATCAACGCTATTATTATCGCATTTAGTATCAACACTTGGCACCGTCGTACATTTTGCGTAGCTCGATCGTTTATTCTTATTACTGCTCAGAGATATTTTTCTATGTTCAGTTACTTTGCACTCATCATTTTCGATGACTTCACTAACATTTTTATTGTTAAAAGGGTTGCTAGTGGTGTGTTGTGTTGTGTCAGAAGATGAATTTGCATATTTAGCCAAAATGGCGTCATTTCTAGTGTCCATTCTCATGTCTACCATTTCAAAACCAACTCTAAGTCGTTCTGTATCATAATCCTTACAGCCTTTTGGCGTAGCTAATATGACAGCTCGTTTGGTCAGTTCATTTTGAAATGCTAGTGCAGATTCAATCCAATATGATAGGGCTTCCATTTTGGACTGGTTAAATCGTTTTGTAGAGTCCGTTTCGCCGGTTCTGAGTATTTTATTCTTCAAAAATCTGCCACCTTTAGCACAATTTTTATTTGTATTGTCATTTGATTCATTGCCTGTAGTGATTGGTGATTCATTTGCCGAAAAATTGCTAAAATCTATCTTTTCAAATATACTGTTTAGAAATGCTTTGAAATCATTTTGATTAACGAATTCCTTAGAAATATCATCAAGCGTTATACAATTATTAGAATTTGCAATTAGTGATACATTGTATGCAATGTGTTTCGTTAAATTTATGACTTCGCTACATTTTTTATCCACCAATTGAAACAAGTTGTTTTTGGAAATGACAAAAGCGACTGCCAGTAATACTTCCCTAGAGCTTTTTTGACTGAATAACTGCAGCATTCTTGGATATTTTAGGTTTTCTAGGTAAATCGGCACAATCACATTTACAGTAGTAGCTGTGCTTTCAAATTCATTTTTATTACATTCATCCGTCAATTTCAAGGATTCATCGGAGGAAACTTCCGATTTGAATCTTCTATTTCCTTCATAAATACTGATTAACACAATCTTGTTTAGCAAATTTAACATCTCATCAAATACATTTGATTGATTTATCGAGGCATCTTGTAGCAAATTTTTAGACAACTTGCCCATTCTAAACTCAGCAGTAATACCATTCAGAGGCGAATTTTGATTGTCCCAATGCAGCAATTCGTCTAGCGCATAATTTATTGCCATTGGCAGATCTATCGCCAGACTCGTTGGTGTCACGGTGATTCATTTTGCCTACAGATTCTTTGGCACAGAAATAATTTTAGATTTTCAGAAAATAAGGGCGGGAAATAAGGAATCCTGTGCCCACATAACTATGAAACATAATATATTTCACTGCATTACTAACACACTAAAATTGACTATAAAAATTAGTCTAATTTCATAGCCGTGGTACTTTTCAGTTGAAAATAACTCTATTTAGATGTAAATTCTAATGAAAAGTACTGTATGTATGAAATTGGGCCAATGTGTATAGCGATGTAATAGTGTCGTGCTTACCAGTATTGTCATGGGGGCCCGAACGAAGAAAGTGGATTCACTAGTTAGGCAACTAATAGAGAAATGCGTCAAATTAAACCAGAGATCGCTGTTATTTATCATTGGAGACAAGAGTAGACTGCAAGTTTCCAATTTACATTACCTACTCTCGAAGGTTACTAATTCTTCGAAGCCTACAGTACTTTGGTGTTACAAAAAGAAATTGGAAGTGTCATCTAATCGCTCAAAAAGACTTAAGATCGCCAAAAAATTAGCTAAGAAGGCGTCTTATGATGCGGAAATTGAGGATCCTTTTGAATTATTTCTATCCACTACCGATATTAGGTATTGCTTATACAAGGACACCAAGCAGATACTAGGACAGACATTCAATATGCTTGTACTACAGGTATTACAGTATATATCGATAAATTTATCATATATACTAATGAATGGCAATTCATTAGTATATATAAATCTTAATACATTGAATTTGATGTAGGACTTCGAGGCCCTAACACCTAACATCATGTGTAGAACCATAGAGACGGTTAAGGGCGGAGGCATAATACTATTTCTACTAGATACCATTAGTTCGCTTGAAAGTTTGTATTCAATAACTATGGATGCTCATCACAAATATTCAACTGCCAGATTCAATACTTGCCAATCTAGGTTCATCAAACGCATGATTTTATCCCTCGTTACAAATTCCAATGCTTTAGTTGTCGATGATGAACTTAACATTTTACCTATAGTCAATAGCACACCCAATTCTAGTACCTTGGACGTTGATAATAACAATGGAACGATAAATGTCAATGCAAGAAATGCTAATGACTCTAATATTGGAGAATTCGACTCTTTAAATATATCTAATTACGCAAATTACGATGATGATGATGATGATAACAGATATTCTGGAGCCAAGCGACTACATTCTATTACTGTAACCAAAGATCAGGGGCAAATATTTTACAGACTTTTAAACATGTTAGTTAATAAAAGAGGCACTGAACATTATGTTGCAATTACTGCTGGTAGGGGGAGAGGCAAATCTGCCGTTTTAGGATTAAGTATAGCTGCAGCATTGAGTTTGGGATTTAGTAACATTTATGTGGCAGCTCCTGTTGCAGATAATGTAGCTACGCTTTTTGAATTTGTCGTTAAAGGGCTTGAAACTCTAGGTTTCAAACCACACACTGACTTTATCATATATTCTTTAGATAAACAAGAAATTGTGCCCATAGAGACGAACAATCTCACAAGATTATTCACTGGTTCCCGTGCCAAAACGACAAAAGTTACTACCCAAATCGTATTCAAAGGTGAAATTAAACAGGCAATAACCTACCTATCTCCTTCAGATTTGAATAACTGGAATTCAACTCTCACTAGTGTAGAACTGTTAGTTATTGATGAGGCGGCAGCGATGCCCATTCACATCTTACGAAAATGCAGGGGGTCCTTTATAACCTTTTTATCATCAACTATCAATGGCTATGAAGGCACTGGCAGGGTATTGTCACTAAGGCTATTTAATGAGCTGGAAAGTAAACATGGTTTGTCGAAGTTGGAGATGATGGAACCCATTAGATACGCGGCAAATGATCCTACTGAGAATTGGCTTACAAAACTACTATGTTTAAATGCTACGGCACCTCCAAAGTTAGGGGATGAAATATCGGCTCCAAATAAATGCGAGTTGTTCCAGGTTGATCGAGATGCTTTGATGTCATTTCATCCATGCGCAGAGGCATTTTTGCATATCTTAAAATCAACATTTATTTCATCGCACTATAAAAACTCTCCAGATGATTTCATACTTATGAGTGATTCTCCATCACATGCCGTATTTGTATTGATTTCTCCGGCAGATAGGATGAATTCTGGCGTTCCCAATGTCATTTGTGCTATTCAAGTGGGTACAAGTCTTTAAAACGAATAAAATGAGTTTTTCACAATTTTCACCAATTTAATACTATACATTTTTGCATATTTTGTTTAATGATGAGTGGCCTCTTGGTCATTTAATATGCTATTCTTAAATTGTATGTTTGTAAAAATTGCTTTTGTCCTATAAATATAAATTTTTATCTTCTTAGACCTTTTAAATATCTAATATAGATATCTCTTGAAGGAAGACTTACGAAAGATGAAATATCGCAGAATATAAACAACTCTAAAATGCCGGCAGGTGATCTAATTCCTTGGACTCTTACGCAATACTATACAAACGAAGATTTTGGGGCATTGAGCGGGGTAATTGAAATTTTTATTTAGGTTCGTATAGTACGTATTGCAGTACATCCACATTTACAGCGCATGGGTTACGGAACACAGGCGATAAAATTGTTGATAAATTTCATCAGTAGTAGCGTCAATAACAATGATGATAAACCGTACAAAACGTTCAGATCTAATGATGATGTAGTTACACCTTTGCTTGTGCCTTGTGATGAAGCTACCTTTGGAATTAATGTGGACTACATAGGGGCTTCATTTGGTTTAACCTGTGGTTTGATTAAGTTTTGGAACAACTTGGATTTCTATCCAGTGTACCTAAAACAGACACCCAATGAGATTATAGGGGAGCATTCATGCATTGTCATAAGGCCAATTACTTCATCATTGATTTCTCAGAGTAAACCAACTTGGCTAAGCGGATTTGCTATGGATTTTTCTAAAAGACTATTGGCACTATTACCTGGTCCATTTAGTAGGTTGCCCTTATACTCTCTAACATACTTGCTATTCAACAATACTGCCAGTGATAATGTAGACAACACAAATGACGTGCATGTGAACATTACACAATTTGTAAATAATAATTTACCATTATCACTGGGGTATAATGATTTGGACAGATTAGATAGATATTCCAAGCAATTTTCCCAACTCAGATCAGTGCTTGACATACTTCCATTTATCGCATTGTTAGTTTTTACTGGAAAGATCAGAATAGAATTATCCATTTTGCAAAAGGTGGTGCTTCTAGGTATCGCTTGTCAGATGAAACAAGCAGATGAAATTGCAGCTGAGCTAGATTTGCCATCCAATCAGATTTTGTCCATTTTACACAGGACAATTTTCAACATAAATGCACTGATAAGGGACGGGCTGACCAAACAATTAGAGAGGGAGACAGTGAATTAGCATCAATTCAACTTATTCAATGAAGTAACATTTTCTGTAAAATTATATATAACATCATAGTCCAAAGTGGCTAAGAAAGAGTATCATTATCATGATCCATACATTATGTATTGTTGGAGATGGATATTAACTTGACAGAAAAATTAGGTTAGTAAAAATTTGAGAATGAAAATGATTTCATAGTAAATAACTAAATTATTAATTGTCTATTAATTCCTTAAACTCCCAGTATTAAGTTTTTTTCCAATCCTTCCATAAATCACTCTGTCCAGTTTGCCAATCAATTCAATCTGTTTCTCAAACTCCCATAGTTGGTTTTTAATAACTTCATATTTATCTTTATAAAATTTTAGATCCTTTTCCAAATTCTTGATCAGTTCATCGTTGTTATTTGATTTTTGGATAGGTTCCCTTTCATGATAGTCATTATACGAATGGGTACGTAGTAACACTAGGAATTTAAAAAGTTCTGTTATTGGATGATTAGCACCAAAATTATCACCAGAGATCATTAAGATATTGTCTAGTACCCGCTTAAAAATTTCATTTAGGGACAACGAATCTTCTAGATCTTTTATGTGCTTTCCATAGATTAAGTCGAACCCACGTATAAATTCATGAAATTTGTTACAATTACTGCAATGTGTGTTCATAATCACTAATAACAATGTTAAATTTGTATGTTTGTAATGGTAACTAATATTTCACAAATGCTTACACTAAATACGCAAATTAATGTTTTGTTATATTATCCAAGATACATACTAAAAGGAAATGCATCGAATAATTCAATATTGATGCAGATTATATTATGTGGGCAACATTCCGGATGAACGATGATATACCTAAAGTTGGATATGGATTTTTTAATTATAAATTACAAATACAATCTACTATTAATTGTAGTATAACAGACTGCGACAGCAATAACATTACCATTATTAGTGAACACAAAATATTTTCAACATCTACAAAAACGTTTATTATTACCAGAATATATTATTCACAAGTGTTATAATACACAACGAAATATTTGTCGTTGATAATGATAAGTAAAATACAAACAGATTAATCAGCGATCAAATTTGCCAGGGTTTCATTGGAGTTATTAATCCACCCTCCCAATTTCTCCATCAAATGGTTTGATTCCTCAACAAATCTCTTTTGATCGCTAACAACTTCACTTGTATCACATAAAGTGTCAGCCGTTTCTAAAGTGTCCAAATGAAATCCAGGCTTTACCGTATTTCCAGTTCTAGTCTCGGTTACCTTTCGAAGCCTATCATTTACAGATGTAGCATTAATTTTAAATGATTCTGTGCGAGTTGACCCTTCCAGTAGTAGGCCACCACTCCTAGTGACTATTGACGGGGTAAATTCTACCCTATCTAATTTGGATATTGAATCCTCCAGGCAATCTAAATGGAGGATCAATTGAGGGAAATTTTTGATAATCTGATACAAATTCTCCACCTGTCCCTCATCGAAATGATTGCCCTCAAGTCTAATAGTCAACTTGTCTGAACTCCCCCAAGGAACACATGCTAAGAGAACGCCAAAGTTAGAAATGCGATTATCCCTCAAATCTAGATATTCTAATCCTCTAATGGTCTCTATGCCACTTAGGGATTCCAAAGTATCGAAACTGTTACCTTTCAACGTCAATTTCTTCAATCCGATTGCGGAAGAACTCCTAGGAGCCTCTAAATTATCATCTAACCATTCTTCTGTTGTTGCACTCAAAAAGTTTCCGTCCAAATTAAGCTCTACTAGTGAATTTGGTAGCACAGATCTGATTTAGTTTCATAGTAAAGCGTATTGTATATGTATTATCAACGTAAATGAATATAATTATTATTACAAGATATATGCAGAGAATGTATTTAGAATCAGATATATGATGCTATTGTTATACGGTAAGAATAGAGCAAAAATAAAGATTAAATATTTCTATAAATATCACATAATGTGGATTATAAACGTATTCATACAAAATATATAGTTTACAGATTTGACATGATTCTATAGTGCGAATAAATTATTAAATTGAGTAGAATTGAGAATTAAAAGGACGTTTAACAAAATTTATTAAATCCTAATAATAGTTTTACATTATTGAGTAATACTTAATGAAATAAGTGCGTATAGGTAGATTTATAAATGATGATATACGTGCGTTAAAAAAAATTAATATATGAAAAGAAATGCCAAATATGTGAATTTATAATTTACACATGAGTATAAATGCAATTTCAATGGACTGCTAGTATAGATATTGATGATTAGTATAGGCAATTGATATGGTATATATGTGTATGGAAATGTATATCAGTGCAAAACATGAGATAGTGTGATTACCTATTTTTGCCGATGAAAATGGACGTGGTAGACTGAGAATTGTGGTAAAAGCCAAATATTTCGATCTTATTGTTCGACAAATCTAGTATCTCCAAGTTTACAAGCTTGTCAATCCCATTCAATTCACTAATTAGATTGTTAGAAAGATCAAGCCGTTTAAGATTTATAAAGGTTTCAATACCTTTGGTAGAAATTACGTTTTTGCCGGAGAGATAGAGCGATTTTGTCTCCTTAGAATGTTCGGTGTGAGCGATCTCTAGCATTGAGGAGCCCATCTGGTCCCCACAATAAGAATCATGAGAACTCATTTCTTACGTAATGCATACAGGTAACATAATTCTTACTAAGAAATGCAGTGCAACACTTTGGCCCGGATAGATATAGAAGGGCGTTCAATTGTATGACCAAGTTCAAGACAATGCAGCCCTTCGCATCCCGCACGTATTGCACACTCACTTAGACAGTAACCCCGTATCGCTGCGATTAGCGAGTATCGTTACTCTTAAAGATTCATTGCAAACTAGCAGTGGTGTGCAAACAAATTTGCATGATATTTTGGATGGCACTGGAATTGTTGGTGAGTTAACTGCTTCCTTGTGTGGTCTAGTGGATCGAGTCAACGAGAAGTCTTTGATTGCACTGCTCAGACAAATCAACACTGCCCACAACAAGTTTAGAGGTAGCCCTTCCATGACTAATCTAGAATCGGCTATGGTCGACGATCTACTCTCTACGTGTTTTGACAACTACCAGTGCATGCTACCATTACTCAGGACATTCGTTTGGGTGATAGGCACTAGCAACACTTCAATCAATTATATCTAATAACTATAATTATCATTATACTTTCCGGTCCTAATTTACAATCATCATTGTTAGGTTGTTAAAATCTTAACTATATTGTAATGCATTAATATTCGATTAATTGATGTGTAATACATTTCAAGATTGTGTTTTGGATAATTTTTGTTAATTTTATCTATGTGCTATCCGCCCCTAGACATGAATATACAAATATATAATATGGTAATAGAAGTTGATAGTGCAAAAGTCGCTCCTGACGGGATCCATTAGCTCAGTGGTTAGAGCGTCGGTCTTATGTACCGAATGTCGTGGGTTCGATCCCCATATGGATCAGTTGTCGATGCCCTTTTTATTCGAATTGATACTATTTATCATTCATTTTCACAGAGATTAGGAGTTAATCGTTTGTTTAGTTATTTTGTCACGTTTACAGTGCTTATTGAATATGTAAAGGCGTGGCTTATTTGTCACTATTAAATATTTACACATTCTTTTTATTTACTAGTAATTACAATGGAATTACATGTATTTGCATTAAAAAGAGCGATGATGTATTAAGATTTTAAATATGTATACAATAAACTCAGTTACGTACATAATCTATAGTCATATGTATATGATATAAATTTATACATTATATATTATATATAAACAAGTACAATGACAATATAATTAATGTGTTAAAAGGTTAATAAACTATCTATGGTTGGTCTTGCCAATGCCCCGCTTGCCCGAGAACAGATGTTTTGGCATTTTGACGTTAATCGATCTGTCATTTTCAGCCCTAACGCCCTTTGGCATTTTGGGCTTCTTGATAAGCTTAAGCTTTCTATCCCTCTGTACTGACATGCCCATGCTTTTCTTGGCCAATAGACTTATTCTATCTGTTGACTTTTGGTTGATATTAGCTACCAATTTATCAGAAACGTCAAGCGTATTCATGTCATCCTCACCCTTGCCAATCATACTCAATTTCATTAGTTTACTTGCTCCCAATGATTTTCTAGCTTTTTTGGCTGTTTTGGCTTTGATGGCCATACTGATCTGTGCTGGACCGTTTCTCTTCTTCTGCAATTTCCTCTCCAATTGTTTGGCCTTGATACTCGAGTGCATTTCATCCAAAGCATTTTGCATACTCTTCCACTCTCCATCTATTGGGTCATCATTAATTTCTCTCATTAACAATTGCTCTTCCATCTCTAACATTTTAAGTCTCTCATCTATGTCAGGATCCACAAAATCAAAGACGTTTTTTCCGTCGTAGATCTCTGGAAATACATCGTATTTCCAATTGGGATCATCTAGTATGTAATTTTTCCTCAAATCGATGGAATACACACCAGGGCCGCCATATTTGTCCTCCAATTCCTTCTCCGTCATAAAACTTGCACCATTCGACTTATCAATGTCATCTCCATCCATGTCGCTGTCCAATTTCATATTCATTTTAGCACGTATTATAGATTCAGGGATATTGTGTGGCCTAGGCTGCGCATTTGTCACATACAATCGGTTCATTAACATTTCAGCCTTCTTAGAACTTGCCTTTTCACACACCCTCTGATCCAACAACATTTTACACGCCTTATTTTTTGAATCGTCAACACCTTCGCCACTTAAAGTACTGCATTCCTGATATGCTACGAGAGGCTCATTATTTGCCATTTCTTCGATTAATTTTTTGTGTTCTGGCATTAAACTATCTACTGGCATTGCATCTATCTTGTTAAGTACTATAACGATGGGCTTGGAGTGGAAAAGGGCTTTGATTGAGTGATAAAGTTTCACTTGCTCATGTATTTTAAAGCCACACTCTTCACTAATATCAATGAGGTAAATTATGGCAGCCTATGTTATGCAATAAATAATAAGTGTAAAATAACACATGTATAGATTTTTTATTGAGAATTGCCTATAAGTACATTTAATGCAATTCATTCAAATCACGTTGGAATTTTTTAGTATATTCAATCAACGCATAAATATAGAGGACATTTTAATGAAATTTAAGGGGATATAATGTAAATTTTGATTTTATCGATTAAATTGTCAATACATCTAACACTTAATGGATTCGAACTAGAAATTTTCGATTTATACAATAAAATACTAATATATTACGAGTATCTAGTCAAATTTTATTCGATATACAGAAGAATATACAAAAACTATTGAATGTTACAAATATTAAACTTTCAAGAATTAAAATATATGGATATATGAATATCTACTTACTGGTATGTGAGCTAAGGCTGTTATGGCGGTCATTTCAATTGTATTCATATCTTCCAATGGATGATCTAACAAACCAGGCGTATCAATTATCTACATAAAATCACCTCATACCTGCCATCGAATATAGTTATAATCAAAGTGACCAACGTATAGAGATTTTGTGGTAAAGGAGTATGGTTGTACATCCACATTAGCATGGCTGACATGGTTCATGAAGGACGATTTTCCAACGTTAGGATAGCCAGTTAGTATAATGGTTCTCACATGTGGATTAATTGAGGGTAATCTACCCATATGTTGTCGAACATCTTCCAAATATTTGAGTGACGCATCCAATTTCTTCACAGCAGTGCACATTCTACCCAATGCAGCACGCTTCAACATTTTACACTTATACAATGATGAACCATATTTTAACATTCTTACATATTCCTTGGCAACCCTATCCACTACTCCCTTTATAGCATTAACTTGACCTAGGGCACATTTGTAGTGGTCACGATCGTATAGTACGTTAAAGAGATCAGAGTAAAAAGGGTGGATATCCTTAATTAAATAGCTAAAAGTAGTGAATTATTATATTGTTTTTAGAATGAATATAATAATTAATGTGATTCAAAGAAGGGACTTACATCAAGCTTAGGAAGCTCCGTGAGAATCTGTTGTAGCCGATCGCGAAGAACTTGTTGACAATACTTAACCTTGCGCATATAAAAATTTCTAATTCTAGAAATCTTAAATTGTTTATGAACTTCAGTTGGAGTTTTCCTCTGGGTTTGCGATAGCACTATGTCGATAAGTTTTTTGGCCCCTGGAATCGTGGTGATATTTTTGAAATTATAAAGTTGTCTCTGTTGTGCCATTTCACTCTAATTATATTAATGGATTATTTATTGAGACAAATTATGGGTTAACTAGGGTCAACTCCTCTAGCGTCAACTGAACAGCACCAGAATTATAGCCCGCCATTACATACGCTTCATTCTTATGGTGTATATAGTTATTAATGTATGATATGCAATTATTGTAACACGCGTCCACCATGTTTGATCCGACAATTCACTGGGCGGCACTGTTGTAAAGAATGTTTCTTAGATAATTTCGTTAGTGAAATCCACGAGACTATTGTACAATATGACATGATCAATAACAATGATCGTGTTTGTGTCGGTGTCTCCGGAGGAAAGGATTCAAGTGTTTTGATAGACATTCTTTATAATATAAAGGTCACATATGGATACAGTTGGCAGCTATTTCTACTGGCCATTGATGAGGGCATTAAGGGCTACAGGGATGACTCTCTGGCAGTGGTTCAACACATAAAGGACAAGTATAATCTTCCTCTAGAAGTCCTAAGTTTCAAGCATAGTTTCGGACGAGATATGGATGAGATTGTGATTAAAACGGGGTCAAAAAATAATTGCACTGTTTGTGGCGTCTATAGGAGGAATCTCCTAAATCAAGGAGGGAAATTTATCCAGGCAAATAAAATTTGTACTGGTCACAATGCAGACGATGTGGCTGAAACGCTACTTTTAAATCTTTTTCGTGGCGATTCGCTAAAATTGGTACAACAATCAAGTCTTTTAAACAATGTGGATGGGATCACTAGGATTAAACCATTGTTCAAATGCGCCCAGAAAGAGATAGTTCTATATGCTAGATATGCTAATATCGAATACTTTTCCACTGAATGTAAATATTTGAAGGATGCATATCGTGGGAAGATGCGAGATTTTATAAACAGGCTGCAAATCACCAATCCAAGGTTGGTTATCAATCTGGTAAATTCATCCCTCCAGTATGGAAGCTCAAAAAGCATTGAAAGTGTTGAAATTGATGCAAACAGAAGCAAATGCGAAAACTGTGGTTCACTAGCAGATGGGAGGCTATGTAAAATGTGCCAAATTACAGAAAAGTTGAACAATACATTATAAAATAGGTAATATGTATTTTATTGTAAAATAATTGCGGCAGAACATAATTTTAAACTAGAATAGTAGCAATATTATTTGAAATATATGTAAATATGCGAGATTAGTTACATGCAAAGTGTATTGGAAAGCATAAGTAACTAAATTACTAGGTATATACTGATAGAGGATGGCATACATGCGGTACCCGACATAATACATGCTATGCAAGTTATGAGTGATGAGTAATGCCGGTAATGACGGTTATAATTTAGGATTTGGGATAAAAAAGTATAAAATTGTACTTTTGGGTGAACAATCATCCGGGAAAACATCTATCGTTACACGTTTCATGTATGATACTTTTGAATCCACTTACCAGGTACAGCACTCAAACTTATCATAAATTTTGAACTATGACTAAAATTGTGCGTTTTATAACATTTATACAAAATTTGCAGAATCACATTTGCTATTACTAAATATATTCAATGGATTATAATAATATGAATAATTGATTTTATATTTTCATCCTGTGGCAAATTTTACTATAATTTATTTGTATAAATTATTTTATTTTCTTAAATTAAAATTTGTATCTTCGTAACATCAATGATCTTGCGTTTATCGTCCAAGCTCAACTCCATATTATATGCACTTCACGCGTAAACATAATTATATTCATTTATAATTTATGTAAATTATTTATATGTTTATATAAATGTTAAATTTAATATTAATCAATTTTAATTTGATTGGTTGCATATTTATTTGAACTATGGTTAAGATTTTATAACCGAAAAACAATTTACAGTATCATATAGGCCACAATTGGGATAGACTTCTTAAGTAAGACGATAACTGTGAAAAAGACTCAATTGAGGCTTCAACTGTGGGATACAGCTGGGCAAGAACGCTTTAGAAGTTTGATGCCCAGTTACATACGAGATTCCTCGGCTGCTGTGATTACTTATGACATAACAAATCGTAAATCCTTTGAAAATACTACAAAGTGGATCGATGATGTTCGAAGAGAAAGGGCTAATAACGCTATTTTGATTCTGGTGGGTAACAAAACAGATTTGGTGGATAAGAGACAGGTCTCATATGAGGAAGGAGAGGAACATGCCAAAAAGGTAGGCAGATCAGTGAAATAGTATGGAATGATATTTCAGGAAACCAGCGCCAAAGAAGGAACAAACATATCCAAAATCTTCTTTGATGTGGCGGAATCACTTCTTGACTTTAATGCGGGATCCGTTACTATACCCGAGAAGCTGGTTGACATAGACTTACATTCATCTGCCCCCTATACCAAGAAGGGTTGTGGTTCAGTCAATATGGTATCATTTAAGAGATGCAACTAAGTAGTTATTTCTTTGTAATTTATACGCAACTTATTAGTTTATCACTATCTGTATACGCACATTCGCGGATTCGTAGCCATCATGCTAAGAATCTTGCGTTTATAACATCAAGATCTATTGCGCATAGCTTTACTAGAGTTAAGAATGGAAATTATACTCGAGAAGTAGAAAAAACTGAAACTAAAAGGCCGACAAAACTAATCAAAGATACAAATACCACACTATCAGAGCGTCTACTAGCCTCTAGCAGCTACATAATACCACTCTCAGATGCGTTACAGGTAACTGCCACTCCTTTGTTAATTTCAAATATTTATCTATTTAGGCCTTTGCTTTCCCTCTGATAAAAGTTTTTCCGCATAACTTGTCACGTATAATTGAAAAAATCGTAATATTCCAATCTAACCTAAACCAACTACCTCTCTACTCCTTCTCAATGTTCTCATTCATCTATTTCATCTTTGTCAAAAAGAATCTACTGCAATTTTCATACTTCATTAGATATAACTTCTTACAGGTATGCACAGATAATTGATTTTTAAATCATATATCATATTTTATCATATTCAGCAGAAGCCTTACTTAATGCCAAATAACATAGGCGCTGCTTCTTGATATGTTTGAGCATTTAATATCGACGGTTTACTTCCAAGTTTTTCCATTTTCCGTGCCAGATGAGACGATAATCACACAAATCGCCTTTTATAGCTCAATTATTGCGGGATTTGGTAGTTGCTTCCTTGGAATAATTCATTCCCTTTTATCTTATTATCCATGGTTTCCAATAATCTCCGATGCAGTTATTCTACATATCGGTAAGGCACAAGATCTGTCAAGCAAATAGCGGTCAAACTCGTATAAACTAATTTTGTATACTAACATTTGTTCTAAAATTTACATAAGGGTACGATCTCTAGCAAACTGCTTAAATCGTAACCATCATTAGACTCCTAAATTAAACGCTAAAACTGACCTCCAATGATAATACATTAGCAACCTTTCCAGTGAGATAATCTACAATAGTTCTATCAATATCTACGTGTAAAATTGGCTGCAGTTGTCTGACCATGGAACCCCTGCCCTTGGCCGTACTGCAAGTCATGATCCTCTGTGTAAGTTTTGATCAACTATTATGAATTTATAAGTTTATTATGCTTACATGCTTAAGTATACTAGACCCTTCCTTGTATACACACTGGATTAATTGTTCATCCGTAATGTGGCTTGGTAACTAAGTAAGTTGCGTGCTACTTGTGTGATGAGGTAGAGATTTGAAATTTTTGCGATTTCCAACAGAATCTCCAGATTCCGCATATTTACTACAATATTATCATTTGTAACAGTGACTACACATTTGTTTAGACACAAAGATATACATGGTAGATTGCATTTTGGTCTACATTAGTGGATACTACTCCTTTTTAATAGTTATAGTACGGCAATTGGCAAATGCGATGACTGTATGAGATGTGGATTACTGGTTATAAATATTAAAATTACATATATTGTAAGGGGCACATTGTATCTCGGTGAATTTAATACTTCTTCAGACCCAACCATAATACTCATGAACCCAATGACTGACTATACCTCTGCCCACACATGAATCAAAGACTGATAAATTAGGATGTCATATGTAATATGTTCCAAACATATAATCTATGATTACAAAATTAGATAATATATGCATATATACAGCGTACTAATCACTCTAATAATTAATATACAGCAATTGTGTCTATCCGCAGTAAGTAATATCTTATCTAGTATATCAGAGATCGTTCATCAAACGCAGTAAAGACAAATATAGCAACAATAATAGGTGGGAAAAGTAGTTGTGATGTAATAAACGGCAAATTAAACACTTATTGCTCAACTTTTAAGCCTAAACCCGGCAATTTTGGCATCCACTGCAACAACGCTATTTGCAAACAGTCGTGCTGTAACCATACACTTATTTGTTCATCTTCTTACAGGTTTCCAGACAAAAATTTCTTATATTGCGTGAAGGAAAGGGTGTCTCTCGACTTTAACGATTGTTGTCAATCTACGTTTAAAACTCCACATTGTAGCACAGAATTTATTTAGTCAACTATATGTATGCTGGAATTGCTATTGCAATCATGGTTTCATTATGCGGCGTAATATGTGCCCTGACAATTAAGTAATACTATATTATCTTATGTATACTGTTTTTATAATGAATAAAAATATATATATCAATATAATAGTAATTGACACAGAGATGACAAGGGCCATCGTAAATCAATACTTAAAACAAAAGATGTACCATACTTGCACATACCACAACTCATTGCCACTGATCAAAATGATATATTCTGGGATGAAATCTAATAAGAACATACCAAATACACAATTAATTGGAGCTAATTTTTAACGTGAAGTATTTTAATTGCTGGCGGCCTTGATAACTGCAGAACAAAGCTCGTGTCCCAAGTGTGATTTGACCTTCGACCATTTATCCTTTTGACAACCCTCCAATAGTTCTTGCATAGTCTGAACAGCGCGTTCTTTATCCAACTTATCAAGTGATACGGCTTCTAATGTTGAAATATGTGCCGTACAGCCTTCATCGCCAAACATGTTACTACGTTAACTATTGAGTTACGCTTTGTAAAAGGCGAAACCTCCTGATATGAAAAACTTTTGATCTCCCGTTTCTGTAACTACAGTGGCTACTCCAGGTTTTAGCTGCGATATCAATGGACAGTGCCCTGCGGTGAGTGTGAAGTAGCCTTCTTGACCGGGTAAAGTCACAGACTTGGCTGTAACAGAGTTTAGGCACGACTCATATGGAGTAGCTAAAGTGACAAGTAGTTTATTTACAGTGCCTGATGCAAATCTCAGTATTCTAGTGACATACATTATGCATAGTTGTCCCCACACACGAGTCAGGATACCGATTGTATATATAACATTCGGCTATATATAGCCTATATAATCACAATGAGTTATAATGTGGATGGTGGAAAAAGGGCTTATAGATCACCTATGTTCAATTTTTTTTCAAAAATCCTGCCTATATCACAGTAAGTCAATCAAACACAATTATATTCATAATGCTTTTGAGTTCATTCTTGTTTTATCACGATCAGCTTTAATATATATATCATTAATCGTTATCATATGCTATGTATAATTGTTATTTAACTCATTAATATATTTGTTTTTATTTATCTACTATACATAATTGCCACTAATGCTGAAAACTATTCATTTACATCTATTTAAATTAGTTTGTATACATAATATTTATCATATACTGGATAATTTAGTGCTGATGCCCCCGAGAGATGGCGTACGGCAATGGGCGGAGCGGACCCGGCCACACCTTTCGCCGAAGCATTGATTAACTACCACAACCACGCTGTCATGTATATGATATTCGTCGTTTTCACCGTCTTTCATGCAGTACGCAAGTGAAATATTTACCAGTTAATATCTAACAAATTGAACTAAGTATAACTTGTTGTACTAATTTTACCACATACATGTGTTACAAAATTAATATACATACAGTTTTTGTTTTGTTTCTACCATAATCTGGCATTTGCCTTGTATTGCTTCGGTTTTTCAGGCTTAATATTAGTTTTTTTAATCTTCTTGGTCTCTATCTGTATGATGGTAGATGCCTGCTCTTTGTAATCGATCACTATTATACCTAATTCCTTAATTATATCCACACCATTCAAGTAATCCATAAAGTCATATTCATCATCTGACTCAGTCTTATCCAATCTATTTGCGCTAGCCGTAGCATCTTCATTGTTATCAATTCCAGTGACATTTGTTTCAGTGCAATTGCATGGTATACTAACACTTGTAACAAGTTGGTCACTCATATAGCGCACATGGTATGCCTTAAATGTGTAACTAGGTTTAGTAACCATAAACCCCTTACAAGTCTTAGCATAGTTTTTCATGTTAGCGATTGAATATACCATTACTGTGTCGCCCTCCTTCAAATTATACTCTAAATTTAAAAGTACAATGTTGGTGTACCAGCTGTCGCAATGGCCAAATCTCGTGCCAAAATGTTCTCCAGGTCTAATCTCTACGTCAATTCCCACTAAAAACCCACACATAGGACCCCTATTCCTATCTATTTTGAACACGCTAATTTTGTGCTGGCATTGCTGTACGCTTAAATCCTCATTCAAATATATCTGCTCGAGTGGAAGCCACTCAGAACACAGGGGTAAATTGTCAATTCTGAGATCAACTGACTGGAACATCTTGAAAGAAGGAGAAAATATTGTTAATTCGCTGTATTTTTGTGCCTTATATAAAACATTTTCTTGATCAGGAAAAGTACATGGTACAAACCAGGTGCTGGCACTCATTGGGATATAATGTATATTTCTAATCCTTTCTATATCACCATTAAACAATCTTTGCTGCAGATCTAAATAAACATCGCATAGGCCTTCTTGTGAAGCAAAATCTCCTATTATTTCACTAACAATCATATCATAACCATCCTCTGGATTTTCTGGCCAATAATCCTTTGAGTGTACATTGTAAACCTTAATTATATCATCAACTCCATAGGCACTCATCAACTTGTGGGCTAATCTAGCAGCGTTGAGATTAACTTCGAGCGCATCCACCCTTTTTGCACCTGCATTTTTTGCATTCATAGCCAAAATGCACATAGGGCCTGTGCCAATTTCCAAAACTCGTTTTCCTGTAGCATAATACTTTGTTTTCTCATTAAAATACTCTTGATGTCCCGTCCAGAATAGCGCCATTCTGTAATAATGCACTCTATCTGAATCTGAGACCATCGATTCATGATTCTCAAGTGTATATTGTGAACAAATTGTAAGAGTGTTTGGTTCTATCTCCCTGAATTCGCTCTTCTCAGCGATATTAAATTTTAAAAATTGTGAAATTTTATCACTCAATTTGAAACCTCTGGGCCATCTTGGTGGCCTTCGTTCGTCTGACCACAGGTATAAAGAGTTGATGGGTGTGTTATATTTAGTATCTAGTTCATAACTTGATGAGTTGCAAGAAATGGTACCATTAATGCTTGAGCTGGATGAATTTGATGAATGAAGATCCTCAGTAGAAATGCTACTTTTGCGCTTAAGTGTGGTATCCACTTTGTTTGTATTGCAATTGACATTAGTACCGCCCTTTAGATTCTTAGAGTTGGGCTTAGATGTATCAATAATAGATGGTATCGGCTTTGATTTTCTATTAACAGTATTCAGTAAATTCAATCTAGTAAGGTTTTCATTAATGTCATTGCTGTAGCCCAATCCATCAGACATTGTTAGACCCCACCCGCGTTTCAGCCCTAATGACTATCAAAAACAATACCATTATTGCAGTAAAATTAATATTTTACCATTTTAAATGTTCTACAAATAAATTCCATCGCATTTTCAGCCAAACCATGAAATTTTCATATCTTTCCGAAATGCCGTGCTCCAGCGAGATATGTAAGTACTCTCATTTCAGCCAATAAATTATCCAACCTAAATAAATTATGGATCTACCTGTATCCAAATCGGATATTAGACGTGTTTGTATGTTGTGGTGAATTGGCTTCTATGTCATTTTTCCAATACTTTGGCCCAAGCCAATGCTTCTTCAATTGGTGCTCAAAGCCACTAGGTAAACATGCTCGATACCTTTGCAATATAGAATTGCGGGCTATTTCACATAGATCCACTGCATTGAGTCTAAATACACTCTGCATAACTGCTGGATACTTACAGCAAAAACGGAATACTCCTCAAGGAGAGAATGACCTGTGAGATGGAACATTAGAGGATCATCAGTAGAAAGAGAAATATTAAGGCCAATACAGTGGTAGCGGTAAAATGGCTGCTTTGCCAGGTCTAAAAAAATTAGATTATTTGATAGAGGTGACACTGCCAGACCTATTTGCTTTAGGTAGTATAGGTATAACAGGATAGGTGATTTCCTGAGTTTCAGTCCGTGATTTATGCTATTGGCCAACAAAAACATTGAGGCCAAATGGCTGATGTTACCTGCCTCTCCGCAGTGTGGCCTTGGATTATTATTATCTTATTGGAATTTTAATGTTAAATAAATTGAAAGTTAATCATGCAATAAATAGATACCATACCTAAACAATTTGGGCGCAATATTCTGCTTTATAAGTAATTCATTAAGAGTCTTAGCATTAGCGTATATGTAGTAGTGGAAGTAGGAGTATGGAGGAGTATTTTCACTCGTCCATTCATCCGGTTTAGGTAGATTTGATTTACTCAAGTGATAATTAAATGTAATTGATTCATCATCAACACAATCCCATGCGACTATTTAAATAATAATTTTACCTATCTGGTGAAGAAATAGATAGATTTCCGGATGTTTTTTGGGATCTTGTACTGCCTCAAATAATGGTTTGAATATGTTACGCAGCATTTCGCCAAAAGAGTTTATGTTCTTTTTAGCCTTGAATATAGCATACAACCTTGGTATTTGTATTACCCATCTGACCTAGAATTAAACAAATTTATACGCGAATACTATGTAAATTGTTATTTGAAATCCACGATGCAAGATTTTGCCATTCATTTTCGCTTGAACCATAAATTGAAATCCTCCATTCTACGTGTTCGTACTTTGAGCTCTCTAGTTTCTCTATCATCTGTTGGGTGATTTCAGCCAAATAACGTCCTTAATTAACCGAATATATTTATTTGATTAGTAATGAAGCTGTTAATAGCAATCGGCGAGATATTCACATATTCATAGGAGCAATATTAAGTAGATGTAGATTTATGAATACCTATAGCATAGGGGTCAATATTTTTGTTTGTTATATATAAAGATATCATATATTAAATATCAATGGAATTATATAACTCAATAATTTTATTCAATATATAACGCGTGCTATTATCAATTATTTTATTCGAAACACAGAGTAATAATTATCATCATATCCATAGTTTAAATTTTATGTAAACTTTATATATATATATATATATTGTGATGTTTATAGAGTTTAATGAAAATGTCGATTATATGACACCAATATGTCATAGAATGGAAATTTGTTACAAATAATATTGTTATGTGTAAAGCACTAACATGTTTTATATTATTTAATAAATGTTTTTAGATTTCTTTGATAAATTTGTTTATAAATCGCAAGTACTTATATTATATTATATTATATTATATAAGGGTAATAATGATCGTTTAGCATGGTAATATTTATTAACAAAAATAACATCAATTAGATATTTCACCTACCGTTTATACAGTTATCAACTTTTAAGAAGGCAGTCCTCAACTCATGTTGACCAAATGGATTGTACTTTAGGTTAAATCTGTCAAATCGACGGAAACAATCTGCCTGATCATTTATAGCAAGTGAGTCTAGAGATAGTTCGTGAGGGGTAATCTTCAGGGTTTCGTCAAACAACTGTTTGAGAGTTATATCATTGTCATCTTTTTTAATAATAACCGTATCAGGTTCTGAAATGTATTTATCCCTCAAATCATTTATTTTATTACCTTATGAAACGGAGTAGGTGCTTTTGTGTCATAGAACCTGAGTGGTGGATGTGAGTATCAATTTTTCTTACATTGTAAAAATCACGGTGTTTAATGGACTTAAGTTCCTGGACCTCATCTTGGCCGCTGAAAGATTTGTGCAACTTGAACTTGTACTCCAGTAATTGTAGTCTGTCGTAGGCAAATGTGTTTGCAGCTGGATTACATTGATCAATTTGTATATTTACATGGCAATTAATTCACATATAATATTTACTTTCAATATCGATATTTATATTGTAAGGAAATAATATAGAGGTGAATAAGAATATAAATTTAGATAGAAACTAACCTGAATTTTGAACGACCGACATTATACTGGATAAATCGTTGATAAATTCATCAGATGACAGTACATTAGGCTTGGATATTTTGATTGTTGGAACATTGGTGGTCTCTGTAAACCAGAAAATGCCTTTTTCGTAGTTGATTATCCCAGGCAAATAGTCAGGTATGGGTATACTGAGTGGATCATAAATTGGTTCATAACTTGAATCCTGTTCTATTGTAGATTTTATCTTAATTGAGGGTGAATTTTGTATGGGATAATTCATCACCCATTTATCACGCAACCTCAACAAATCCAGTATCAACTATATGAGTTTTTAGCGATTACACCAGCTGCATATACTGATTCTTGGTCATTTATTGATGGTAACACTTCGTTTAAATATTTGATAATATTGCGATTATTCGCTGGTGTCAAAAGTTTAGGTGAAGATGGTTGTTCATGCCTGAAAAATGAATAATATTCACTGGAAGAATCCCTTTCCTAACTAAGCTTTATGTTTACCTTAAAAAAATCAACATAACCATCTGAATCCTCCCCTTGCATCATTGTGTGGCCCGCTACTAATATAATCTATGGGTGACGCTGTGTTATGTCTAACTCAGCGACTTTACAGTAAAATTGACGAAGTATCATCAGCTAATGATTTAAGTGGCAATTCTAGTAAGTTTCGTATAATTTATTTGTTCTATTGTGTCTAGATTTGGCAGAAATTTTCATTCAAATAATTGCAACCATAAGAAATAATACTTCATCAATAGATATCAATAAAAAATTTGATGAAATAGATTTTTTAAAATCAGAATCATATAATAAGTTAGTATATTACCAGCAGAAAGTAAACAAAATTTATTCCAAACACATTGCATCAACATTAGAGACAGAGAATATTGATAATATCAAACAAATAGTTTTAAAATTTAGTAGAAAAGATGATTTGGTCAATGAATATAATTTGCAAGGGAGATTGTATACTTTACTTGATAAAAAAATAATTTTTACGCGTGAAAATCATCTGTCATTTGTGAAAAGACATTTGTGGAGCAAATGTATTGAGGGATGTCCAAAATTACTTGATTTGTTCTTTTTAGACGCCTCTCAGCCATGGATTTTATATTGGATGACACATTCACTGGATTTAATGTACCAATCACTATCTCCAACTTTTTCTAATATGTAAGTCATAATTATAACTGACTTTTCTAATTGTAGATTACAAGAGTTTTTAATTGATATCATTTTATAATATAGGTTATGTGCCTCTGTTGATTCATTTTGGGACGAAAATGGCGGTTATGGTGGTGGAATAGGCCAAATTGGCAATGTAATCACGACATATGCTTGTGTTTGCTTACAGTACATAGCAGGATTGAGTGGATTGAATTTAAGGAGGAATGATATTTACAAATTTCTGCGCCAAAGGAAACTAAAAAATTGTGCCTTTCAAGTTCATGAAAATGGCGAATATGATACGAGGTCAACATTTTGCGCCATAGCAACCGCATCACTACTCAATATCTTGACCAAAGAATTAACAGAAGGAGTGGATCAATACATTGCATCTTGCCAATGTTATGACGGTGGAATTGCCGGTAAACCGAACCTGGAATCTCATGCTGCGTATAGTTTCTGTGGCTTAGCAACTTTGTGTATACTGGGCAAGCATGAAGTTATCAATTTGGATAAGTTTAAAAAGTGGTGTACTAATAGAGTTATGAAAACTGAGTTTGGTTTTCAGGGGAGGCCAAACAAATTGGTTGACTCATGCTACTCTTATTGGATTGGTGCCACTATTTATTTGCTCAACAAGCTGGATATATTATCTAATGATGATTGTAAACGAATACTATCCTGGTCAAAAATGTATTTATTGCTGATTGCCCAGACTGAGTTTGGGTTTAGGGACAAGCCAGGCAAAGATCCAGATCTATATCATACTTGTTATTCCCTTTCTAGCCTAGCATTGACCGATGAGGTGTTGGGACAAGCTTGTAAGTTATCGCCAATAAACCCTTTACATATATTAACTCAATATACTGTAGATAGGGGTAAACAAGTACTGCAACTTGACAAGAGTTTTAATGTTGAGATGTGAATATAATAAAAGCCAGAATTTTTTAATTGTATACTAATTTTCACTAGCAATAGCTTGTGTCAAAATGTAATAATAATTGAGTGTTTATGTTACATTAACAAATAAATACATGCAATTGTTGTAAAAGATGTGTCAGAGGTTAGGCCGGGATAATTGAGATAGAAAGGCTAGATTGCGCTGCAATTTTGCGATGTCTTTAATTCGATACTTATGTCCCATAAGTTGTGCCCGATTGAGACGATTGATAATCTTCGAATTTTCCACAATCAGGGCATCAATCTCATCCTTAGACACACTAGAAACAGGGCCCAGCTTTTCCAGAATCTTATTAATCAGTTGTACCTCAACATAATGCATTTTTGAATGATTTATAGATTCTGTTTGGTATGGATTAGGATTTTGTCTTTTGTATGGATAACCATCTTCATTCAGATTTAGATTTTCTTGACTGGAAATAACTTGACCCATTTGTTGCTGAGCGAATTTCTGATTTTGCCATTTCATTGGAATGCCATATATTCCATCCATTGGAACTCCAACCCCGTAGGGAGAGTAAACCATGCGTCCATTCCCACTCATCATCACATCCCAGCAGCACTACACTTAACGTATTAATCCATCGCAAACAGAGGATTTATTTATTTGTATTATACATAAATATATAACGTAAGCTTTGCTGTATTAATTAGTATCTGTCATTTATACTTACACAATTTAAGTCACAGATGTAGTTTTTTGTGGTTGTCTTGTATCTAGAATTATAAAAATATGCATATATTTCCATTATATTCAATTATATACATTATTAAATGTGTAATTTAACTTTATTTCTATTTAATTTACAACCTATATGATGTAATACTTATTAACTTATTTATGGTATCGTGTATTGTATCAATTAATCCATTAAAATTCGCAATAAAAATTGAATATGCTAATATGAACAAATAATGATTGTTGTGTTTAAGTTCTTTATTTGTCAAAATTTTTGTAAAGTTGCTATTAACTGATCATCTACCTCTAACACTGGGATGGTAAAGGGGTGTGCCGTGCATAAATACATTTCAGTCGATGAGTAGGTAGTATGTACAGTGCGTTTGAAACATGTAAATGTATATAAAATGCAACACATAATAAAAGTAGCTATTTTGGGGAGTTTTTGGCTACTTCGTATATACATCACCAAGTACCGCCACTATTGACTATATATATATTAGCTATACAATTTGGTAATGTCAAAAATTGATGATTTATATGCATTGGATTAACAATTAATTGTTGAAATTGTTAACTATGTATGTCACGGTTGCTGAATTTTATTTGAAAATTGTCATCTTAAACATGGAATAGGGTATTTTGCATAAATTCTGTTATATACACAAATAATACCAAAATCTATCATGCAATGAATACGTACCCATGTCTAATACATTAATAAGTTATTAGACTTCTCTAATTGTTATCCGTTGTCACAAACAGACAGTCAATCAGCACCACACACATGAACATGTAATATATAACAAATTGATATAATACATGTTAAACTATTAAAGATATGGCAATAAATGTGAAAATCGGTAAAAACTAATGTCCAAAAAGTCTGGTGTATGTTTAGCCAGTGATTTGGGGATATGGTTGTGTAAATATTTTTGAATTTAAAGGTTATGATGTTGAATAACGGTGTGTTATAAAACACCTAGTGCAATTTCAGCAGAATTGAGAATGCATTTCTCCCTAAAAGTAGAATCCAAAAATGTTTTTGTAGCAATATTGTCTGTAACGGTCAAAATTGCAGCGGCATGTTTACCTAAGAGTTTGGCATTGACAAAGAGTGAGTAAGTCTCCATTTCCACCAATTTGGCTCCGGACATTTTGGCCAAATAATCAGTTGTCTTGGTGTTGTAGAATGCATTAGTACAATGGAAACGACCTGAGTTCAAAGTTAACCCCAATTTTTTTGCAGATTCTTCAATTTTTTTGTTGAGCTCAGCTGACGGATAAACTAAGTGACTCTTCTCGTCAGTGAGAATTTCTAGATAATCCGTCATATCGCCATAAGTTTCAGTCACAAGATAACTAGTGTTTACGTTTATATCTGTGGTATAAGCGCCACAAGTGCCAATCCTGATGATGTTTTCCACGCCATAATCATTGAATAACTCATGCGAGTAAATTCCCATTGATCCACAGCCCATACCAGACGCACAAATGCTGACTGGTTTTTCCTTATAAGTACCAGTATACATGAACATGTTACGAACTGAATTGACCAAAACTGGCGATTCTAAGTATTTTTCAGCGAGAAATTTTGCCCTTAGGGGGCAGCCTGGCATTAAGACCGTTTTGGCTATTTCACCCGGTTTAGCACTAATATGTGGAGTCATTGTATCAAATTTATAACAGTTTTTTCATGCATTATTCACATAAATATCAAACTAAATACCAAAATTTTGGATCGAATAAAGATCACTCAAATAACGTTAATGTGGGGTGGTTGCATTTATATCCATGTATTTATTTATGAGTTTAAGGTTAGTTTTCAAGTATTTTACAAGTCTACATATTTAAATCCAATTTAGATGTATAATCGATTCGTGCTTATTAACAAAAATTTAAAGGCGAACAATATTACACAGTTGCGCACTGGTGGCATCATCTGTAATGCGCAGGGAGAAGTTGAAGATTATGAAGTCAATCATGCTGATTGTGAAACTATATCTGGAGGTTGCAATTTTAAACAATAAAAATATGAAGGGTAAGCTAATTTCCGCATTGGGCACTTCGAATATGTGCATCAGTTCATCCGATGACAGTCTGTCATCTTTGTTGATGTCAAGAAATATGAATTGCCCCAATGAAGTTAGCGTAGCCTCAAGTTCTTCCCCAAATTGCCTCAGATTTTGGGTACTCACTTCATTATTTTCCATATTCCTTATGAATATGCGGGTCACTGCATTTGATACTTCTTCCTTCCACCACAAACCATAAACTTTGCCAAATCGTGATGATATTTTTTCAATATACTCATACACGGCGTTTTTTACCATCAATCTTATAAGGTTAGTCGAGTATATGTTGTTACGTTCATATTTACTGTCGATTTTCACAAATGGATTCAAGTGTATAAACTGCTCTACATTATTATTCTGTAACAAATCGCACGTTTTCATTGAGATTAGTTTTTCTAGCGTTGTCCTATTATGCGGCACGTGGTATACGATTTCCATGTCCTCCAACAATTCCGTTAACAGCTTCATGCATACTGTAACGGTGTCATTGCCAACCGAATAAAGTACTGCATTTCTGTGCTCTAATATTTGCGGGATAAATTTAGTCAAATCTCTAATATTCTCCAAATTTTGTTGCCTGGATGTTGCGAGCTTGTTGGACAATATGGTGGCCAAATTAGTCATTAGAGCATGGGACGATACATGATTTTCTGAGGCCTTAACTACTATATATCTTGTCTCTGGAGGGTCTTTTAGTAGCAACTCAAAATTTATACGGTTAATTAAATTCAAATCTAATTTTTCAGATTTTTCACGTTTTTCTACACTGAAATGTGTTTCTTCAAAGTTGAGAATGACATATGCAATTACCATAGCCCCTAGTGTAGCCAAGATTTGAAAAAATTTGTCCCATATATCCACTGCTTTGTACATAATTTGATACTATATACTATGGTTTCATCCCTAATAAATGATCTACCCTTATGCATAGCAGTGCCACTAGCCATTGGCACCCTGTCCAATGTTGTTCGGTGGATCAAGGATTAAATGAAGGTATCTAACAAAAAAATCACATTTTTTAATAGAAGATTTGGTGCTTTATGCAACTATAAATGTGTAAGAAGAAAATTGGCTACTAGACCTTTCAATGGAGACATTTATTGTACACATCAATACAATCCATTACTAAAGTTTGAATCTACAAGACAGGTAACCAGAGGAAATTATCGTACAGCATTTGATTTGGGTAGTTTTACACTTATTTAGCTCTTAATGAATGTAATTACATAACTTTGGGTGATATTATCAATCACCAATCACAATCCAATGTTATTCCTCGTGATTATTACATCAAAGCATTGAAAAGTGAGCATAATATTGTTAGATCAGTCGCTTATCAAAGGTTATCCTGTCACTATATCAATAATATAATACTAAATAATGACAAATCTGAACAACTCATTAACGATGCATCAAATAATGCTGATTTGGCAATTAAATGTTACCCATTTAATTTGTTGGCCTATGTAACTCGTGGTACAATATCATTCATTATTGGAAATTACTGTGATGTACTTAAATCTGTAAAACTGTTTAAGTGCTTCAACAAGTGGCACAAGTTACACTCTTATAATACAATTTTCAGAATGTACAAGAAATACACTAGAGAAAATTCACATCATTCAAGCATCAATTTAAACGCTGAAATGCTATCTCTTGAAGCTAAATCATTTTTAGCATTAAAAAATCCCATTAAAGCATTGAATTGCTCTTTGAAATTATATAATATATTATTATCAATATCTAATCCTCCATTTTGTATTGATAACATCAACAATAGATATAAGATTGGAAAAGGATATTATGATGATTATTACGGCAGAGAAACTGATAAAAAAATTATAAAAAATTGTGACATAAATGTACAAAATGAGCACCGGCTGGCACATCTAAAAGTAGAATCCCTAATCATCGCATCGTCCTCCATATGTGAAATTGAACATCAAATTTTTTCATCAATTAAACTAAATCAAAGTGTATATATCAGTGAAATTAAGAAGATGGATCGTGCTCAAGTAGAATCTCAAACTATATCCTTCTTAGAACTGCACAAAAATACTGTTGAACAATGTACTACTGTATGGACCTGTAAAATTACCGAGCAATGCATCGATTTTGTCATTTCTGAATTGCAAAAAGTGGATTGTGATGAATTGAAACCAGATGCCCTAGTTTGGAGCTCAGTCCTATTATATGCCAGTGGTAGATACACGGAGGTACCAATAGTGTTTTATTTAGGCTGCAACACATGGAATTAAAGCTTTATTATTGGATGTACGTAGCTCTGCAAATAAAAGAAGGTTGTTTGACAACGAAGAAAATGGGATTAATGCAGTAAATATTGTTGCACTAGTGTTTAAACACATAAATCATCCAAATTGGAGAATTTTCACTTTGTTGTCCAATTTACTAGTTCCGTCAAAAAATTAGTTGCCGTAAATATATAATTATCGCATATAGAATATTACTATGTATTTTGATTTTTTGAGATAAAATTTGTTTGAACACCCGAACACTGTGTATTTGTTATACTGTTGATCTACATATGAATATTAGAGGGTGCCTGGTAGGGCTATCCAATGACTTTACATCCCCCCGGTTGTGGATGCAAGTTAGAATCTGAACTGGTAACTAATTCAAAGTGTTTGCATTCGAATATCAATATTCCATGTATTACAGCCTTTAATGAACTTGTAAGTGTATAATTAATGTGAGATTCCTGGATCAGCACAGTCTGTATTTAAGCGGTACAACCAAAGATTAACCAACGATTCAGTTAAATGCGCAGAGGACGATGAGTTAGATGAGTGCAAATTGCTAATTAATGTACCATTATTATCTCCAACGTCCATTTCGCACATAATAGTCATTTCGTCAAGGTTATCATTAAAACTAGACATATATAAATCTAGCAATCATTTGTCGCTCGAAGACCTGGAAGACCTAGTGCCTGTACAATCGCTAAAACTAATACAAGATCTCCACGGTTCAATTTTAAACCCTTTAAAGGTGGCTAAATTTACCAATCTATCACAAGTGACTTTGGTATTTAGTTGTGATAAGGACGGGAACGGGCTTGAGATTTCATACATAGGTTTGAGGGGAACGTACCAAATGAACCCCTCCAGGGCTGTAAATACTGTGTACGAGGTTAGGCCTAATATTGCTGATCACCAGGTGCAGAATAATCACATTAAACTCAATTTTCAAATGCAATAGCACTATTTTTAACCGCATAAATTTGGAACATTTTGTCCGATGCGCCTAGTACTAATATTGTCATCAATCACAGGCTTTGTTATCGCATTCAAATCATACCTCAAGTTCAACATATCAAGATTAAGTTTGGGCGCAAAATATAACCCATTTGACTATTCTGCAATCAAATATAAGAAGTACAAGGCCACTCGATCTATGAAGAAAAGCTACAAAACTAGAAAGGCCTTGGAAGAAAACGCAATGCAATTCGTAATAAAAAAGTCGCGATTGGAGCAGTATAATTTTTATGGATACAAAATGTCAAGGGCACCGGGAGATGGCGGGGCTATAAACCACTTTAGACGTGGGCTAGACAACAGGGTCACTATCGCAGCATATTACACTGGTGTATATAGTCCAGACCTCAGTAATTTGAATAAAAAGAATACAAAAACTATAAGTAGTATTGGCACAAAGAAAAAATCCGAGAATGATGAATGTAATAACATATATGGACTAAAGGGCGCCGTAAATGTCACTATGGAGGAGGTTGATATTATAAACACGTACCCAGACAAGACCTTCGGTCGCTACGAAGGCAAACAACCAGCGAAAGGAGATATGTTTGCGCATGAATGTTGTGCCCCTCCTGATGATGATAAATATCGCTTTTATGCAACAGGAAAAAGGCCCAGATCTTCAACCCTTCCCAAAGCCAAAATCAAGGTATCTCGTAGAGTGCTTGAGGATCAGGGGTACAGCGGGTTATTGACCGACATTTTGTTCAAGGGTTTGGATGAGAAAAAAGTGAATGTATTGCGTGAAGTCGAGATAAAGCTTAAGAGTAGAAGTGTAGAAGAAAAGCCCCCGGAGAAGAAAACTTATTGGCGCCAGACATATACTTGGGACGTTCCAGCTCATGTGAGTTCGTTGGTAAAATTGAATGAATCTGATTCGGATGATAACATCAGATCTTCCGATATATCAGAATCTTTAATGGACTTGCAATCATATGATGAGTGATGCTTAAATAATTGTACACTTTTAGATATGTTGTAAAATTAATTATTTAATTAGTTGAAAAATTGTTGTAAATTATTGCGTACTCTTCCATTTCTTAACGTACAAGAGATAACTTGTGGAATCTTCACATATATTGCTAATGACTCCCACAATTGTTGGTTCTTTTAATGTTTGAATGTCAAGTGATGCATTTTGATCTGCAGAAACAAGTTTAAGTGGCATGTTATTGTTTTTATATCTAATTTGGTACGACTGACTACTATCTAGTGTCTTAATTACATTGCGTGATTGCTTGGGCGTATCAAAAGGTCCAATCACCAAGCCCATTATATTATAATGTTGGCCACACATTACTATTTCTATATAGGCAAGAATTTAGTAATATTTACTGTTAAAATTTGTGCAATTAATACAATATATACAAAATTGAGTTTACTACTGTCAGGTTTATATAAATTGGAGTTATTAATGGTCTGTTATTGTAATCTTTTCATACTCTACCTACTTCTGGTTGCTATGTAATACTAAGCCTATATATGCACTTATTTAATAATTAAATAGTTTTCAAAATGTTCAAGTTATCAAACCTTTTAATAATTGTATCGTCCATATCCATAAATAATATTTAAAAATTTATTAATCTTAGTACAATATTTATAATGATATGTTTATTGTTAATTATAAATCGTAATATAATTATTTATAAGCTAGTTAATGTTAAGTCCAATTAATCGTTTGAAATACATACTAATGGCATTTAATTATTAAAATACTTGATTAAATTTGTAACAACTATAAATCATTGTCAAATAGCATTTTCACACTGATTTATTCTCATATTAATTAGCAGAAACGAAGGGAATATATTACAGATATTATAGTTTATTATGTTACATGTATTAGTAACTATATATCCCATTTTTTATTTAATTAATTCTATGCGTTAGCAAACCATTTGCCCCAATAAATAAATATTATATAGCCAAATATATTAAGGGTAAATCATTTTTTTCTACTAAAAATTAACAAAAATACCACTAGTGTGCGTTTTATACGAAAAATAACTGCATTTTCATGGCACAACAGGTCAACAGTTATGTTAATCGGAATCCTCAAAGACAATGGATTTAGACCCAGGCTCCGCAATTTGCTGTGTATTAGCTTGAGTTATTTTCAATGATCTCCCACCACCACCAGATCCGCCGCCTCTTCCGCCCCTAAATCCACCACCCCTTTTCCCGCCCCTAAATCCACCTCCTCTTTTCCCACCCCTAAATCCACCTCCGCCTCCATCCCTTCCTCCCTTGGGGGTGGCGTATGTGATGAATACAGTCCTACCATCAATCTCAGTATTATCATATTCTAAAGCCTTTGATGCCTCTTCTACGCTGCCAAATGAGATAAAACAACGGCCCAATGGTTTGCCCGTGTCTTCGTACACGGGTATGTGACATCTTATCACTTGTCCACATTCACTGAACAATTCCCTCATTGTATCTTCTGTAGTCTTATAGTTGATGTTCCTAACACATATCTCGTTGGATGGTGGGTTGTCAGTTCCTGAATTATTGCTATTAGTTCTAGGAGTTTGTGCTTTACCCTTTTCCGAAGATAAGTTTATTCTTAACTTCCTACCCATAAACTCAGTGCCATCGTATTCCACTGCCTTAGCAGCAAATTCGTCCTTGGTAAATTTGATAAAGGCGATTCCTTTCCCATCAAGTACGTTGATTTTAACTATTTCACCACAGTCGTCTTCAAACAGATCCCTCACTTGGTCTTCAGTTATGCTAAATGGAAGGCCACCACAAAAAACTTCATCCTTTTTATTTTTCAAACAATCCATATCATCTACATTATTTCAGTATTTCGACTTGATTAGACAATTAATATGTGTATATATTGCATGTATATGTATAATTATGTTAGAAAATAATAAAGAAATATGCACATTTTTCTTATATAATTTGATAGATGGGCGTTCATTGCTTCACTCTAAGATCAACAAAAGGACTCTGAAGATAGTTTTAATCATCAGCCCACTCGTAATTTACTGGATTTTATTATTATTATCCGATTAACCATAAATAGAAGACAAACATAAAATGTGCAAGCATTAAACATGCAATCTCACATATAAATTGATAATTTAATAAAACTGAACTCATACCTTTCTTCATAGATGCATTTTTAGCCTCTGAAAGCCTGATCTTCTTTTTAGGTATCGTATTTTCGTCTAGGCTCATTTTATTCTTCTTGCCACCATTTATACCATTGGCTTCACTTTTTACTTTAGTATTAGTTTTGATTGGTTTTGTAGGTTTTAATGGTATAATATCATCTGATTCATCTGAATCTGATGAGCTATCGTCTTCCGAATAGGACGAATCCGAATCCTCGGCCTTGCCCTTTGGTGGTAATACAATTGATTCATCAGATGAACTATCATCTTCTGAGCTGTCAGATGTATCTGATAACGCCTTTTTAATTGGTGCCTTAGAAACCTTGGATCCCTTGGCAGTTTTAGGAGGCTTAGCTGCCTTCTTAGCCGCAGTTTTGATTTTAGGCATTTTTTTACCACTATCAGAGTCGGTGATCTCGGTATTTACTGGTCCATTTGTTAGTACATTGTCAATTTGAACATCTTTGGAAGATACATTACTAACTTCAGAAGGTTGTGAAGTTGCTATCGGAGATGACGAATCCTCAGAGTCACTGCTCATATCCTGGATAATAGATTTTGGCTTATTATCCAAATCTACTTCCCCATCGCCATCCCCTTTGCACTTATTCTTCCCACTCAGTAATTTAAACATCTTGGCGTGATTGGTATACCCCACTATATCGTTAATTTCGTCAATCAGTAACTCAAAGGTATGAGTGTTTTATCTTCTTATTCGGTTTAGAAAATTTTAAAATACAACTTTTATAGAAGAAATTTTACGTTATATACAGTTTGTGATTCATTTGCAACTTTTATATAATATGTTGAAAAATTGCATATTAAATCTGATAAAGTGTAAATGTGCACAAAAGGATAAACTTAGTTCCATTTCCCAATTTATGACTTTTTTATGTCTTATAGATTGTACTATACTACCTATAATTACTATATTTGTGTCCGCTTTCAGTTTTATGAAACATTTTGATTATTACACCCATATGGTAAGTCATTCAGTTTATTTAGATATCCAAATGCTGTGTAGCTCCACTAGGAGCGTTTGTTGCTATTTTTAACTATTGGAATGGAGGATCCTGGCGTAAATCTGTTATGGCAATTATAGGTTCTTCCATAATATATCATTCCCACTCAAGCCATTTCCACAACCATGAAAACGATGGGCACAATGGTCATTCCACTCTTTTAATATTATATTCACTAATTGGATGTGCCATGTTAATTACTGGTAACTGGAAGTCCAATAAATGCGGTTCTTCATCTATCCACTCCCATTTACATGATCACGGTTGTTGCCATAATGAGCCTCAGAATTAAACGGTGAACATTATAAAAATAATCGAGTAGTCTAATTATATTGCTTAATTTTTTGTTAAAATTAATGCGATCTATTTTATTATTATATTTCCCTGATTATTATGAATGTTTCAATACTTTCAACCAATCACAGTGCTCCATCTCCAAACTTCTACTTGTAGGTATAGTGAGCTGTTGTCCTTTATGGTACAATTTGAGTCTGTTTGCATTGCGTGGTCCTAAAACCTCTAAATCTTCACAAATAGTATCCTTTAATATGCCAACAACGCTCACAGATGTTGGTAAAATCGGAGGCCTTTGTTGACCAATGATTTGACAATAGAATTCAAGCTTAGCCAGTTCCTCATCTGAAAGTCTTTCCTTCTTATTTTCAGGTATAGCTTGCAACATACCTTTGTAAGACTGGGCTAGTTCTTGAACCAAATTCTGTCTATATAGTCTAAGTCAATAAGTGGTATACCTGTAATTCAACAAGTTACTAGAGCCGTAGGCATATGTTAGTACTAAGTACTCCCATTTAAGCTTAGCTGCAAGTACTTTCTGATCCTGATCAAGGCATGGAGTAATTAGCGCGTCAATGTAGGATTTTGTTAATGAAACGATTAGGTCTTTCAGATTTGTGAGCTCAGACCTGGCATCTTCGATCACTTCGTAAGGATAGATTTGAATTGACAAACTTTCCTTTTCCCCTCGTTCAATGGAAGGTAAAATGTCAATGCTTATCTCCTTACCGATCATCTCAAGACATCAAATTGAAATAAGCAAAGTGGCCACACAATCACGTCAACTGGTGTCAGTCATATACAGGGAATTAAAATTGACAAATAGCAACCATGGCATCAAACATTGAGGCCATGTTAAATTCATCCCTGGATGATATTAAAAAGTCGTACAACAAGGGGAAAATTTCTAAGAATGTAGCCAAAAAGGGCGCAAAGGTATGTACAAGTCTAATTTTAGGCTAATAAGGGTAATTATAATATCATTCGTGGTAACAAAAATACAAATAAGAATAAAAAAAACAAGTTTAGAGGGGCAAAGAACTTAAAGAACAAATTATTTAATATGGATCTCGACAACGTACCCCGAAGGATGAACAGAACAACCAATGAAATGGGACAAAAAATAACGATAGACGCTAGGAAAAATCGCAATAAAGGCATTAGAACCATATTCACTAAAAAAGTTGGGAATTCATCCCAGAACCTAGTCCAGAAGTCCAAAAAGAAGCTACCATCTAAACCCACATTCACTGACAGTGAACTGGCAGGGATAAAAATTTTTGCCAAACTAGACCAAACGCCAGAACCACTACTATCACAAAAGGATATGTATGTGCCTTTACCAGAATCCGGATCTATCCCCGTCCCGAACAATGATGTACATGGAACCCTCAACGAAAGGTTTACAAGATAACACCAGCGACAACTATCTAGCGTTATAGTATTAAATACCAAAGTTTTCTCTACAATTTTCACAAATAACGTTAGACAATTTGATACTCAGAAAAATCATACTATCGATTATTTCTGTGTAACGAACATGATAATATATATAATTTTGAATTGATGCTACATTTACATAATTAAGCCAATGAAATTAATGAAGTATACGCACAAATATTTCCAAATAAAAGTTCAGCTGTTTAGATCATCAACTTGCACATATATTATTAGTTAGTGATACTTCAATTGTTTAAAGCTCAAATATATATGGTTGATTTTAGTAAATGATGTATTTTACAATTATTTGAGAAATGAATATGTACGTAGACGAACAGTTAATTAATCGTGCGAATTTTGTGTACAATCATCAGTGTGCAGTTTAGTGTGATTGAAATATTTACATACGATCTGCATAATTAGAAAGATTCCAAACGTTTACATATTTTTATAATGTTATATATTTTATAACTAAGCATTGGGTAATTTGAAATGTAATAGAAGGCTATTGTAACTATACATAGAGGCTTAAGAAGCGCAGCATACCTACTTACTCAATTACTAGTGAAAAATTATGATAATTACTAGTAAAATAGTCAAATGGCATGTTTAAATTAGTAGGGTAAACTCAAATAACGTGGAAGTTGTGATATGTTAAAAGTTGCTATAGTGGGTGAGAGTGGGGATGGACCTACCGCTCGGACCAAATTCGTCTTCGGGAAAGTTCAACATGGATCATAGCACGCCATGGCCAAGAAACCTCTACTTCCACATAAAGCGCCGTGTAATTAACATTTGATATAGGAATGGCGAGCCCGATACATTTACCAGGGGAAGAAGAGGATGAAGAACTTCTCACTCAAGGTAACAATGCTGTTTATCTAGCGTTATAGCTGTGAAGCTTCTTTAATTTTGGGAGCCCATTTCCTTAGGGAAATGAGGAGACGGCGTATTCCTTCGGACTCGGAAATCGCTGCCTGGGATAGTGAACTACGTGCTGTGCTACCTCAATTTCAATGTAATGCATTTGAGCCTAATTCTAAATGTCGAAAGACTTCAGAATCAAATCCAATTACTCCATATAAGTCAAAATCAATGGTTACTGAAGGAGAATTGGGTAAAAATTTACCTGATAATAACAATGCAAGTGATGTGATAATGCATTATCACGCGCCAGTGTTGTTGCCAGGTAAAAATGACAGTAATAACACTTATATTTCAAATGCAACTGCAAATCAAAATGCTTTTGCTACAGCTATGGCGAATGGTAAGCCTCTAGCCAACAAAATTTTGGAAAAGATACCACATAAATTCAAGGACGCCATTCACGACATAAACAAGTTAATTTGTATCGCATCACAATCAGTTCCATATATACCACTAGGAGGTGTATTTACTCCGGATCCTAAATGTCCATTGAAGTTAATGACCAGGAAGAGATCAAAGACCACTTCGGGGAGTGAGCCAGGTAGCTATATTCAATATTATTAAATATATAAGTTAGTTTATATACTTATTTTCTACATATGAATGTCTCGTGTTTCACATGTACTAATTTATTTGCATATTCTGCGTGATTAATAATTTTTGTGGTGTGTACGATCAATAATATAATAACACAAGCAGGTGTATTATTTGAATATATGAGCATGATCATTAACAATTAATATTACTTGATCCTATCGCATATCCTGAACCATAAACTCTAACTCTATATACCTAAATATTTAATAATATCCCACATTAACTAATCTTAACCATACTTAATAAGCATTATTATTCGTGTTACATTCATAATTTTACATTTGCCATAGCGCATGGTATAATAAAAATTTTCAAAGGGTTATAATTGGGCAGTTTCTGATGCGATTTGATAGACATATGTATGATAGAATTTAACATGTTGTTGGAATAATTGTCTTGACAAAATGCGTTTATTAAAACATTATGAGTATAATACACTGGTAAATTGTTACAAGCAATGTGTGGAATAATGTATTATATGACACATTAGTGTCATAAGGTATTATTTTCATCTTTAGACTTATTGGCATGATAATCAGTTCTAATCAACTTTACAATTGGATTTCAAATTGATATATAATACCAAGGTGTAAATGGTTACCTTATAGGTATAGAAGTGATGGAAAAGTTTATATTGCAGGGTTATGGAGTCTCTAAGATGAATACCATTTGTTACTTGCTAAATATATGTTAGTATATGTTTAACTCCGTCTGATATTATTTTTTCTGCACCGTTGTTGAATAAATGTTCGCATATAATTAATTGCTAAAATCCATATTAATTATATATATCATAATGTAGACGATTTTGAGGGATTTCTTCTAAAAAATGAATATCTCCAAGACCACCTCTCGCCGTCAAACCTTCAGGATGACTACTTTAATGTATGCCACACACTAAATCAACTATCACAGGAGTGTTCCGGTGGTAAGCAGGAGAAGCCTGAATTTAAGGAATCCGATTTTTACACTTATCAAGTGGTAGATGAAAAAATAGCCAAAACTACTTCCGTGGGCAAAATGCCTAGCATTTATCACCGACTTAGATGTGCCACTAATACCATTAGTACCCTGAACAAGTGGCATAATGTCAGAATTACGTTGGACAAGAATATACGTAAACAATATACTAGTGATCGCGCGGATGGATTATTTCCGTTGTATATGGATACAAATGTTATAGCTAGGAATGCTATCATATCTACTCCTTTAAACGCGAATAGTGGATTTTGTATTAATCAAAAAAATATTGTTGGTGATGTTAAGAGCAAGAAGGTGAGGAAGAGAGATGATTTGCCAGAATCGACACGAATTAGACATATCGGAATCAGTGAGTTTTGCAGTTTGGTATCAAACGTGATACGTCAGGTTGAGTCCAATTTGGAGACAATATCGCAAATGTCAAAGTGTCCTGCGCTTTTGGATGACCCCCGGATGTACATCAAACAGTCACTCAACTCATCAATTCCAAACTTCCCATCCATAACCAATTCAACTTGTGGACTTGAAAAGAATTTCAAACTAAAGACTGATCAAGATACAACTAATTCATCAGGAGCAACTAATCCCATTGCAACAGCTAAGACTACACTTTCTGATAGTGATCACGCTGAAAGTGACACACCTCCTGGCAACTATAGAATGCCCATATCATCTATATATAATGTCAATAATAGCCTTTATGATTATGTGAATTCGTCACGCTACCTGCCAAAGACTCCAATTGCATTGAGGGAGTCAGTAGTTGATTGCGATTCAAATTACGCTACTAGGTTGTTTAAGCACATTTCACCCCCTAATAATAACACCAAAAAGATTACAAGTCCCTCGAACTTAAATCTTCTGTGCAGTTCTGGTCTATTAGCACTGATAAATCAAGCACAGTATACAATGGATCCAGAAGAATTAGCTTCTATCATTCTGTCGGCTATGATGATAAATCATCAGCAATCAGTATGTCCATAAATGATGATTTAATCGAATAATATTTGATTTTCATGATAAAATATATTTTTGCTTAATATTTAGTTGTTATTTGTTGAACTATTTCTCATGTATTTGCATTTACATATTTGTAAATATATACACAATTATCTACAACCAACGATTAATTAGAGCCAATGTATGACGCTATACGATATTATATATGTGGTTTTATTTCGACATTTAATTTTAAATTAATATTCATAGCAGCATAACCATCTAAGTATGTGAAGGATATTCAATTTTCATGTGTAATTAATTTTATAACAATTTCTTACATTGACAAAATTATACATTTTTCCCCATTTACATTATTAATTATTTGCTTTGTAAACAATTCATCATATTATGATATAACCACAATCTATCCATGGATTGTGTTTATATCTGCGATGTGATTCAAATTAGGTTTACTAATTTTTCATTAATATAATAATGACCCAGGATGAACCAGTGTTTGTGGATAAGGATGCAAATGCCAAGTGTCAAAAAGTGGAATATATAAATGGAGTAGTTGTTTTACACGATGAACAAAATATACCCTCCATTCAAAATATTGATAAAAATCAGTTGTTAGTTCAGTACCAAGCGCAAGCTGTTGCTAAATTGAAACGTGCTTTGAGTTTTTGTACTATGGGGAACAAGATGACAATTCGAGGCCAAATAGGGATCAAAATATCAATGCTCCTAAACGATGTGTTAAAGGTAGCACAGCATAAGACTAAATTATTAGCCATTTTGGATAAACTTAGGCATTTAGATAAGCGAGCAATGGAGGTAGCGGCGGAGAGTGAAAAATTACATAAGGCGCTTTATTACTACTATCAATCGCTAGTCGCAGGAGAAGTAAACACTAGTGATACTGGCGGCAATAATAACTGTGTTACTGATAATAATGCAGATGGAAAGAGTGAAGACAAAGTGGAGGCAGAGAAGCCTACTGTGGAAAAAAAACTAGGCAAATTACCCTCTAATTATTTGGAGGAGTTACTAAACTTGGAAGTGTTGCATATGGCTTGCGAGACTATTATGGAAACAAAAATCAAGCTGACAGAGCAAATTATCAACTTCCTCTATCACCAATGCGCAATCATGGATAAAATTATCCCCGAAAATTTGTGCAAAGCTATAGAAATCATTCTGTGTGGGAAAGACAAAAAGTGTATATGAGGCATATTAGACACAACACTCTCCATTTACTCAACTTTTCAGCCATAATACATAGTACATCCTTTAAATGTATGCGATTAATTACATTATTTAATGTGTAAAATATTAGTTTATAAATTGTTTAGTAAAATTGAGTGAGTTAGGAATATAGCATAATTGCACTCATTAGGACACAGATAATGCCCAAAAACTCAAGGAATCCCATGCCAATTAGAGTGTAAGTGAACAAATCTTCCTTTACACTAGGATTTCTTGAAGTTCCAGATACAAGGGCCGCAAACAGGTTGCCAATACCCTGGGCAACCCCTCCTACCGACATGAGAGCAACAGCGGCGCCTAATGTTGTTAGACCTCCATCATTCCTTGAACCAAAAGGCTTGACGTATGGATTTACACTGTCCAATTGGGTCTATATCACTAGCAACTTACTCTTGCTACCATTTTATATTGATTATAACCAGAGATTGGACTGCTACCCAGTAGTGAATTCATGGGTGTAAAATTACCACGTTGTGTGTGGATCAGCCTCAAAGATGTTAGTTTGGAGAGAGTGGCCAGTTTGGCTAAGCGGCCGATGTGATTCAAGGAAAACATGTAAGCCATGGCAGAACTATTACACGATTATTATCCCCCCCCCTCCCCACAGATGCAACAATATCAATCGATCAATCAGCGCATGTTGTGTATCAAACGTTGAAATTGTTACAAATTATGGTAATATGTAGAATAATGATCTAATATTCTTTCGCCTAATTCTAATCAATAAATATCTTTCACAATCTATTCTTACGTTTATACATCGTGTCTAGAATAGTCTAATACTAATTATCTCAATGATCTTTATCTCTTAGATTTACACGTGAATTCTATTTTACAACTATTTGATCAATTTATTCTAATAAATTCGCTGCTTATTTAACAATTAGTTGGTATTTTTAGTTTCTAAATTGTTTTCCATATTTTAAAGTGTTCTGAGTAAATAAAACGATTAGTGATATATGCTAAGAGATGATCAGTTTCAATCCATAGCGTCGAAATTCTTACTTTATGTGCCTGATATTAGTTGTATTAATGTCATAGTATGTCTTCGCCTGTAATATCCCTGTCTAACATCCGTGGATTCGGTTCACCAGATCTTGTACATTTTGATTCACATAGGGTGCATTTAAGGCATCAGGCGAGCTTTTTGGTTGGAAAAACAAACGTACTGGTGAAATCTTCCAGTATAATCACCAAGATATTCAAAGTGGGATTTTCATCAAAACTTCCCAAGGTATTGATTAATGATTGTAGGATCCTACCAGCTTAGGCTGCAGCTAAATGCTAATAAGAACAACTCTATTGCTAGATTCGATGGTTTTACTGAAAGAGTATGAAACCATTAACTTAGGCTATGGCAGAAGTAACTACACACTTTGCCAAATATTTCAATATTGACATGCCAAGGCATGAAGTTAGTTCAAAGGGATGGCATTGGGGAGAATACAACTTCCAAGATTCATCATTACTATTTAAAATTGACAAGAAACCTGCCCTTGACATAGACGTAAACAACATAGCTCAGGTGACAATTCCTAGTAAGGGAGATTTGGCTATAGAACTTAAATCAACGCTGGACAGGTAAGTAGCGTCTTAGGTAGGAATATCTCTTGCGACCAATTGCTAGAAGTCAGGTTTTGCATTCCAAAGGGTGATACCGATGATTTTGATTACAACTTAGAATCCCTCAAGCAGGTTAGTGTTGCAATTTATTTAAACGTTTTTTAAACAACTTTAATAAAACAAATATATAATGATAATATATATATATATATTAATACAAATTTTATATTAATAAGCACTCAATATTTGAATAAAAATTGTATAATATATACTTAATATAAATACATATTAAATTTCATTACATATACTAAAACAGGATCTTTTAGAGCGGAGTGGCCTTGGTGAAGTTAAATCTACCAGCATTGCACTGTTTACCGACGTCCCTTCAATTGTCCCTCGTGGAAGATTCGAGTTGGATTTCGGCCGCAAAGGCATAAAATTTCATGGAAAATCATACGATTTCAGTATACAGTATTTAACGGTTAATCGAATGTTTTTAGTTCCAAAGCCGCACTCCCCTCATGTTATATTTGTAATTGGGCTCGATATAGCTGTTAGACAAGGCCAAACCAAATATCCGTATATAGTCTTGCAATTTGACCATGAGCAGGATACTGAGCTTCAGCTTAATGTTACAAAAGATGAAGCGCAGACGTTGAAACTTGAACAGGAGATCAAAGGTAAAATTTTCATCATTGTTATATTTTTATAATAAATGTTACTCATTTATTGTGTGGCAAATACCATCTAACTAATTCAGATAAAACCTACAATGTCATAACCAAACTATTCTCAGCTTTGGTTGGAAAAACAATAATTATACCGGAAGACTTTAAATCGTCAAAGGATCAATTTGCAGTGGCCTGCTCCTATCGCGCAGGTAGCGGCCATTTATTCCCTCTACCAAAGTCCATCCTTTTCGTAGTAAAACCCATTCTATTTTTTAGGTAATACAATCTGTTATTTTAGAAATGAAGACGTTGTATCCATCGAATTCCTTCGTACTGGCCTGGCTACGCAAAGCAGATTCTTTTCAGTCACGGTACACGTAAAGGGCGGCAATTCATTTGAATTTACCAATATTGATAAGAATGAGTATCAATTGCTGTCAAATTACTTCACTAACAGGGGTCTAAAAGTTAAGTTTGTTGAGGAATCAAATAACTTCATCCAAGATGATGACATTGATGAAGAGGAAGAAGAAGAAGAAGATGGAGACTATGAAGATGTCGTAGAAAGTGATGAAGATGATGAAGATGAGGATGAAGATGAGGATGAGGATAAGGATGAAAGTGAAAAGGATGAGTAGAATTGGATTTGGGATCCCCCATTTACTGAACCGTGACACTTAATATATAGATGCACACCAATACTTCAGATACTCACCGCAGTGTTATATATAACATTTAGCTAATTTTATTAAGTTAAATCTATAAAAGTAGCGAATTTTTTTGATGAATGTGCGCAATGGATGAGCTTATATTGTACAAAAATAAGTTCGCTGTGGTCGTATCACCTGAGGACGGCGATTTGAAAACTATACCTGACTGTAATAAAAATGTAGAAAAGTGAGTCGCTTATTTCAATTAGATCGAACACTAAATGTCCTATGTGTGGGCAATTTGTGGACCCAATGCAATTTTCCTTTGAGGGCCAGGCGTATTTCAGTTTATTGCAAAAGAAGTTTAGGCGTTGGAAGTTAAATATACCAACCAATCATATGAGGACTAAGGAATGTATAATTGACTCGTCAAATTCTATTAGTAAGCCATTGGATCCTGGAATTTTTCATTTTTTACACATTATTATGCGGAATAACAATTCAAATATTTCTGTCTTTTAAATATTGATTGATTTTTTGAATTACTTTTTTATAATGTAAATAGATTGAATTATATTTTTGGTGTCTATTCTACTGGTGCCGATATGGCATTATACATCATACTGCTCCATGTCATTTCAAAGATTAATCATACACGTTTAATATTGTCTACTGATTTAATTACTATTAGCAATTAGTATTTGTAATTATTTTTGCACTTGTTTTTTGATTGTAAATCAATTATAGCTACATTTGTTAATCTAAATATAACTAACAATAAGTAAATTTACTCATATTATTACAAATATATGCCTCAAATACATAATTTATTACGTTTAACAAATTTTTTGCTTAAATTTACTTATTATTTAATAAATTATCCAAAAATAATTAGTGTTATTGTCAATGTAATATCTACTGTTATTTGATTATTACTATTATTAATGTAGGATTGGCGAAATTGGAAATGGAAAATGCCAGTCAACAAGGTGAAAATGTACCTTCTCACATTCCATCCGAGTTTCTAATTACAGGTTATTATGACAGATTTTTTGTGGAGCATTGCCATGTGGGTTCTGGTAGTTTTGGGCATGTTTACCAGTGTTCTCATATTTTGGATGGTCATTTTCTGGGGGAATATGCAGTTAAAAAGGTGCCTGTAGGGGACGATCGTGATTGGCTCAAGCGGATGTTAAAGGAGGTAAAGGTTAGAGAAAGATTTCGCCATGTAAACATTGTAGATTATAATCACTCGTGGCTTGAGATGCATAGGCTTAATGATTTTAACCCGCTGGTACCGTGGCTATTCGTGTTAATGGAATTTTGTAACGGGGGAGATTTAGAATCTCTAGTGAGTAAGGTTTACAGGGATTCATACTTGGATGAATCAGAAATATGGTTCCTATTTAGGAATATTTTGATAGGCCTAGAATACTTACACACAAGTGCGATAATTTACCGGGATTTAAAGCCTGAAAATATTCTGCTAAAAGTTACTGAAAACGCAACAAATCCTTGTCATGCCCTTCTAAGCGATTTCCAAACAGCAGAAGTATTAGATACTAAAGATGGTCATAATCGTCAAGGCTATACTGGCACAATTGAATATACCGCTCCAGAATTATTGGTGACAAATACTAGTGGCAAATTTGTGGGTGAATATAATGTAAAAAGTGATATGTGGTCCCTGGGTATGACTCTTTACTATATTTCTTACGGATTCCTTCCTTATACTAATCCGGACCCAAAAGTCTGCCGGTCACAGATTCTTAAGCATTCAGAATTGGCACTTCCAAATTTGTATAATCGCTCAAAATTACTGCAATTTATGATAATCTCGCTAACTTCTTATGTAAGTTTACACATTTAACATACATTAGTGTGACACTAAAAATATATCAATATATAAGTTCAGATATAATTTAGTCCCCAGATTCAAGGCCCGACTGTGGTGATATAATGGAAAATCCATTAATCAGGAAATTATTAAACCATCCAGATACGCAGGTTACGGGATCTAAAAAATTAGCTTCAAGGTTATCTGACAGGGTATGATATATTTTTACAATTATAAAACACAGTTGAATTATATTTATTCATCATTGTTATTGTTGTGTTTCAAATGTACGTATAGAAAGGATAGTAATTCATTGCACCTGGATAACTGTGGGAAATTGAACCCTGACTTCATTAAAGCATATTTGCACGATGGATAACTAGTATTATTTGTGTAACTTACGCATTCTTTACATCATTTCTCAACTCCTTCGGCACACCACTGTCAAAAGTTTGCACTAGTGTTAGACAATTTTTGTAATATTCAGGTAAACTATAGACTTCGCATTCTGTTAGCTGTAGACAAAGTCTGGATCCAAGGTCTTTAGCACTTATGTTATCTAGTTGTTGAAACATAAATTTTCTAGCGTTGAAATCTCTGAGCTCGACTCTAGATTGATCGGTGTAAGGGTCGTTTATGTAATAATCCAAATAAATTTGTTTCAGATAATCATGTGATAGTAAGGTGTAGATAGGGCCAAAGAAGCTTCTAAATATAGATAGAAAACAGAATAAGTCTGTTCTGGAATTACGTGTACTATACCTTCTATAGGGATTTATAAGGAATAACGATTTTGCGATTGTAGGGAATTTGTTTACAAATAATTGGATCAGAAAAGCAGATAAATCTGAAGCAACTATTACTGGCTGTTTAACATTTAAATAATCTAGGAAGTTCAGAAATCCGTAAGACCAAACCTCTGGCGTTAGGTAATTTGGATACTGTGCAGAAATACACTCATACCCCTAAATCACAATATTACTTATATTTTTTGCTAATTCTTCTAACAAATAGAAATATGATGCCGCTGTACCACAGATGCCGTGGAGGAATACAACTTGGTCACCAGAGCCCACCTGATAATAAGACCATACGTAATCACCTCCCGATACACTGACCCTCTTTATCGCATATTTACTGGCAAATTTTTTGAAATCTTCATCCATTTCAGCGAATTTGTCATGAATGTAAGGGGGCGTAGTGAAAAGGAATTAGTCATAAAATATGTTCAGTGCCTTCAAAAACATCTAAATGATAGTAATAGCGATGAAGACAAGTTACTGTTGTGTCTAAATTGCCTTGAAGAGATCAAAGGAAAGGTATTAATAAATTTGACTCAGGAATTGGCGGTGGCCATAGACGCCCAGTGCAGTAAGGTGCTTGAGTCGATATCCGAGATTTTAGCCCGTGTCGCTGTATCTGGATCTACCGATGAAAAAAGGACAAACGCTCTTAAAGGCTTTAATAGCCTATATTCCACAATGGGATGGGCTGTATTAAGCTTGGCCGGAGATTCCTTCGGGTCCCACATATTGGAATCCCTCATTAGCTTGTCAATAGACCTAAAGAAGACTCTTGATAATAAGTTTGAAAATACTATAATTGAAGGGATGTTCTCAATGATACAGTATGGCACTGGTAACTTAGACATGACGATTCTTGGATCAAAATGGTACAGCATTTTGCAGCTACTCATGTCATACGTAAACTTGTTACATTCGCCATTTTGTACAACAAATCTCTACTAAATGGTTTGATAAATGATCTAGTGAATGAGATATCTACTGAAATAGAGTTCAAGAAAAGTCATGAATCTATCCTATCTAGCAGTAGCTCCGCCGCAACAATTTGTTATATAATTGACGCACTGAGCGCCGATAAACCATTGCAATCTAGGCTAATTGGAAGTATATTCAACTATTATAGGGAAAATTTAGATAATACAATCAGTATGTAAATATTGATTTAGACTATTTATATGTAAAAAAATCTTCCAACAGAATACTTGAGACTTCAATAGCATATTTGGATACTGAGCATTTGGATATTATCTGTAATAAATGGTTTATACCATACATAAATACAATTTCTACTCGTAAGTGCACAATTTATTTGTATTATCTCTTTAATATCATTTATATTTTACATTTAATTTATAGCAGGTCATTATTGTAATTGTATTTAAACATTTTATAATGATTTCTATAATATAGACGATCTTGGTAACTTTCTCGCTCAAAAAATAATTCAATCATTCCAAATTTCCCCCAGCACATTTTACACAATCCTACAAGCACTAAGCTTTCATGATATTATAAACGCTACAAGAGGTGCTGTAATATGGAAGACATTCTCCACTGCAGCGAGGCTGAGTGTAGGTTGCAAGGAATGTCTTGATAAGCTTTTAACTGCACTTAATATTAATTTGGGAGAAAGAGATAAACACAAAATATGGCACTCTTTATTCCAACTCAAACCAATTGAACTTTTAGATGAGACACAACTTAATATATCGCAAACGGCTTGTAGCATACTCATAGCCACTATAAGCTTTCCCAAGACTGATAACAAATTGTTAGCGTTACTGAAGAGATTTAAATCATTTTTGAAATCTCATAAAAGGGATGGGTAAGTGAATAATTACTTAGTTTTATCGAGAAGCTATCAACCCATTCCACAGCATCACGTGTCTTACAGGCTATTGTTGACCCCAGAAATAAATGCCCGCCCAAAGTAGTAAACTATTTAATCAATGTTTTCATATCTATTGGGTTGATTGAGAAAATTTACACCAATCTAAATGGTTCATTTCTAATTTGTTCAATATACCAAGCCTCCAATTCGACGCTTAAGGGGCTAATACTCAAACAGTTATCGACACTTGATAAGGTACACCCCAAATTATCTACTATTGTGGGACTTGATGACTTTAAGCACAAGCATAAGCTTTGGGAAAAGGGAGTCAAGGAATCTGAAAAGGCCAAGAAACTGTTTAAGGATTTATTGTAGCGTATTTGTATTTTTTCGTGTAAAACACAGCGTAGGTCACACAAATTTTATAATTTTTTGTAAGATTAGTATAAACAATATTAAAATGGGTAGAGTGTTTAGTCTATAATAAATGCCTGAGAGCCAAGCTGCGAGTGGATTTTCTTTTCAGCAATCAACTTTCTTATTTCTTCAGTTGTGAACCCTACACAAGATTTTCGTTCAAACTTCAAGGATTTGACTAGAGTTTCCAGTTTGTATGAGGATTCTTTGTATGCAAATGAAAAGATATAGTGGGCGATAGCTAAACACCACTCTTCTAGCTCGTCAAATATTTCAATTTTCTAAATCAACAACAAATGATTACTTCTATTCTCCTCTTATCATCTGTGTCAATTATATATTCATATACGTCTCTAAAGCAATATATCAAATGGTTGTTCCAGCCCAAATCAAAGTATCTAAATCAATAATAATTTAACCTTTTTTTGTGATGATTTATAGTTGGATACTTGTCAATATATACTGGGCATCCCCATTTCTAAAATTAATTGAATGATAACCTGAAAGGATTCCACAAGTTTCTGGCCAAAAGGGTCATTAGGCTCAATCTAACATTATTTGATTGATTACCTGTTCAAATACAACTATACAGCTTGTATTTGTAGTAAATTCGTTGCAAAATTTAATAACCTAAACATTAAATGCTGATTACTCGATCTGCATCATTAGGCTCTAGGTAACATAAAACACATTCAGATATAAATAATGTTGGTTTTCTAAATTATGAAAGTATTTACTCTCTGTCGAATCCACTAAGCATTAGTTGTCCTTCTAGTTGTTTTATGTCTTTTAAATTGACTGGAATCTAATTCATGATATATTTACCATTTTAAAGTTATCTGATTCAATCAGTTTCTCAGAATAATCTTTAATGTAACTATTTTTAATAGATAGCTTGTCATTATTTAGTATTATATGCGATTTAGCAACTAGCTGCTCGGGAAAATCAATGTCAAAATAGACAAATTTGTCAAAATTATCTCTGATGTAATAGTATAAAGTGTCGAACCCTCCTCCCAAATTAACGATTTGAACATCCACTCCATTTAGACTTTCAAAAAAATTTTTTATGACAAATCTCATGATCCAAACTCTAGCATAATACACTAGGTAAATTCATTGAATACTTCGATTAACTAGGGGATTCCTCTTACTGCGCTTAGTAGGATCTATCAATTCATTGATATACTTGTCTTCATAGTAACCAGCAGTTACTGCTGAGCTGAGTGACTAATACTTTACCCCTTGCTTATTGTGGCCAAAAAACCTGTTGTCATAAGGGTAGCCATGAGACTAAATTATACCTACATATACTAAATGGCACTAGCGATTATTAAATGGATTATTAAATGATACGATAGTATGTGGGAACATAAATAATTATTACTATATATGTATCAACAATTTCTATTTTATATTGTTGAAATTTTTGAATGTAAATGTGGCCTTCTACCAGGACATTATTCATACGTCACCAGGCGATGTGCCATCTAATCACAACCGTTGTTAATAAATATTTTTGTTCAGTCAAGTAATGTTTATTGTTAATTATTAATAAATATTAGTTAATATGCTGGAATGATGTATAGAATAACAATTTATACGCAACGGTGTATGAGCTATGTTGATGCACAGTAACAGAGGTGCACCCTTTTTATAATTTGTATTTAATCCTGAAATTGGCGATCCGCTAGCTTGGAGCCAAATATAATATTTAACGTTTAATTTCTAATAATGTATCATTATGGGTGCTGCATGTTGCAAGCAAGCCAATATAAATACGATATTACGCAGAAGCGACACAGGGTCCACAGAATTGGACGATACTACTCTAGGAAAGGACAAAGAAATGACGATTAACCCTGGTAAATTGTATTTGTAATATAGCTATGTACATTAACAAAACATTTGCCACTCTATCAGACAAATATCACCGGGTTAGTAAGATTGGGTCGGGGGCTTATGGCCAAGTAGTATTATGCCGTGACAAAGTGACAGGGATCGAAAAAGCTGTAAAGATTATACGTAAGTCTGATACCCTGGAAATTTGCTCTGACAAACTAATTGATGAAGTGGAGTTGTTAAAATCTCTGGATCATCCAAATATTGCCAAATTATACGAGTTCTTTGAAGACTCTAGAAAGTATTATTTGGTTATGGATCATTACAAAGGCGGTGAACTCTTTGATGAAATTATCCGCAGGCAAAAATTTTCTGAACATGATGCTGCTGTTATCATGAAACAGATACTTAGCGGGGTGTTGTATTTACATAATAACAATATAGTACATCGTGATTTGAAACCTGAAAATCTGTTACTAGAGTCCAACAAACCTGATTCGTTGATTAAGATTGTAGACTTCGGATTATCTGCACATTTCAATGGTAGTAGAATGATGGAAAGACTGGGAACTCCATACTATATTGCCCCCGAGGTACTGAAAAAATGCTATGATGAGAAATGTGATATCTGGTCTTGTGGTGTAATTCTGTATATATTATTATGTGGTTATCCGCCTTTTGGCGGGCAAACTGATGAGGAAATTCTTTTTAAAGTGGAGAGGGGTAAATGTGTTTTCGACATGAACGATTGGTGTAAAGTGTCGGAGGAGGTTAGATCTCTGGTCAAAGCAATGCTTACATATGATCCAGCCAAAAGAATATCCGCAAAAGAAGCTCTAATGCACCCATGGTTTAAGAATTTTTCCTGCAACGAAATGTCAGTGTCCAGTAGTGTGCTTAATAATGCATTGTCAAACATGAAGAAATTTCAGGTAATTCACGTGTGTTGATATATTATTTATTAATGTATTCTTATATGTATGTTATAACCATAAACTCTAACTCTATATACCTAAATATTTAATAATATCCCACATTAACTAATCTTAACCATACTTAATAAGCATTATTATTCGTGTTACATTCATAATTTTACATTTGCCATAGCGCATGGTATAATAAAAATTTTCAAAGGGTTATAATTGGGCAGTTTCTGATGCGATTTGATAGACATATGTATGATAGAATTTAACATGTTGTTGGAATAATTGTCTTGACAAAATGCGTTTATTAAAACATTATGAGTATAATACACTGGTAAATTGTTACAAGCAATGTGTGGAATAATGTATTATATGACACATTAGTGTCATAAGGTATTATTTTCATCTTTAGACTTATTGGCATGATAATCAGTTCTAATCAACTTTACAATTGGATTTCAAATTGATATATAATACCAAGGTGTAAATGGTTACCTTATAGGTATAGAAGTGATGGAAAAGTTTATATTGCAAGGTTATTTGTTCATGTTTTGTCAATATCCATATACATATGCATTGATTTATTATCATCTTTTCACTAATAGTTTATCATAATATACCCACATATATAGGCCTCCCAAAAACTTGCCGGTGCAGCACTCTACTTTATTGCCAACAAATTGACTACCCTTGATGAAACTAACCAGCTTACCCGTATTTTCCACGAACTTGATACTGATGGGAATGGTAGATTGGATAGGAATGAATTGATCCTGGGGTACAGCAAATTGATGGCAGAAATGGGGTCTTCATCTGATGATATCGAAAGGGATGTGGATGAAATTCTATCTGCAGTGGATCTGGATAACAATGGTTATATGGATTATTCAGAGTTCGTCGTTGCCTGCATGGACAAATCTATGTTGTTGTCTAGGGAAAGGATGCAGATTGCCTTTAATCTCTTTGACACGGATAACTCGGGTACTATATCTAAATCAGAGTTGGCAAAGGTACTATATATAATATTTTTATCATTATAGATGTCAAGATAGTGTCATTTATAATTATAATAATATGAATTAACTTAGATTTTCGGGCTCTCGTCGATCGACGATTGTATATGGAATGAAATTCTGTCGACTACAGATGAGAACAACGACGGAGAGGTAATAATTTACAAATCTAGGTCGACTTTGAGGAATTTGAAAAAATGATGCATCGAATTTGCAAAATACAAACCGTGGCAGCATAACGCACTAGATGTTGCCTTAACAGTTTTAATTACACTCATACGACATGAGTTAATGTATGCTATCCATATTCATCACTGGACACCTGAGTAGTGTCTTCAAAATACGATTTTAATTCAGTTTCTAAATCAAAATGGCGGTATTTGGGGAAAATCCATCCATCTCCAACATCCATAGTCTTGTCTAATAGTGCTTTTAACGCGGTAAAAAACACATCTCTTAGCCCTTCGGTTGAGAGGGAAATTGTTACGAATGGTTGATGAGACAGCCCATCTAATTTTTCAATGCCACCGAATCTCCATTCATCAGTCACTAGCTTTATTATATAGCCCTTTCCAATTTCTTCAACAAGTGGGTCGTGAGGTGTGATGTACTTAATCACCCCTGTTATATGCCTAAGATCTACTATTGATATTAATAAGGTATTGTAGTGAAATAACAGTAGATGTGATTCGTGCATGACTTTGGCATCAATCCATTCATTATCCATTAATAGCGACACAGTTTCATTCACAGGTATGTCATTAGTGGTCTTGCTGCGGACCCTAATACAGTCATCATATGATAGTGGTTTAGTCACGGGCTGAGTTTTGCGTAGTATTGATATCATGGATTTGCAAGGGGAGTATCTAATTGCTATGCAATGCAGCATGTTAGAGATTTCACTGGGCAACTTTTTAGAGTGACTGAACCAATTCATGGACAAAATGTGCTCGGAGCCTACGAGGCAAATGATTATGCTTTTTATAGTCTCAAAAATTTTTTCAAATTCATTAATTGGATCTTTACCCATCCATTCACCAATTTTTTTCGTGATTGTATGTGTATAATCCATCATTTCATAGATAAAATGTAAGTGCTGTTGTATGTAGTAATCACTACATTTTTTACACAAATAACTCGTTTTGGGTAATTTAAGCATCAATGCCATGTATGACTTCACCAACAATTTGATATAATGGGGCATAATGACTGTGTATGCAGTTTTGTTCAATTCTGTAAATACATTCAACTTAAGGTTATTGGTTATACTAGGTAGTTCGGTGTTGTGGTACTTGTGGTTGGCAAGATCTATAAGTGTTGATTTGTAAAATAACATTACAGGTATCAAGTTCTCAATACAATATTTTGTGATCAGTTTTTCCTTCAGCTCACACACCCTTTTAATATATGGGTCGAGTGTAGAGTAGTGTAACATTGAAATCATTGAAGAGACTTTAAATGTCTCCGCTAATAACAATGGTATATGACTCGTTTGGTCTTCAACCGTAGCAGCTATTTCAAGGTTAAGTATAACATTTGAAACACTAAAATCGAGTTTAATTCGAAGCAACGAATTAAATAATCCAGTCCAATAATAACACTTTGTATTATTAGTTAATCTAATGACAAATGGCGTTAAGGAATTAATGCACAATCTCAATACATGCGCAGGAGCTTTTCCATGGGAATTGTTAATGACTTTGGAATATTCTATATCTATTAACAGCTGTGTCAACATGCTTAGCATTTCACATAATAATTCATGTCTTATATTATAGCACCGTATTATATTTTCTATGTCAACTAGTGTTCTATACAATAGAAGCTTATCATTTAGTATTCTTTGCAATGCAACAATTGCCGGATTTACAATGTATAAGCATATGTATTTTTGTGCGTTTTTTATATAATTGTTTACTATATAACGAGCGCAACTGCGTTTCAAAATGGCGGTAATTAGTGGGATAAACAAACAATCATCATATTGCAGTAATACAATAAGGTTCATTAACCACAAGTTGATATTTTCCCTGAATATATTGAGTGTGAAATCAGATCTGCCAGTTAGTTTGCTCACATGGTTAAGTGTATCTTGCAATATTTCGTCACTAAACATTGTATAATCTGATGCCTGTTTTATATCTGAAATGTTATCAGTTCATAATTTTATATTGAAATATTTTAATTAAAACTGTTTTTATTAATATTATTATTATCGTTGGTCATTTAGACATTGGATGGGATTACATCTGTGAAGTAAAATATTCCAGCTTTGTCCTGAGTAGCGATAATCTCATTGCATGACTCGCAAGCCACAAACAGATTCGGTTTTCTACCCCTTTTAAGCGAAGAAATGCTAGAATATTTGTCTTCTGTTACGTATTGTATGTTAATAACAGCTTCAGCAAAGTAACCACTGGAACCTAATCTTGCTTGATATGAAACTGGAGTAAAACACTTTGCACAAGACACAATAACATCGTCTTTCTTTCCTCCTTTTCCTGCATTAACTATTTATTACTGTAGTTGCGATTGATGAATTCTTGATCTCGTTCATCTAATTCAGTATCTAGTAGTTGTTCATTATTTGTAACATTGTCAATTCTAATTTGCACAATTTGCGTCGGAATATAGTCTGAATCTATTGGAGACCAATCTAGGATATCACAGTCCATAAATTAAGGTAAACATATAGAATTGTGATTAAATACCTATCATATGGGTGTAGATTAACCCCACAGGTTGTTAATAGATATTTACTGTATAAGCAGGCAAGATGCCGAAAAAGAGACGCAATGGTGGTAGATCCAAACACGGGAGGGGCAAAGTCCCCTCAATTAGGTGTTCAAATTGTGGAAGATCTGTTCCCAAGGATAAGGCAATTAAGCGCTTCAATGTGCGTAACATTATAGACGCATCATCACAAAGAGATATTAAGGAAGCTTCTGTTTATACTACCTTCAACTTGCCCAAATTGTACATAAAACAATGTTATTGTGTTTCTTGTGCTATCCACTCTAGAGTGGTTAGGGTTAGATCTGTTACTGATAGGAAGATCAGAGCCAATCCTCAAATGAGACCTCAAGTGCAGTTAAAGTTGCAACTCCCACAGCACAAAGATGATTGAACAATTAATTTGGGTATTTGCTTATAAATGGGAAATATCATTTGTAACTTTGGGTGATGTCATTTTTGGAATAATTAAAATATTCATTCACTGACTATTGTTTTTAATTGTAAGAGATTACTTGTTTAGTTATTTACTAATTTATATTTGTAACATTTATTATCATTTATGAATGTAATGCTAGCTCTATGTGACCGCGAATTATATTTAATACTTATATTAATGTACATTGTTGCGAATAATATTATTTATAAATAGAAATTAGTATTAATATATTATTACTGAGTTATCAATAAATATATTGTATAAATGGTGTGGTAATTTGTAATCTAAAAACTAAATTAAAATATAATTAAAATTCGCAGTTTGTGTCATCAATTTACACATAAAACACGATAAGATGGTAATAGGCACCCTGCTGTAGTTATTTCATCATTTTTATGCATAAATTTTGAAGTTTCTTCGCCAAATTTGTAATTATCACTAGTTGGCCATTTGTCACTTGCAGAATCACAACTTCTGTTAATGCAGGTACTCCTATATATATCATTTTAAGCAATATCTTATTTGCCAATAACAATACATAGTTTATATAACGTATGTTTATGTGTAAATATAGATAGTTTGATCATGTAATATCATGTTATACTATCGTAATCACAATAACATGAGTTATTATTACCAACAAGCACAATCTTGGCCTTTACAAAAGCTAGTATCTGTCAATTCACACAATGGGTAATCTAAATTATTGCTAGATTACTTGCTATTACTGGGTTTCCCGGGGTACAAACGACGCGGTATTTGCCTCTAGGGCAATCAGTAGCCAACGAGGATAATTCTGATTCCTTTAGGACTAAATCAGACTGATTCTTACAGATCATATCGGGAGGTATTTTTCCAGAACAATTACCTTCGCAATCCTGTGTCAAACTGTGTGTTACTGATAGACAACTAGTGCCCAGTGATATTTTGTCTAAGTTCTTGCATAGTTCCAGCTCGATGTCATTAGAAACATAACTAGTGTCACATAATATAAATGAGTATATCGTTATTAGCGTGACAGCTTTTATTAATTTTGTGTAAAAAATTAAAGAATTGCATGACATCCGCTGATTGTGCGGAGTGTCAAACTGTGAATATGCTTCCTTGGGTTGAAAAGTATCGTCCTAAGACGATATCAGAAGTTTCACACCAAATAAATCCAGTTTCTGCACTTAACCAAATTGTCAAAACGCTCAATGTATCAAAAATAGTTATGTAGATGCCGCATCTAATTTTTTATGGACCTCCCGGAACTGGTAAAACATCGGCAGCCCTAGCACTGGCTAGACAATTGTTTGGGTAACAAAATCATTCTAACACAGAAAGGATGGACTTAAGGAAAGAATTCTCGAACTAAATGCTTCGGATGATAGGGGTTAGTAATCCTAAACGCCGCCCCTAAAATACCACAACTGATGCAGGCATTGACGTGGTGAGGGAGAAAATTAAGACCTATGCTAGATTAAATATATCAAAAAATCGAATAAATCCAGAAACTGGAAAGTAATTTAAATCTAAATTAGACCAATGCCTCCATGGAAGATTGTGATATTGGACGAGGCAGATATGATGACATCAGATGCTCAAGCGGCACTACGCCGCGCAATAGAGAATTATTCGACTATTACCAGATTCATATTTATTTGCAATTATATATACAAAATAATTGATCCTTTATGTTCACGCTGTTCTTTGCAACGGTTTCAACCAATAGCCAAACAGGCGCAGATCAGCAGATTGGTGTTCATTTGTGAGCAGGAAAAGATTAGTAGCTTTACGAATGAAGCGATGGAAGCGCTGGTACGCGTTTCACAGGGAGATTTAAGGAGGAGTATTACATTGTTGCAGGTAAAATATATTTAACAAAGACCATTGGTTCTTTATACAAAAATATAACAGAAGACATAGTTTACGACATCGCAGGTATTCCACCTAGAGTAGTAGTAATCGACCTTTTAAAATCTTGCAAAGGTACAATGGATGATGTAAGCAATTGATTGGTGATATAGGTAGATACTGCCGTAAAGATTATAATTGACCAGGGTTGGGATGTTTCCGATATAATGTCACAAATATGTGATATTGTGGCTAATGATGTAGAGCTTGATGATATATCAAAGGCTAGAATATCACTAGAGTTATCTAATCGCGATTTTGCACTGTTTCAAGGCGCTTCCCAATATTTTCAATTACTTTCATTGTGTCATCACATACGAGAGATTGTTATGAAGTAATTTTACTCGGTATTACATTAATAATTTTTTAATAAACTGCAATATTGTTATGTTTGCACTAATTAGTTAGCACAGATGTAAGCTAGTAAATAAATAGTATCCCTCCACCCCAGTATATATAAATTGTATTTTTGACATGACAAGTGACAATGTAAATGTCGTTATATCTGTAAACCGTTTCGACATTGAGCCTACAAATTTTACAAGTAATCCATGATATTATCTAGTAAATAATGTACCTAAGAACACGAGCATTGGCCGTATCAAATCAGATCACTTTTCCAATGATATAGTCTCATGTATTTATCAATATAATCTAGGCAACAATATTAGGTTCATTTATAGGGGGAAAATTTTAGATGAGTCTACACAGATTAGTAAAGTTGAATCGTTTGATGGGATGATCAAGCTCATTGTCTTCATAACCAAGCCACCAGTCATAGATATTAATAGTGGTAAAAATGAATGTAAGTATAATGTTAGTTAGCTCGTATTTGGAGCACTTTGGGCTGTATCACATTCATATTTCTACTGTGGTTCTACAAGTTGAAATTCTCTGATACCTTTAATTGGACTGCAAACACCATTTTTTATATCGCAACCACTTTAACTCTTCATACTATAATTACAACTGCTGTAAGGCGTAACGTCAGTTGATAACAATATCTAATATGTTACTTTTCTTGATTTGATAACAATTTGATTTTTCCATTTATATCTAGTCTCGTACTGGTTACTTGTATATTTATTTGTAATTTTGCCGCGTTAGTTTACTTTTCTAATAGTAATAATAATTGTATCTACGCCAATTTATATCTAACTATTATTCTAACTATGATTTTGGTATAGCCATATATTTTATCGTAATTAGGAATGTTGTATAATTGATTATGTTTTGAATGACAAATGTTATACTTTAAATCATGTATCATTATACATAATCATTAATTAATTTATTGTATAAATACTAAATTTGTAGGTTAATAATAAGTGTATATCTACTGTAAAGTTGTCATCATAGTTGTAATTGTAGTAAATTTTCTAAAATGATGATAGAAAAGTGTTGAGGTGGGAATTCTTAACATTCCGCAAAATATTCTCATACTCAACTTTGGCATTCAATTTGGTCTGAATGTTTATGCTGGGTAAAATGTCGTAAAGTTTGGAAAAGGGCATGCCCAATCTAGAATGTATATTGTCGTATAACATTTGTAATTTCTTAAATTCATCCGCAGGCAATTTAGTAACATCTATGTCACCGTATTTAGCAGAGCATGCCCTTTTTAATTTTGCGATAGTTTCAACCTCTTCAGTTCTAAATTAGTAATAATTTTATTTAAAAACGCGAAAATAACACATCCGTAACATACCTTATTGTACAGGATCTAATAAGTTCCTTTTCTTTATCATTTATGCTGGATTCGAGTTTAGCAATGATGGGTGATTTATTGTTCTGTATGTCCTTTAAAGTATTGATAATAGTAGTGGTAACAGGTTCATTGGAATAGTCTTGTTCAATTTCTGATATCGCAGACTTGATGATATCGTCTTGGAGCTTTTTATTGCTGGCAAATTTGTTCTTAAAATCCAAAATTACTTCATCAATCATTTCATTCTGTAAACTAACAGCAATAAATTCTTTTTGCAATGTTATAGAGGCTAACTTGTCTAGGACTGATTTGGTGATCAATTCCTTCATGGAACTAATAATTGATATGTGAAAATCCTTTAATTGCTCTTCTAGCGATTCCTTAAAATTAATTACGTGATGATTGCAACTGGCATCATCATTGTACTTCTTAATTTGCGTATAAATTGCTTCCTCACTAGATAATTTATCGTCCAACGCCTTATCAATAAGCAATTTTTGATCCTTCCAAAAATATTCCTTAATTGTACGCCTAAATCATTAATGCATTACTGATAATAGTAAGCTAGCATGTAAAAAACTGCCCCAAAAGGAAGAGTTTTTGCAAAAAACCAAGCGTTTCCAAGCACAGCATTGCACAACCCGAACCAGCAGCCCAAAAATATCAACCCGTAACTTGAAATTAGGTTTTTAGGCTGTTTAAAATTAAGCTCGACAAGCTCCTCAGGTTTGCTGGCCCTTGTTTTGATGCAAAACTTATAGCAATCTTCCTCGCTTAGGTCAAAAAGCACTGCTAATTCGGGATAATGAAACTTGTAGTCATCTGGGAAGGCAAACTTGAAAGCATTCATTTCCTTCTCGCTAAAACCATTCTCCCACATATTATCAATTAGCTCTTGTTTAGTTATATAGACATCCTTTTCGACAACAAGTCCATCTTCGCATCTATATAATTATTGTTGTTACCTTTGGGCAAAATCACGGAAAACCTGAGGTCTCTTTTGCACTACAGTTATTAAGTTTAAAAACTTGAGGAAAATAGGCATTTCCTTGGACATTGTGTAAAAATCATTCCTGAATTAAATTATTCGCTAACTTTGAAGGCTCGGCGAGTAAAATGTCATCGTATTTAGAGTCATTTGACCATGGTTTAGTAATGCGATACTTTGTGTATTGCACACGAGTCGGATTCCAGCCGTTACCCAGCACATGGTAATTACGGTAAAACACGATATTTAAATATTTAATTGGGTGTAATCTCAGAGACATTTTATGCCATATACAGGTATGTATAGAATGGGTATATAAGATAACTTATTAATGGGGATAATATATTTAAGAATACCACAACAGTATGTGATGTATCATATTCGGCGCTTATTAAGTGTATGTTAGTCTGGGTGATATGTTTGGAAATTCTAGAGTTAGACCTATACTAAGGGTCGTACAGAGGTTTAATATATCAAGTGCTCAAATTGTATCTAACAACACGAATAATGCGCTCCTGCAATTCCTCCAACCCAATGTACATCAACATACTCCCAGTAATACAATAAATCAATTTGAAATGCAATATGGTGGAGAGTTAAATAATTTTATTGATGAAAGAATTTCACCCAGACTCGCCCATTTTTCACTAGAAACTCCTAATCACATATTACGACCAGAACCGATCTTGCTAGAAAATATTTCCCTCAATTATCTAAGGGAACACATCACCACAATAGCACAGCCTGTACTGGAATGGCTTAGGACTGATAATCCTAGGTTAGCAAATTTATTGGATCCAAGAGTGAAATTATTCTTTACCAAAGTAGCAGAGTATACAGCTCATTATGGTCTATTGCTGGAAGATATTCTGTCACAAGAACTGATTAATCATGTTAGTTTGTTAACGAATTTTAAGGATCTATTTTCACTAGCATATATAAATGAGCAGAAAAGACTCTTGTATGGTGATAATTCATTCCCTATCCTAATTAATCAAAGGGAGTCTCATCATTTTTTGCAGTTAAAACGGCAGATTTTAATAGAAAAACTGAGCCATTTGGAGTCTCTAAACCGTGCGAATGAAAACGCTTTTAACATTATTTCAATGCACAAAGCGGCGGATGTCAAGGCATTATCAACACTTTGTAATAGTTGGGTTAGTGGAATGTCTAAGTTTATCACAAATTGCAGTAAATGTGATGGTGAAGACTATGTATTCATGGATGGAGCTAAGTATGAACTGGTGAAAGATATATGTGAAACACTTAATTTGAGCTTTTTGTGCCAAATAACCATAAATGTAGTCCTACAAACAGTGTGTATACCAACTTACCATAATAACACCAGTTACCAGACAAAATCAAATAAGTTTGTACCTAAATCCAATCAGACGCTTGTCACAAATGCTGCCCTAAAAATTGGTGATGATATTATCAACAATTATTCAAACGTTAAGGGCTATATTTTACACTATAAGGCAGAAACTATTGCCAATATTGGTGGGTTTTTTTTGTATGCATTAGTTAAAACTGCTAAAATTGGAGTTCCCGGGGATGTAGCTAAATTGCAACTTCAGGTGGAGTTGAATGCGTTTTTAAATCATCTGAAGTCGAAAATAATCAAGTCTAATGGCAATGAAGTTGAGTTTCAGCAGACAATTGATAATTTAGGCATTAATGACGATGCAAATAACAATGAGTTGCAAAATAAGTTGAGTGATTTGTGCAAGAAATACAAGACAAAATTCCCTGGTTTACCAGAACAATGGGCAATCGAATCTATGGCCAATGACTTTGACAAGTGTGTATACATTTCTTCCTTTACCCATTCTCTGGAGAGGTTTTACGGGAAAACATTCGGTGTAATAGGTATAAGGGATTGTTGCTGGTCATATATCAAGGATACGATTGCCAAGAGTTTGCATACCCAATCTTACTTACCAATGGTCATTGAGCCCAGGCCATGGACCAAATATAACAAGGGTGGTTGTTATTCATCCAAAGCCATATTCATTCGTACTCCCACTGGAAGTTACTGTGATTATTCGGTTTATGACTTTACAAGAGTGTTCAACATTGTTAATGCCATTAGCAGAGTGCCTTGGAAAATTAATACTCGTATGCTGAAACTGATAAGCTTGGCTTGGGACAGTAGTTCGGCCAGGTTAAATTTATGGCCTCACTTGCCCATAAAATCAAAGATAAGCTTATTGCCTGATGATTTAAATGAGATAGAAAATATAAAAATGTATGCAAAGGACCCTAAAGTGGTGGAGTTTCAAAATGCAAGACTTTCCACCGAAACCCCTTTATTGCAACGCCGCCTTAGCATTGCAAAGGAGTTTAGCAATGCCGCGGAAATATATTTTCCTCACAATATAGACTTTAGGGGCCGATTATATCCCATGTCTAGCCATTTGAATCACATGGGTGATGATTTATGTCGCAGTTTACTGTTGTTTGCTCGAGGTAAACCATTGGGCGACCGGGGCCTATTTTGGCTGAAGATTCATATTGCTAACTTGTTTGGACAGGATAAGATTCAGTTTCAACATAGGCTTGACTGGGTTGAAGATAACATTAAAAATTTTGAACGATTGGTTAAAATTTTTAATCCATCATTAATTGATATACCAACAAAATTGCTAGAAGATGACGTATGGAATTTTTGGATTTCAGCAGATGATCCATGGCAAGCATATTCTGCAATAACGGAGCTTCTAAATGCATTGAAATTGGATGATCCAGAAGAATATATATCGTGTATTCCAATACAGCAGGATGGTTCATGCAATGGATTGCAGCATTATGCTGCATTAGGTAGGGATTATAATGGAGGATCTGCGGTAAATCTCACCCCATCCGATTCACCGCAGGATGTATACTCTACTGTATTGCAAGCTGTTATTGAAAAGGTACAAAATGATAATGTGATTGGCGAGAAAGACTATGAAATTTCTGCCAAATGCGTACAGTTGGGATTGCTGAAGCGGAAGGTTGTAAAACAGACGGTGATGACGATCTGCTACGGCGTAACTAGAAGTGGAGCTGTAGAACAAATCAAGCGCCAAATAATAGAGCTATATCCCTCCCAGATGCAGATAGAAGAGGTACATTCTTTGTCACAGTATATAGCTGACAAAATACTGAGCTCGATAAACAAGGTATTTAAGGAGGCTATGAAGATCAAGAGGTGGTTGGATAAAATTTCACTGGCACATAATTCTTTGGGTATACCTATCAATTGGCTTTCTCCAATTGGATTACCTTGTCATCAACCTTATTCAAAGTACACCAAAATGCATGTAGTTTCTCCACTACAATGTCTAAATATATCTGATCCAGATCCTGATAACCCAGATAAGCAGAAGCAAAAACTGGCCTTTCCTCCTAATTTTATCCACTCATTGGATGCAACGCATCTAATGATGACTGCTGAAGCACTGTTAATCAATGATAAAAGGCTGTGTAATTTTGCCGCTGTACACGACTCTTACTGGGCACTACCCAGTGATGTTGACACAATGAATGTTGCAATCAGAGAGGAATTTGTGAAATTGTATAGGCAACCAATACTCAAGAATTTATATCAGTTTTGCAGTGATAGGTTGGGATATTTGGGTAATGAGTTAATACCTGAACCACCGGAAATAGGTTCACTTGACATTGACGCTGTAACAAAGTCCAAGTATTTTTTTCATTAACATGTATATTGGTAATTGAAAATTAGGACTTAAGTTGTACAATTGTCTATTATTGTGTATTATCGTAACTATCGTATTATTTGATTGAATCTTTAAACGCATACAATTTAAATTGTTAAAGTATAAATTTCTACTTATGTGTAGAAATTGATCTAGCCAAAAATTGGTTATATAACTATTCGCATTAATAATTGTTACAAAACTAGAATAGCTCATCATGTATACACATGTAATTGTAGCGACTTTTTTAGAATTATTGTTAAGTGTATTGGCAACGACAGATACTAGTAATACTCATGTAAATAAATTTGAAAGCGCTGAAATGATGGTATCAAAGAGCACTACCGATTCAAATCCTGTTTCCGTGATTGGTGTTATGGATAGGAATATCAAACATAATTTACATAATTCCTTGCAAGGCGCCAAGTGTAATGGCGCATACTGCAAATTGTCTAATAATAAAAATGTGGAATCCATGAAAAATGGGACTAATTTTCTTATTGTAAGCATATAATAATTTTTAGGTTAAACATTTTTGCCTAAACAGTTGTGTATGTTGGCCTTTGTGGGCCTTTTCAATAGCTTATCTATTTTGCCAGTTCATAATCTTCTTAGCCTTTGTTCACTCTTCAGCCAATATATTTACAAATGTACGCCATTAATTTTTATCTAGGGAATTTGGGGAAAAACTTTTTACACTCATGGTGGTTTGTACTTAATCATTTTTTCATTGTTAACTGGTACAATTGGTGGATTGGTGGGATATTATAAATCATTCTGTATACCAGTAATACTGGCACTAATAGGTGGTTCCCTAAATGTAGGTGCTGCAGTTATTCTTGTTGGTAAGAGGTATTATCTCTATTTATTGCTAGGGGTGGATCTTTAGGGTTCTTATCAAGTGCAACCACTGGATTTATTTTGTCTTGTACAATTAGTGATGATTTCTTCATAATAATATGTAAACATAATGTGACATAGTGACAACAATAATGTTTGGCATTGTTGGATTGGGATTGGGATTAATCCCCTTCTGCAAAAATTTGAAAATGAACATCAAGTACACTGAACGGTGTGATAGGTATACAGACTGTGAGTTAGGCTAGAAGATTTGAATAACTATGGAAGTAACGAATCATCCAACTCTGATACAAGTAGCAGATCGTAAGTAGTGATTTATTTAGGCGATTGTTGAGGGCTAAAACGGTGGGAAGTTATAGACCAAGTATATAGAGTTAAAGCATTGTGTGTATAAGGGATGAGTATTTTTATAATTTTAGATAAAATTGACTCAAACAGTTAAAATACTTTTTAAAAATCGATTGGTTTTCGATTAGCCACTTAACACTTATTAATATTCAATGTTTGAGTTGTATTATTTTCAATATATTTTTATAAATGCAAATTACACATATTTTGCATATCCATTATCATTAATTAGTGGAATCGATAATAATGGAAAAAATAGTGTAATTAGCAAATAAGCAATTTACTCTGGTTTATTACTCACATATACTTAATTTTTGTAAAATCTTAAACAATATATTACTAATACATATGATCATGGCGTTTACCGCACCAATACATTAATAGGTAAAATCACCGATAAGCAAGCAGCAACTGTATAACATTTATTGCTAAATGTTTGTTAGATAATTATCTGATAAATAATTAATAATACACATAAAATTGATATTGCATATGATAAATTAGTGATACATCAGCGCAGTTTGTCAAAATTTAGGAATGCATCATGCCTCTGCTGATCTATAACCCCTTTGGCAAGTAGACTCTTCAAATGCATTTTATAAATGAAAGATGGCTTGGGGTTTATTGTGTGATAGGATGGATTGTGGGCCAACATGAAAAGTCCAACGCCCAGACACAGTGAGACAACGCAATATCTGCGCAAAAATTTGACTCTATCTTTGGCAAAGGGAAGTTTGAATAAGTATTCAGTGGGTACAAACATTTTTGCCTATGTTAACTGTATCATTAATGGTTTGTAAAGGGGTAGACGATCAGTTTGAAAACTACTACAAGTAAATATCATTATGATCAACTTGTAAAGTTATTCTCATCATGTTACACTTGGATAATTATAACTAATGTCAGTTTAAATTGTTAAAATTTTGTGTATGACTTACCTCCAAATTATCTTAAGGTAGGCAAGAGTATAGCCTGGATAGAATGGACGTGGGGAAATTAATGTAGAGTATGTATCAAATGAATGTGAAAAAATAATCAAATAAAGTCATGTAATATGGAATCTGATCAGACTCCAGAGGAGTTGTTTATCCGCAGATGCTACAGGAGGGATGTTAGATCACTCTCGATCAGCTATATTGAGCAACCCGAAAAACTTACCGCACTGGAAAAGTTTATAAAAACTGAGACAATTTCGGAATTGCACATAATTCAAGTAACCAGAATTCCTTTAGAGTATATTCTTACCACTTTTATAAACCATCCCTGCAATTTGACCACATTTGAAATCAAAACTGTATCACTTTCCTGGGATGATAACACTATTGCCCTCATTGCCAAATTTTTTGGACTACACCGTAATACTATTAGGCACTTAACTATAAGATGTTACCTAAAAAGCAAACACATAGCCACGATACTTCAGTGTGTACCGATTGGCATTGAATCTTTAGATCTATCAGAGAATATATTCGATAAGGAATCACACTACCTCGAACCCCTAATTCAAGTGATTGGCGACAGTGAGTTAATTGAACTCAAGTTATCTAATACTAGTATGAGCAAAGTTGGTATCCGCAATTTATTCGTAAAACTTGGTGAATTAAATAAACCAATAGCCTTACGCAATATACAAGGTAGGTGGCATTGATTTAGGCATTGAAATAGCAAATAGTAACATTGTAAACGGCACTAAGGAGGTTGATACCATTAACCAACTCAAATTTATCAAGAATTCAGATTACTTAAACTATTTAAGAGATGTTTATTTCCTGAAACTGATGATAGATAATCGCATTCGGGTGTGGTGGCCTCCTACAACTACTGAAGTATGTGCTCTGTGTTATATAGACCAAGACGTTGTATTCTGGTCGTTATTGGCCTGCAAAGGTGCTTCAAGTTAATACAATGGACAAAATACTCGTTGTGAAATATGATAACGATGAATTAGACTACGTACAACATACGTGTATACAACCATTATCGCCTTTTAAGTTTGGCGGTGGATTGTCTGATAATATTATAGAAAATACTTTTTTTATTAAAAAAATTGTTGATTTACCCGTGGATCAAACTAATAAAAGGAAACCTGTAATGGATTTTGTAGAATCGGAATGGGGTATAAATGATACATTGGCTGGTAACTTAATTACATGTGGCGAATTATGCGAGTTTAGAGATCCACGTGACATAAATTCCACAGACCCCAGCGATTTTGTGGGTTATACCAAAGAATTAAATCCGGAAGAACCACTATATTCGTGCAAGTGTATCTATCAAGACGACGAACATGCTGAAGTATCTTCATGTAACATTAGACGGGCAGTTGTAGTTAAATGGAATAATTGGGTGTATGAATGCGCTAGAGCTCATAGATTAATTGCAAGAAACCAAAATAATTTGATAAGTAAACTAAATGTTCTGGTTGAGAGTGTTTGGGTTTATCCAAGAGTTATAACATCTGAAACTAAACTGGCATCTTATCCTTCAAATATGAGAGTAGATTCATTGCAAAAACATAGAAAAGCAATTAAATTTGACCTAAGGAACCATCCAGGTCTAAAAGGGTTTGATGATATTAAATCCATCGACAATTTGGACCGCTTTGAACTGATTAAAAAATGCAAAAGTTTCCACGATGAACTGGTAACTGCTAAAGCTAAGTTGAACATTTTTGATTTTCTGGAAAATGAATGCCAGGAATTGCGTGTTCAGGTGGATAGGTATGAGACAAAAATACAAGAATTAGAGTCTCAATTGTTATGTTTCATATGCACAAAAAGTAAGATTAATTGCATAATTCACCCATGCGGCCACTTCCAAATTTGTGATATGTAAGCAATACCTAATCTAGATGTGCTAGTACCATGGGTAAATGCCCATCTTGCACCAACAGGATAACAAGTATACAATTGATCAAATTTGCACTGTGTTAATTTCGCATAGTATACAAATAACAATGGAAATCATGTAAGCTTTTCATACGTTAGCGTAGCACCGACACTAGTATCGTTAAGTTTAGGTGGATCCAATTTACATTCGTTAAGTAGTTCATCATAATCTTGGTCGAATTCTGTGTTGTCGTATATTTGATTAAAAGCATCGTTAATTTCCGCCTGAAATTCGCGTTGTTCCTGCATATCTTCTATAAGCCTATCTAACTTTTCAATAGGCATATTGGCTTGTAGTTGCTTTTGCAATTCAACGCCCTTGCTCAGAGCCGTGTATGCTGTATGTTGGATACTGGCACTTTCAAGAGTGATATGCTGTGTTTCCAATGTGACAATTGAATTATTTATACGAGCAAGTTCTTCCATATAAAGCTTCTTTTTCCTTAGAGATGCGATTGCTCCTGCCTTATCTTCCACACCGGCCCTTGCCTTGGCCTCCTCCGTTGCATGCTTTATTGGTCGTTCAACTCACCTTGATTTGTGCTTCTAGGAGTGTTTGTCGGTCTACAAGGGATTGAATGGCCTTTTTCCCTTCTAAAATAGTCTCGTCTATAGTTATCTGAGAGGTTGCGCCATTTGCCCGATGTTTTGGAGAGTTGGGATTATGTCTGCCCTTAAAAAATGAAAACATGCCTAACTCATCAGGAATTTTAGACTAAAAATAGCATAAAGTCAAAGTAAACATGTAATTAAGCAACTGTGTGTAAGAATGTGTAAGAAAGTGGGAGGTATTGTTTTGTAAAACCTCAGCCAGATCTGCATATTTGTGGGGCCCACCCATTAGTGGATATATCACTTGCATTCATTTGAACGATAAATTAAAAATATAAACGTTAGCCACGTAGAAATTTGATAGAAAAGGTGAATAATATATGTAATTTAGGTTATGCCCCTCGAGTTTGATATTACTGGAGTGACTGATCCATTTTCGCACAGTGGTGGTAGCGAAAAGGGTCGTAACAATTGTTCTAGCAACTTTGTTCACATTAGAAATCAACAAAGAAATGGACGTAAAAGCGTAACAACTGTTCAGGGTCTACAGGATACACTGGATCTAAAAAAAGTTGTACGCGCTTTGAAAAAAGAGTTTAGTTGTAATGGCACGGTCATTTCGCACCCAGAATATGGTCCTATTATACAATTACAAGTAATTCCATGTATTATTTAGGGAGATAAGAGGCATGATGTCGTAAACTTCTTAGAAAGGGAAAACCTCTGCTCATCGGACCAAATCAGATTGCATGGGGCGTAGTTTGTCTCTTTATCATTGTACAAATGTGTTTTTTAATTTAGTTTCGCATGATGATTTATATAGCGTAGCTAAGCAAATTTCAAACAGTTACAACCTTGCCTAGTCCTTAACCAAGGTTGTCGTGTCAGTGTGTGCGTCAGTGTGGTTAGCCTCCGTAGCGCCATGTACTATGGCAGAGCTACCACACAATATATACGCTTACTAATACAATAATCTTACTCTTACAATTAGTCTATATCGCAAATATCACAATTTGTTATAAGATAAATGACGTGAGGGTTGCTGTGATAGGCGGCGGCCACGCAGGCATTGAAGCCGCGACTGCTGCAGCCAGACTTGGTGCAAAATCTTATTTAATAACTCAAAATAAGCGTACACTCGGGGAATTATCTTGCAATCCCTCAATTGGCGGCATTGGCAAGGGTAACTTGGTTTGTGAAGTTGATGCCCTGGATGGGATTATGGGCAAGGCGGCAGACATGGGTGCCATCCACTACAGGATGCTGAATGGCAGCAGGGGCCACGCCGTTAGGGGCCCCCGCACCCAGCAAGATAGGCAGTTATACAAGCTCGCCGTGCAGGAAATCCTTAACGATTATAACAACTTAACTGTGGGACAAACAACTTATTTAGATAATAGAGGATGAAGTTGAGGATTTGTCACTTCGCACTGACGACACTGGCGTTAGGGTTGACGGAGTAAAATTGAGAACTGGTACAATGAATGTGGACGCAGTGGTACTATCTACTGGTACATTTTTGGGAGGCCGCTGTCTTATAGGCAAAGAAAGGTGAGTTAGCCCTGAAATAGATTTTTTGGTGGACGATTATGCCGTTTGACAGGAGAATTTGAGAAACCTGCGAACCAGCTATCAGACACGCTTAAAAGGTTAAATTTACCAATATCACGATTCAAAACAGGCACTCCTCCTAGACTTTATCGCAATAGCATCGATTTTTCCAAGCTACAGGCCCAAGAATCTGATATTCCGTTTGCTTTTTCCTACATCAATACGCAGCCAAAGGTATTAGGCGATAAGAATTTGATATTGTGTCATCTTGTTAGGACCAACGAACAAGTTAAGGAGATAGTACTTAAGAATTTGGATAAATTGCCTGAGTATCATGGTGGTGGTTTGGGCAATGGCCCCAGATATTGTCCGTCAATTGCCAGTAAGGTAACAAAAATGTTTAAGCAGTTTGTTCGGTTCCCCAATGCTAATGATCACATAATTTGGCTTGAGCCTGAAGGTTTGGATTCGGATATTATTTATCCAAATGGTATTTCTGGCGCATTTCCCCCTGAAATACAAGAGAAAATAATGCACAGTATGCCAGGTTTAGCAAATGTTAAAGTGAAATCATATGCATATGATGTGGAGTACGACTATATAAATCCAAGATGTTTGAGGCATTCATTGGAATGTATTGATGTCAAGGGATTGTATCTAGCTGGTCAAATTATCGGCACAACAGGTAATCCTCGCCTATAAATTAATCATAGTTGAATTGATTTCACTTAGGTTATGAAGAGGCGGCGGCCCTGGGCCTAATTGCCGGAACGAATGCAGCCCTTAATAACGGTCCACCGTTTGTTATTGAACGCACTATGGGTTACATTGGAGTGCTGGTTGATGATTTAGTGCGTAAAGGGGTTAGCGAGCCATATCGCATGTTTACCAGCAGGGCTGAATACAGATTGTCGTTGAGGTATGACAACGCCGATCTGAGGCTTACTCCATTGGGGATCCAAATTGGCTTGGTAAGAGACAGAGAGAGGATTGATATGATAAAGGAGAAGTCTGCTAGATCTCAAGCTTGTCTTGATAGGCTCAATAGTTTCAAAATTGGCGGAGATAAGGCGATAGATAGCATTGTTTCTGGTCACGAATCATTGCAAACAGCTGAGAATAAAATTTTTGCCTCGATGTGTGACGGTTTTGAACTCAATAACACAATAGTTGAAAGTGATATTGACATACAACCAAACTACGATATGTTATTTACAACACTAGATGAATATAGGAAGGAAATCGGCAAATATATTAATACCAAAGTACCGCCGTGGTGTTGTGGTGTAGTAGAATCCACCATACGCTACTCGCCATATATACAACGTGATTACCATGCCAAAAATAGACTCAAAAGGGTGGAGGAGTACCTTATTCCCCCTGAAATTTCTTACACCGACAAACAGTTCAACTTCCTCTCTGCAGAAGAGATTGAGATACTGCAACGTCATAAACCGAGGTGTTTAAAGGATATGCTGGAGATTCAGGGAATTACTCCAGCGAGCGTTACAATGATAGCCTCACTGATATTTAAGTAGTCGACCTGGCATATTTGGCAGGTCATGATTAAATGTAGCTGCTTTCAAACAGAACATACACAGCGTATAGCGCGTCATAATTGATGGTAACTTTGTAGTTAGTCAGGCATGCGATAATTAGTAAGAGGGGTAAAGTGCGTAGAGGCTAAGGGCAAGGGCGGTAGACCGGCTAGACGGGGTAAGCCATAGCTACCCTACACAGTGAATATGTAAAGCACTTTAGGTTAATCAATTTACAGCATGTGTAAAGTGTGATATTGACATATAAACAAACAATTAAAATAGGTCTACGTTAGACCTATCAGTTTTAATTATGGACAAGATCAAAGCATTTGCAGAAAACAAGCTCGAGCAGTTTGGGTTGGTAAAGCAGTCCCAGCCACCTCCTGCGGCCCAGCCTGCACAACAGGCGCCGGCAGATTTGTCGCAAAACACAAATTTACCACAGACGAACGAAGAACCTTCGCAGCCCTCTCCACCGCCCCCAACGGCCGAGCAGGGCCACTCTGCGGAGCTGGACAGCCAGAACTCCAACGTTGCCTTCCAAGATTCGCCGATATATACCTTACCAGCGTTTTTGGACGCCATAAATGAGAAGGTTGAGGAGAGGGGCGACACTTCTGAGGAGCAAAAGTACTGGTCCTACCCCCGCCGTTGGATATTTACAATATCCGGAATTACCCTCGAAAACTACAACCCTGAGCCCTTGACTTGTTTTATTGAATTTAAAATAGGAGGTACCCGAACGGAATGCCGAGTGCAATCCAACACAGGTTCGGAAATTCGCATTTTACACAAGGGGGAGAATAAGAACTCGGTCCGCACGCCAATTGTGGACAATGTGACAACCACGGCTAGGCAATTTGATTTTACCTACACTGATGAATACAGAGGGAGTTATTTGGATTTGGAGGTTGAAAAGTTCAGTGTGAGGTTATGGAGATATCGGCGTTTCAGCATAAACGTATTAGAGGGCATGTACGAGGACCAGTTGCTAAACATTGCCAAGGGCCATGTCAAGCGCAAGGTAACACTGAAGGCTGACGATAAGCCCAGGGCTAAGCTATTGTTTTCAATATCGTTTCAGGAACTGTATGACTTTGAGCTATCGTTTCTCTCGTGGTCCGCTCATGGTATATTTTCGTCAAGTGCCCTTTCGCGAATTTTAGCCACAAAAGGCATTCCGGCACAGGAGAAAATGGCTGGGCGTAAGGGCAGGGCGATCCGTTCTGCCTCTAGTGGACATAGCTGGTTTGGCAGGCTGATGGGTGTTTTCCATATCTCCCATGGAGCGCCGCGAGGGCCAATAGGGGCGGGTGACAGAGAAGGTACCAACTTGGCTCCCACAGGGCAAAACTCTGAGGAAATGGCTGAAATAGACCAAAAAATATCAGGCAAAGCTGATTACGCAGAGCATCTGAAAGAGATAACAAACCATGCAGCTTCAGAGCTTTGTAGCAGTTCATTTGTAATTTTGCGAGATTTAGATGCGCTCAAGATGAAATTTTCATCATCATTTCAATTGCGTGTCAAACTAAAGGGCAACGGTGTGACAATTGGTAACTCCCTCAAAAGTGCAGAGTCAAAATCATTAAACAATACTTATGCGTGGGAGAATCTGGGAGAAATTTACTATCGAGGAACACGATCCGAACTCGAAAAATGCGTCCTGCAGATTTCAGTTGTTGATATTCAGGGTAAGAATAAGAACACTGTGGCATCCTGCCATGTACCCCTCCGGGTGGTAGTCGACCACCCCACTGTAAAAAAGGATTTTGAGCCACCTCTATGGCTAGTACACCAAGCTAAACTAGAAAAATGGACTGAATCTCTTAGCAACATAAATTTCGGTTACATACAGGGTATGATCCAAGTCTGTAACGTTCCTAGATACAGACAAAAGACTACATTCAATCCAGTTGTCCTTCATGAATCCGCTACAAACGGTGCCTCTGCCTATATAGTCGCCAATGTGGCACTGGATCAACTGGTGGCTGACCAGAAAGCCCTAGTAAAAATGATTGGGGCAGGGCTTGGGAGGAGAAATGGTGGCGATTTTAGCGCTCAATTGTTCGCAGAGCTCTCCTGGATGAATGTTATCTGCAGCGAAAATTTTGATCTGCGGATAAGTAACGGTTCCTGTGTAGATTTAAGAGCCAATCAATCCGCGTGTGAGATGGCCATCGGGGTAGACGATATCATGGGGTCCAAGCCCTCAGAGCTTACTATCTCCTCCGCGCCAGTCATACGGTTAGACATCTATGCCAGGGCATTCCTGGCAGACGGCGCCGGCGAGCCTGAGGGCACGAGTCAACTGAGCTGCCGTGTTGTCCACCTGGGAGGAAACTCTGTCTCTCCGGCGGAAATCTTTTATACATCTAAAGGGGCCCTCCGCCAAAAAATTAGCAAGGCACATTCGCTAGACCTGCCTTTGGCCCCTCCGGGGCACTCTAAGCGGGATAAACTCTACGAAACCCGCGGATTCACGGAACAACTACCGCTGGTACCCATGGGAGCCACGGCAACAGAAGATCTCCCATGTGTGCAGTTCTCCCTATGGACTTACCCACAGGTTCAGATCGTCACCGGTGAACGGCGAGTAGACACTCGTCAGACAAATAAAGGGAGAGTGGTTACTGGGCTAAATAGACAGTATAAAAGTTTCTATATGCGTTGTAGTGAATGCTGGGTAAAAGCGGCGCAATTATTAGGTACCGCGCCACTAAATCTCGAATGCACGCTCCAGGACGGTCAGCTGGTCTTCGTACAGTCACTTTTAGTGCCAATAATGCCGCCTTCACTACTTGACAATCCCAATTTCCTATTCCAGTTCATCCTCTCCATACCCTTCAGAAGCGATACTTCTCCTCGCCATGTACAGACTCCATATTTCACCCTCAAACTGCGTAGGGGCAACCTCCTGGACCATGCCATACTCTTCGCCTGCCTGCTCCTAGGGCTATCCAGAAAACATGACCCAAAGTTACTCATCCCAGCCGGGGGGGCTCCAAACCTCTATGCCTGCGGAAGGCTTGCCGTAGACATAGCGGGAGAGACCTTCTTCTTTGACGTTGCTAGTGGAACTAGGACCAGTGCCCGTTCCAGGGGCGCTAATACCGCTCCCCCAGGCTATATCATCACATCCACCAACGCTTATATGGTCATCCGCCCCGCCCAGGGCGATTCTATATCTGATATGATCGCCCACTCCTACTCTTTTTTCCCCTGTTTTGAGGATGATAAGTCTCCCTTTTGTTTAGAGGGCTTTGCTGCCACCTCATGCTGGCATTTTGATCTTGCTGCTTTTTCTGGGCTTATGCCTCAATCTGAGGCCATAGCAACCGGGAAAATTCTTGAGATGCGCTTGGAAAAGGCTATAAATACTCATAGGAGTGCGCAAAATCTCCAAACGCGATGGAACAAAGACTCTTTGCTCTGTGAATACCTAGCCAAGGGCTCCAGCCTGCTCTTCCGGGTAAAATCTAGCGTTAGTGAAATAGAACAAATCGCTAGGGCTGAGTTCTGTGAGTGGAAGGAGGCCCTTTGTTCTAAGGTACCACCCTCACATCAGATTATTTGCAGGTCCTTCACTTTCCTTGATACTAACGTGGGGCTACTTATGGACACATTGAAGGCCAATATGGGAGGGTATATTGACTCCCGTGATGATAATGCCTCCTTCTCCCACTCAGTTTCCGTCTTTGCCCTACCTTCTGGACTTATAGTCGTATACCTTATGTTCCTTATCTCTGTAAAAATACATGAACGTGACAGGCGTAAACTAGTTTACATGGAACGTCTACGGAATAGAACCGCCCCTCCTGAACTTATCTCTAAAAAATCAAACCTCTCGGATATGTTAGAGGAGTCTCCAGAAGCATTAAAGTCCGATGAGTGCCTCAACCGCAGCAAATCTAGACATAAAGAAGAGGAGGGTACAGGGCATAAGACCCATCGCAGCAAATCTAGACATAAAGAAGAGGAGGGTACAGGGCAAAATACCCACCATAGTGAATCCGTCAATAAAGAAGAGGAGGGTTCAGGGCATAAGACCCACCGCAGTAAATCTAAGCATAAAGAGGAGCCCCCCTCCCCTATACCTTGCGATGAATATGAAGATCGACCCCTAGATACCGCCACATACGGATCTTCCAATCTTCTGAATGAAGAAGAAATCGTTACAAGTGCTTACCGGTTGGATGATTTTATATCTCCTTCCGATGATGCCTATTCCTTGGATGGGCCCTCGTCGTTACCCGTAACCTCCACCAATGGCCTCTCGAATGTGGCAGTAGAAGGCTTTGAAAATGATTCACCAATATTAATTTGCCCTCAGCCAGAAGAAAATGTGGATGTTGATCCATTGGATGATAAATCTAAGCATAAAGAAGAGGAGGGTACAGGGCATAAGACCCATCGCAGCAAATCTAGACATAAAGAAGAGGAGGGTACAGGGCATAAGACCCACCGCAGCAAATCTAGACATAAAGAAGAGGAGGGTTCAGGGCATAAGACCCACCGCAGCAAATCTAGACATAAAGAAGAGGAGGGTTCAGGGCATAAGACCCACCGCAGCAAATCTAGACATAAAGAAGAGGAGGGTTCAGGGCATAAGACCCACCGCAGCAAATCTAGACATAAAGAAGAGGAGGGTTCAGGGCATAAGACCCATCGCAGCAAATCTAGACATAAAGAAGAGGAGGGTTCAGGGCATAAGACCCACCGCAGCAAATCTAGACATAAAGAAGAGGAGGGTACAGGGCAAAATACCCACCATAGTGAATCCGTCAATAAAGAAGAGGAGGGTTCAGGGCATAAGACCCACCGCAGTAAATCTAAGCATAAAGAGGAGCCCCCCTCCCCTATACCTTGCGATGAATATGAAGATCGACCCCTAGATACCGCCACATACGGATCTTCCAATCTTCTGAATGAAGAAGAAATCGTTACAAGTGCTTACCGGTTGGATGATTTTATATCTCCTTCCGATGATGCCTATTCCTTGGATGGGCCCTCGTCGTTACCCGTAACCTCCACCAATGGCCTCTCGAATGTGGCAGTAGAAGGCTTTGAAAATGATTCACCAATATTAATTTGCCCTCAGCCAGAAGAAAATGTGGATGTTGATCCATTGGATGATAAATCTAAGCATAAAGAAGAGGAGGGTACAGGGCATAAGACCCATCGCAGCAAATCTAGACATAAAGAAGAGGAGGGTACAGGGCATAAGACCCACCGCAGCAAATCTAGACATAAAGAAGAGGAGGGTTCAGGGCATAAGACCCACCGCAGCAAATCTAGACATAAAGAAGAGGAGGGTTCAGGGCATAAGACCCACCGCAGCAAATCTAGACATAAAGAAGAGGAGGGTTCAGGGCATAAGACCCACCGCAGCAAATCTAGACATAAAGAAGAGGAGGGTTCAGGGCATAAGACCCATCGCAGCAAATCTAGACATAAAGAAGAGGAGGGTTCAGGGCATAAGACCCACCGCAGCAAATCTAGACATAAAGAAGAGGAGGGTACAGGGCATAAGACCCATCGCAGTAAATCTGCCCACAAAAAGCGTCCATCAGAATCATACGGTGGGAATCGCCACCTCAACGAAACAGAGTTGTTACCTGAAGGCACCATCGCAAACCCAAGTCATGAAATCACCAATGAAGTGGTGAAAACACACTCCTATTCCAGCTATTCCTCCCCAATTAAATCCCTACTCAACAGCCTCGATGCATTTCTCCCTAAATATGCCACTAATGATGGAGTAAATGCAGTTGATTCTGAGAATTTGGACAAGGCTCTATCCAAGACTCCAGAAACGAACAAAGGGCTTTTTGAAATAGCTGAGGGTGATATATCCCCAGTGGTTGCACCAGAGGCCATGTTTCAAATGCCTAAAATCAACAATACATATATGGAACCGCAAGATAATACGTGCGAAATAAGGGATGAGGGTTCGAATCAGTCGGAAATTGCAATAAACCTATTCAGAAAGTCCAGCACAAAAGATTTTCCCGGAAATAATTCTCGAGACGATAATAGCGGATCTAGTGACGATCTTTTTAGGAGGTTCTTTTAACTCTACTTCATATTGACCTGCCTAATGGCATGGCAACAGCGGCATGTGTATATTAAATTTTGAGCACATCTCTTGTAAAGTGTCTATAGATTGTTTGTCATTCGTGCGTATAGATAGAGGTCCATGATCTGTTGACATACCCTACACCCAGTCGCTATCTCTGTGTGTCCCTGGTACTTCCACCCACTCCTAGCATAAATTTCCCTTTGTATCACAATGACAAACTACACACCGAGTACTGATGGCGCCAATCGAATGGTTATGGAACAGGTTACATTGCCCAACGGCCAGCATAACTCGGATAACATCAGCGAATCCAATGGTACGGAATTAAATGCCACTGTCAAACCTTCGCCCTTAACCTATAGTATCCTTGCTAATTCGTCTTTTGACCTGCTCTTTCCCCCTAGGGATACAGACTACAATAGGGACCTGGCCATGGCCCTATTCAAGGCCGAGATGGAGTATCAGGAAATCAAGTCTCTCATTAATTTACACCGTCACGAGGCGATCGGATACATTATGGATTCCTCTCTGGGCGGTTCCAACCGCGCTATACGCAAGGATACTGCTAACGGCTGTATCCCATTCAAGCGCAATGCTTTCAAGATAAGGTGCAGTGCAGATGGAACAAATTGCCAATGTCCAGATGGTTACGTGCCATGCAGTCACAACAAGGTAATGGCCGGCTATTCACAATGGAAAACGGCACTGGTGGACGTTTGTAGTGGAAGTAAAAGGGGTGATATTCTAATAGTAGGCAAGTTATTCAATGTGTACAATTGTGACGGTGTATTAGTTGACCGGAAAGGAGTCGTTATTGGTCCCAAGAGCGAGAAGATAAAGGATGAAGAATTGTGCGATCTTTGCGATATGGCGGATGTAATTTTATGCAGACGTAAGACATCATTGTGCGAAGTTACTCAATGGTGGGTATAATTAACTGTATAATTTTTGTATGATTGTATTAACTCAGGTCCGAATGGTCAGGCTGTTCCAGGCCCTGTGGTCCTGGCACACAGCAAAGGTTTAGAATTTTTCTTAATGACGAATGTGAGGGTGAATACAATGAAGATACTCGCAATTGCCAATTGGGTGAATGTCCCCAGCGAATTCCCTATTCGTCTTGCAGGTTAATGAAGCTGCCAGAAAATGAGTAGGCATATTATTGATTTAGCAATTCTACTCATGGGATGTACGATGCCACAATCTATGGGTGCTACTGTCCTATGCAGGGCTACATTGCCTGTTCGGCTGAGGAGGCATTGAGTAACGAGGGAAGCTGGATGGAGGATTTTTTAAAGCATAGGGATAATTACATTGATTCGTTAAATTACAGAAGATTATTTCCGAAAGTAAGTGTGTTTTTATATGGGCTATTGTTGTCTGATAACGCTCAGAAGTAATGTTTTGACAATTAATTCGAATGGTCTATATGGTGGTAATTGTGTTAATTGGATTATTGAATGACTATACCGTACTATTATCTAAAGTTACCAGGTGTTTGGTTTCGTCTAATGATGTTAGTAAATAAATTTTGTTATAAATGAAAATTTTTATTTATTAGTTATATTATATGTTGATTTTCATGTTGTTTATATCTAGGGTTTGGAACGAAAGCACCTCAACCACCTGAGCTCTAGCTATAAAGTGTTGTTGAGAGGAGGGGTGGTCGTTGATGGTTCTATGGCATGGTCAATTGCCTCCGAGTTCAATTTATACGGTCTTTGCAGGCCCGGTGCTCCTGTGCTTTGCAGGGAGAATGTAGACTATGAAATGGTACAGGGTAGGTAAATACGAGCATATTAGTATATGCCAATAATACACTATTTTAGTTAAAATAACAAAAAAAATCACCCAGGCTCTTCATTTGCCCAATTTGCGTTTAAGCCAAGCCATGACAATGCGATGAGCAGGCTCTCCTCTACCCATTACTCAATATTCCTCGCACTTGTCGGAGTGCTATCCTTGCTACTCTACATCCTCTCTAAGATGGTTTCAATCAGAAAGCTATTCAATCCGCTGAAAAATAAATTCAAACAATCGTAGTTAGCTGCTACTTTCAGTAGACGGGTCCTGGGGTGTTTATGCACAGTAACCCAACTGACGATTCCTGTGATTGCATCGGCTTAGGTGCGTTAAAAGCTAGCAACTGCAATTGTACAGCCCATAAATTTAGCACCTTTCCCAATAAGTCCCCGCCAGATTCGCAAAGTTGTAGTAGCGAATGTATACTAGCGCCTGTATACATCATCCATACGCATGACATACAAATAATCTTTGGCGAATCGCTAGACAAAGTTACTTATACTCTTTACTGTCAGCCTATCTGGGCCATTTGCCTCCACGGCACGGTAAAATCCCTTGACGCTTCCAGGGGTATACTCGAGTTAGTAGACCAAAGCAACAAATCCCTACAGATTGAACTGGATTTAGAGGAACTATTCATTGCTAGCAAACTTAGCGGGCTGAGGGTGGAAAGGAGGTCCTTAGTTAGCGTGGTTTGTCGTGTTTTGCATGTCGTTGTTGGCCGCAACGCCTACATTCGATTTAAGGCGGAGAAGATCAACGGCATAACACGAGATAGCCTACACAAGTGGGATAGAATAGTAAGTCAAGGTTAATTTAGGTTAGTGATTGGCGAAATAGGATAACTCATAGTTGCACTACTATATAAACATTTGTTGAAAATTATAATTAAAACTGGATTTATGGATATTTACAATTTTTAAAGATGGCTAATTTGAACGCTTTCGCAAGGACTACACTTGATCCTGAAGTTTTGCAGAGGTAATTTGAATTACAATATCGTGATTAGATAAATTGCTCGTAAACCCAATTATACTGTGTGATGTAATATATTTTGCTTGTCGGTATTTATGCCGGTTATAAACATATTTTTATGGATAATTAACCCTAAACCCAAATACCAATCCCAGCTTGCTGCCTCAAATATAATGGGTGTGTTACCGCCATTCCAATGGAGTGTGTTTTTTCAAGAAATTAACCTATCTACGACTCAACCACATCAAAGTCCATGCGGTAATGAATTGGGCCGTTGGATATTTGCCTGTAAAAGCACACTCGTCAAATTATGTAAAGGGAATTGACACAAAATTTCACGCTGTGACGCGTCGGCGTCTCGAGAGGAAAATATAATGTACTAGATTGTGGGATGGTCACTTCTAATCAATTTTACAATCTGATTTCCATCTCGATATCAATATACTGACCAACATTATCACATAGGACAAGGTACTATGTATTGCCAAGGCTCAAACATAACTAGTGCTGGGGAATAGCACTGGTTGTAGGTATAGGGGGCATTATAAATAGATAATATTTATATGACTAACATGCGGCGTTCACATAAATATTATTTCCAAATGGAATGTACATACTTAATTTGATAAATAATGTATAACAAATGGCTGTATAATATAGCATGAGGGTAACCCGGGTCTTCAAGGGCCGTTTCAGCTCGGTGAATGGAATGGATTGGGACAAAGGCGGTGACACCTTAGTCGTCTCGTCCAATGATGAATCCATACAGATTCTTCCCCTGGCTAAATCAGATGTATCTAAGATACTACACAGCAAGAAGTATGGCGTGGAAATGGTCAAGTTTTGCCATCAGGGAGCTAAGCAGGTGCTTTGCTCATCACGCACCACAACTTGTTATAAGGGTAATCATGCTGTGAGGCTTTGGGATTTGGTAGAAAACAAGTATATTCGCAATTTTGCCACTCCAGCCCCACTAGTTAGGTTGACGGGGATATCAGTCCATCCATTCCGTAACCTAATGCTTACAACTTGCCAGGATCATGTGGCTCGTTTTTTTTCCTTGGATTCTGAGACGCCACTGGTAAGCTACTTAGTTTACATAGGCAAGCTTCAAATCTGAGTGTGGTGAAGGGCATCCCATCGCCGGATTTGATAAGGACGATCTTATATTCGCCGTATATAACGGTAACGGTGGTATCAGGTTGTATGATCTGAACAAATTCACGGTGGGTCAATTGTACAATGATAATGTATAAGCACGCTTGTACATTAATCACAATGTTATTATGTAGTGACGTAGGAACCATTCAACACTCTAAATATAAAATCACTGCTGGAGGCCAATGAACACCCGCTGGTAAGTAAACTCCAACTAAGAACCTGACCTTCTGCCCTACAGGCAAGAAGATCGTATGCAGCACCAACAACCACCGCATCCTAGTCATTGATTCATTCTACGGCCATGAGATATTTACTTGCAACTATGGAGATAGAAATTCCAAATCTTTATGTATCCCAATTATTACTCCCGACGGAAAATACATCTTCTGTGGTAATTATTGAACTTACCTAGGCGGCCTTGATTCCAAGATCCACTGTTGGAATGAGCAAGGAGAAAAGGTTATTGAATTGTCTGGGCATGAGGGTATAGAAAGAGCTCACTCAGGTCCCCCATCTGTTCTAGCATTCAACCCCAAAAGGGCCATTCTTTCTTCAGGTAAATACTGCGTGAGGCTAGGCTGTGTCAATGTGGCCTTGTGGCAGCCAGATATAACATTGTGATGACACTTTAAATTAGTTGCCGATGCGTTAATTTTGTAGAAAATATAGCCTTATTTGCATAATCCAAAACTTACTAATCTTGCATTATCACTAGATAACCCACACTAGTGGTGGGTGGATTCCTGCATATTGGTTTACTATGGCAGGTCTACCCACGAGGGAGGCTTCCGCCTTCAAAATTATGATGGTAATATGGCCATGATCTAGGGGCTGTATGACAACAAAAATTATTCTAAAGCGCTTAAGACAGCGGAACAGATACTGAAAAAATGCCCAAAGCATGGGGGTATCACGCTTTAACTTAGAAACCAATGCTATGAAGGCCCTGCTCATTTACTACTCGGACTCAAATAGCAAAGATGAAGCGCTAAATATTGCGAAAGAGGCAATAAAACTGGACATTAAATCCAGTTTGTGCTGGCATATTTTGGCTATTATTTACAAGGGCAATGGGTAAGTTAGTAACAGTCTAATTATGTTAACAATTCACCTTAATAATTTTACACCTCTAATTCAGTGAATTTGAAGAAGCTGTCAAGTGCTTTTCTCAGGCTTCCAAAATAGATCCTGTCAATCAACGATTGTTGAAGGAATCTTCGATTATTTACTTGAAGTTGGGACAAATTGAGAACTTCCGCAAGACAAGGGCGGAACTATTAAAGTTGAGACCGGGAAATATCCATGATTGGATTGTTTTTGCTTTTGCCTGTGACCTGGTGAGCACTATCCACATTATAATAATCACATAATGAATACATAATATCGGTTTATCTTACTTTAATATAACGCGTGATTTATAAAATTATTTTAAATATTATCTATTTAATATAGTCATGTAAAACTGGCATGGCAGTTGAAGCACTAGCCGAGTGCAGTAAACAGTTCAACAAATACGAGATCCTAGGTGAACAAGAGAAGAGTGAAGTCATTCTATATAATGCCACCTGCATGGAAACAATAGGGCAGTACAGCCAAGCTTACGAACTCCTAGAATCAATGGAACAGCATATTCTGGACAAGACTGCATACTATAGCATCTTGGGTAGGTTGGCGATCCGCCTCAATTATCAAGACAAGGTCCACGGTATTTATAAACAGCTATTTGAGATAAACTGTGAGAATCTGCCGTGTGCCTTGATTCTTTTGGCAACACATCCTAATCATATCCTCTCCCAATTGTTTAACAACTATGACCTTCTGGCACTAAAAACGGCTATTATGGATGCTGAAATGGCGCCCAGTGCAAAAATGCGTATTTATCGTGAAAATCTCTCAATATTCAGTGGTGAATCCTCCTCCTGCAGGCCAAAAGTGGAGTGTGACTACGCCGCCTATTGTTTGTATAATTCAACGCCCATTATATTGGGGGATCAGGTATTTGACATATATAAAACCTCTCCCGGTTGGTCAATTCCACAACGACAGTACATGATACTGGATCGTTTTTCATCATATTTTGCTAAAATTCCATTCCGAGACCTGTTTGTTTCCAGTTATCACTGTCAAACACATCTTCCATTCAGTTCTCCCAATTTTTCGAAGAGTAAAAATCCTTTTTATTATCGCACTAATTCTTTTAAAAAATGGGATGATTACCCCGCCTTTATACAAACCAGGCAACTCGAAATTGAAGAATTTGAGGCCGTCTCGGACGCCTTAAAAGAGTTCCAAATTGAATTCCCCAAGTCCCATCTCCTTGAACAGCTTAAAATTGCCCTGATGCCCACGGGCACGTACAAGGATTACTGTAGTCAATACTTGGACAAATTTTTCAACCGTGGGGTATTCAATCTGTACCAGTATCTGGATAACATTCTCACATTAGATAAACTACTGGTTACCCTTGATGTGTGTAATGAATTGATCAAAACTAGTGACAAATTGCATTATAAACTATCTGTAACCATGCTATTGTCCAACCTACACCATATCCTTGGAAACAGTAACAAGTCGCTAATACTCATAGATGAATCTATTGCTGAAGCGCCCACGTGCCTAGATTTACTTACCCTTAAGGCCAGAATATTGAGAGATTTGGGCAATTCTAACATCGCTGCAGATTGTCTAGTATCCGCTTGCAAAATTGACATGTTCGAAAGGGATACCAGTGCCTTCTGTGCCCGAATGCTGGCTAGGGACGGAAGAATTGAAGCGGCTATTAATGAATGGACCAATTATCTCAGACATGAAATTGATGAGTACAAGAAAGAACACAGCATAGACATCTCATCTATGCGTTTTGAAAAGGAAGTCGTTCGTGGCTATTTGTCCAACAAGCAATACGAGTTGGCTTTTAATAGGTGCTCAAAAGTATTAGATCAGTTCTTCGAATGCAATGACGAGCAAGGAGATTTCTACAATTACTCTATTAACCGCCTCTCGTTCATCTCATTCAAGTCTTACATATATGCCATGGACGATTTGTTCAACTCAAACTACTTTCAGCACTTTCTGAAGATCTATCTTAATGTAGGTATAGATCATTCTTTATTGGCTAGAGATAGGGCCAATACGATACTATCTCGCTGTCATAACTGTCTAGACCCCGGGACAATTTTGGCCCTATACAAAACTTCATTTTCAGTGGCCACCAGGTATTGCGATGGATACTTGTATCGATTGCAGTGCTTATACCGGATTCTACAGTATGGAATATACACTAGGCACTCGATAATAATGGTGAATCACTTTCTTATACATGTCAAACTCGATAGCTCAATTCTTAATGACTACCAGCTTTCATTTACTAGAGAAATTATCTCCCTCATTTACAGCCAATTACGCCAATCAGAATATATAAATTCCACTGGAAACCCAGTTCTCAATGGCAAAGCCAATGGGCCTCATCTGACATGTGGACAACCCCCAACATTCAATTCAACTGAAGAAATCGACATAGATAGCTTGCATCAGTTGCTAATAAATAACGCGGTTAAATATATAAAGGGCGAAAAAAATATTAGACTCGCGTTCGCACTCTGCCTAGGATTGTTTGAGTGTGAGAGTGTAATTGATAAGCATAGGGCACTGCTGGAAGACTTGCTAAAGTTTGCAGAAAAACTATTCAATTTTAACAATAAATTGAATCCGCGCAAATATCTCAGCCTCATCACCAAAGCCCAGGAACTGGGTCTTGATACTACCAACTTGCTTGACCTTACTAAAAAACTTTATAACCTATCCGGAACCTATGCAAACGGTGGTGATATTTAATAATTAGTTAAAATCACATGTACACAATCCAATATGATTAGTGCTTATGTTTCAATTCTTTGAGGGACCTGATAAATTCAATCACTTCGTCCTGGGCATCACCTTTGCAGGCCAGGTACTTTTCTCTAATAAGCCAATCTTGAAACTCTTTGGAACTTGGATTATCAGGCCAAGTGGTATAGTGGAGGAGATAATTTTTACTCTCAGCCCACCTGACTGTGTGTTGAAATAACTCAGGGAGATATTCTTGCTCCCATTTCTTAATTAGTACACACTGTTCTAGTGATATTCTGTTCCGTTCCGCCTCCCACATGTTAAGCTGCGTCACTACATTGTTGGGCAAATAAGATCCCCCCTCCCTAACATTTTGTAGTAAAATAGGATGCGAATGTGTCTCCAGAAATTGACAAATTTGCTTGGCAGTTATGCCAGCGCGAAAAGCTGCGTGGGCACTAGCACGTGTTAGGACGCCAATAACCAGATTCGGTGTCCTAGATTGTAACTCACAAAGATGTGCTAGTACATTTATTTGAAGTGGAGATGCAGTGTAAACGTATACTTTGAAATTACTTTGTACAATTATACCAGACTCAAGATTGTGCCTCATCCGGGGAACTGCTGTTTCAGTTTCATTCAATAGATAGGGAGAGAAATAGTGATTGGGGATTTCTAATTTTCTGGAGGAAAAATCCGCAGTTGTAATAGCTGAAACTAGTGATAGTGGCTCAGACATATGGCTCCTAAACAATAGTGCATGAGGTGCTGCAAAATATATCTTATCGCGCCTAATATTATGGATCCCACTATCCAGATCAATCGACGACTCATCGCAATCCAATTTCGGTTGCCATAAAATTCCAAGGTCCACTGCAAAGCGTAAAAACCTTTTCTGTGCCTTAGTCAACCCTTTAGAGCTTATTGGTTGGCCGATTGTTAATTGGGACAGCGTGAGAATGAAATATATAATGTCTGTGACGTTCTTTTCTGCCTCCTCCAAATTTAGTGTATCTTTAGCACCAGCAGTTGAATTTTGCAGCGGATATTCATCAGCTGTAGATGTGGAATCCATATCATCTGCCAATTTAACATTTGTGAGCTTGCCCATGTCATAAAGATATATAAATTCCAATATCAGAGAATTGAGCTGTGAACGGGTGTCTCTCAGTAGCCATGAAAGGGCTTGGCGAGACATACCTACTGTTTGAAATGTTTGAGATACAGTGGAATTGCTGGGTTTGAATACCAATTTGTGGCGCTTGAGTGTCTATATTACATGATATAACAAATTAGGCATTCATAAATTATCTATAAAGGACATGCATAAACAATCGCATCAATAAATACATATATACATGAGTGTGTAATTTTGATATCTAATTATTCTAGTGTAAAAATAATATCAGATTTCAAACTTATCACTATTTTTTGGAAATTTTCACTATGATCATGGTTGTTATTGTATTAATTTTCCTCTTTTATTAAAAATATATGGGGGTTTCAAAACAAAGCTTAACGAGGCAAATATACTATGTGTGAGTGTTTATTGTTATATGGGCTTGCAGTGCCGTTTAATTATATCCATAAAAATTTCAAGAACTTTTGACATTAAAAACGATAAAATTATGTAAAAATTCGAAACTTAAGTGTCTATAGTAACTTACTGTGATAACATCTTCTGCGATAATGGCGGATTTGCCTTGTGAGTCAGGATTGATTTGACTGATCCTTTGGGCTGATTTGGCAACCTTCTTCCTAAACTCAATGGACACTATGTATCTAAGAATCAATTCCCATCTATGTCTAGAGTAATCGAACAGCATTGATTTACTCAAATTTTTATACAAATCGCAATTTAGATCATCGACGTTAAGCGGTGTGATCTCGTCGCTCGTCTGTTTATAATCTTTTCCCAGTACGCAACGTAATAACCCTTCTCTAAAATCATCCTGAAGTTTATATTGGTTTAGCATGGTAGATTTCCCACCAACTGCAGTGGTTGGTGATTGTGCTGGAGTGACCGTTAAGGCATAGCAAGAAACAAGTCTAAATAAAGTGCTATTTAGTTCGGTAGCATTTCCTGGTTTGAACCACAATCTCAATGCTCTTTCAGATACAGGTTGCGCGAGGAATAACAATCTGAAGACCACTAGCTGTTCTAGTTCGGTGAAGGAACGGAAGATCGAGAGGAAGGTGGCATTTCCACGAAATAGTTTTATCCATACATTCAATCCCAAATGCCGTAGGTAGTCGTATACATCTAAAACCCTACTCATTATGCCAACGCCACACTAGGTGTCATGCCACCCACATTCATAACCACCTTATTAACTGCCTATGTATATCATTATATCAGATATTACACTTGTTAAAGTTTGATATTTCGTTGAATTATTATCTTTAGATGCATTTATAACAATATAATAAAATAGTTGTGCATCTAATATGTGTATTTCTGACAAGTTGTATACATTTTCATAAAATCATTTGTTGTAATTCCCGTCATTTAATCACTACTTATATTGATCGCTAAATTTGGGGTTGTAATTAAACTGTCAATTATTAACTATCATTCATTATCAATTAGTCGATCTATATTTAGAATTTGAGTAATACTACGAGGATAATACATTTATTGTTAAAATAAACAATTATTATATGACTATTAAATACTTTAAATCAATTCTGTAGTAATTATACAAATAATTAAGTGGTGCGTTTAATTATTTTTACAAATATATTATATTTCTTTTAATTCATGTATAAATGTATCGATTGTAATTTTATCCAATATTTATATTATAACCACAAATGTGTACGATAATGCATAATTGTTTTAAAACATGTTCCAAAGTTTTCAATTTGTAAGTGGTTCTAAAATAAAAAGTAAAAACCATGTGGTTATTATACAATTAAACGATAACTTCAACAAATAAATGCATAAATATGTTTATTATATCATAGACATGAACCTAAATTAATTAATCGCATACTTTCTGAGAGAATCAAACTGCATTTGCCACTTGGCCCTATCCTGTTGAGTTTTGAACATAAGGAAGTATGAGGTATTGCCCACAATTATTTCCAAACAGCGAGTGTCATCTATTTTTGTCTTTGCACTGGTAATCTAAGTGAAATGTTATTTACCTTTTTCATAATAATTGTACCTAATGGGGTTCCTGTATTTTCGCTTGCATTATATTTATCTTTTGCCTTGTACCACTCCAATTTGTTACCGTCAGTCGAAATTGTGATTTTGACTTTTTCATAAAAGATGGCCGTCTTAAATTTAATTTCAGTTGTTAACATCTTTTTAAATTCTATAAGTTTGCTAATTCTTAAATCCTTTGCAGATTTCTATATTAGATATTTATTAACTAATTAAGATAAAATGTGTAACAAAACGTACCGAAGTTACACTGTCATCGATGTCAGAGTTAGATTGTTCATCTTCAATTTGTGACTTGAAGTTCTTAGCAGAATATGTAGGCCGCCTTTTATTTGATCGAGATTCCATGTTTGCTGATTTGCCCTGGTGTACATTCCTAACAAAGGTACTAGGGCCAGATTTGCCATCTAAGTCTGATACACATTGAGAAACTAATGGATTGTTTAGTGTGTATTTGTCATTACTCTACTTAAACCCGTTATATACCTGTACAATAAAAAGTTCTTCGCCGAAAAACGGTAAGAAAGCCCCGGATGAGATACCAAACGCTCGTTTCGGATCTCCATAAATTGGCTAGGTTATGTAAAACATTACATAATTTAATCTATTTGGAAATAAAGGTCCGTCAGGGACACGTTTGGACCAGTCTGGTAAACTAGAGCTATTACCCATAGACGAATATATATAGGAAGAGCGCTGTATAAGTGTTAGTGGGGAAGTGTGTTAGTATGACCAACTGGTTCAATAACGTAATTAACAATGTAACCAGTACAGTTACTGGGCAATCCTTAACTAATACATCCAGTTCCACTGATGGATGCCACGTATATGCTGCATTAGTCATGCGCCATTGGGACATAAATTCCGCCTGTAGACTATCTGCTGAATATGATTTTAGCATATTACCCTCATATGTAGCCAAAATGGCCACAGAATTAACCGATTTTGTTGCAAGGTAACCAAATTTGTTACGCAGAACTTGTGCAATAGAGGCTAAACCTCATCAAACCAAGGGGGTAGCTATGGATAACGATATGGGCACTTTTTACATCAGAGCGACTGGTAATCAACCTCCACAACAGCTTGTGTACATAATTGCCGTGAACAAATGCTGTACCAAGTACCAGGCTTTCAAAATTATATCAGAGATCATGCAAACATATAGAGTATGCCTTTTATCATTATTGTCATAATATATATTGTATAAAATCTAATATAGCCTCCAATAGTGAGCGGATACAAGGACAGCACTGGAAATGATCTAAAATCGCCAGTCCTTAGGGAGATAATGAATAAATACAAGGGCCAGAAAGATAAACTGTTGGAGGCACAATCGAAATTGGATGAGACAAAACAGATAGTCATTGATACATTGGATGGTTTGATTGCTAGGCAGGGGGATTTGGATGCTCTAATTGCTAAAAGCCAGGATATGTCCCATAGTACTGCTAGATTAATGAGGTATTCAATCCCACATTAAAATTTTATGTAAAATTGTTAATTTAGGGATGCCAAAAGGAGGAATTCATGTTGTTTGATGATGTGACACCTTTACTATTCTATTGCATTGATGGAAATAGCTATTACGGCAAAATAATAATTTGATTACCTTAACTGTGTGCTAATATTTTACTGAAGGAAGTTGATTACTAATACCAAAAACACTGGGCAAGATTTGGAATGTACTACATATGTCAAACATCGCAAAAAAGGAACCACAAAGTAATAGTACTCCTGAAGTTTTTTTGATTTCCCCCAGTGCATAATTGATTATCTCCTTGTAATCTGCATTAAAGATTGAATTACTAGGTGTATTGTGTATGAAGTATCCATTGGTCTTTGATAGACTTTTCATTAACTTAATTTTTAATTGGGTTTCGTGCATTTCATTTAGTTTACGCAATAATCGTGTATTATTACTTATTCTTGGATGGTCAACGCTAGCCAAATATATATCCTGCATGAATCTATTAATTACATAAAAATCTAATGCTAGTGGTGCTAGTACATCCAGAGATCTTCCTTCAGAATTGAAATATATACATATTTTCAACAAATTTCGATATTTTTGCGCTGAAAATTGCTAAATATGTGCATTACAAACCTTAGCAAGATAATACATACCCGGTAGATTATGGGCAACATCAATTATCACTTCATCATAAGTGGATAAGCCAATAATTTGTTTTTCATAATCCGAAAGATGATAATATCTCAAAGGTGGCTTAATTGTTAATCTTTGATTAACGATTTTGCTGTCTAATCCCAAGCCTTGTGTCAACGCAATTCTAAATATTCAGCATTGTACTTTGCAATTTCCGTGTTTTCAGTGTCAAATTCCAATGCATTAATAGTGACTGGGATTAATTTGCAGTGGTTTTCTTTGCATTTATCTTTAAATACTGCATATTTTACACACGAAGGTCCTATTACAACTGTCGTGTTAGGTTTGATTATGCCAGCTTTTTCATAAGCAATATCAGACAAATTTTCGCCCAGAATATTCATATGGTCAAGCCCTGTATCAAATTTATTATACCAATAGATGTTATTACCACCAATTTACTACTAGTGATAAAATTTGTAGAATCCAATCTACCTCCAATTCCAACCTCGAGTACCACCCATTCTACATCGTTATCTATAAAGTACATAAATGCCATAATCATAAATACCTACATATATATTTTTCATGCCTCAAATATCCTCAATTGTCTAGAATTATCCACATTTGAAACGATTTTATAGTATCTAATGAAGTTTTCGTTGGATATTATCTGATTATTGATACTAATGCGTTCGCATGGAGTCCATATGTGCGGGGAAGTAAATAATCCAACGTTACAACCTAAATGAAGTGCGATTTTACCGCAAGACTTTAAACAATTGGCAATCTTGTAAGAAACAGACCCCTTGCCATTAGTACCACCTACGTGTACTATTTTAAATTTGTCAAGTGAAATGTTTAATTGTCTAATAATATTTAGATACTCAAAGTTTTTAGGGCAATTCCTACTATACAAGTCCATTAAACATTTGTCAAGCTCATTAGACATATTCAACTATTCTAAGTGAAACTATGAAATGTAAATTACAAAGAAAAAATCTTTGATAAGGGAAATGAGGGTGGAAATTGAGCGAAACAAATTACTGAAGCCATTTCATGGCCCTCAGGGTCCCAGGCACGACTAGGAATGGAGGTAGATTTGACGAGGTATACTTTGACGGGCATAGTATCTCCCCTATAAATTCCGCCTTGTCATTACCGTTAGGATCCACAGGCATATCCTAAATAAGAGGTTACTAACTTCTACAGATTTCAGGTGGACAAAACATTCAACATTTGCGAATGGTGCTAATTCCAATTCACTAGTAGAAACTACTGCCAAAATTGTATTGACAAGTGTCTTTGCCATTCCAGCCCAAATATTTGCTGTTACCATTTCGCAACTTGACTCTTGGTCTGTGAATCAAATAAATACTAACCTGTGGGCAATGCTTCAGAACCTAAAAGCGAGTTTGATTCGAAAGTGATAAATTTGACCTGCGATAATTTAAATCGAATGACGTGGAAGCCAAATGTTGCTGAACTTTTGTCCAACCCAAAGTATCTCTTCCAAGTGGCATCCTTTATATATTTAATGCGTTGATTGTCCACTGATAGTGCCCCTTCTAGTTTAGATAGGCCCAAAATCACTGTTTTTTTTGTATTACTCGTTTGCTCAGTTTGATCACAATTACTATTGTCTGTAGTAAAGGCCATCCCGCCCACAATTTGAGCCGTGGGTTGGTTAGATTTGTCACTGAATGACTCATTCAGCACATGATTTAGCGATGGATTATCGATAACTAGTACTGTAGTTATTCTGTACAATTTTACCAATTTACAAATGATTTTCTGAGATGCTTGGTAAGGCGCATTAATTATTATGCCTAAATAACATATTAAACACCTGAAGATTTAATAAATTTGCCAAAATCCTGAGATTCATCCGTGCGTTTGCCCTGTGGTTGTACTTTAAAATTTTTATCTGTTACACTGTCAATGGCAGATGCTATACATTTATTAATCTATATAATACACATTCAATTACGTGATAATATAGTCCCAAATCCTCTTCAATTTCTGCATGTCCAAAGAAGTAATTCAATTGATTTACAGCACTTGTATAGTCTACTGACTGATACACAAATGAACTTATTACCCCGGGATAAGAGTGTAAAACGTCTTTGTCAGTTGAGCCCCTGGGATCAGCCTCTACAAAAAATGGAGTCCAGCCATTCCTCAGAGCATAATTTAGCAGCATTAAGCATGCTGATGATTTGCCACTGCTGGGTGAACCGGTTACCAAAACCTATATCAAATTGTTTAAATACCCTTGGCCCATAATCACCGCTTATAACTGACAATTCTCTTTGAGCGTCCAAAGCATAAGCCACGTTTATGTATTCCTTCATGGCATTATCAGGGGCTTCGTATTCCTAGTTCATCAATAATATAATATAACTAAAGGCTGATAAATGGTTAATTTGTAATTAATAATTTATCAACAAATATCATTTAGGCAATACCTGATTTACTGTACCTCGAACTTGTACAGTACAGCCCCTCCATGTATACAAAGCCAATCTAGCTCCATGTGTTATTTTTAATTCTATTTCTGGCGATAGTTCGCGGCCGAAAATCTCTGCACTGCCCTTATCTCCCTTCATCAACTATAAATTAATAACACAATACCTTTATAAATGGAATCTGATCATTAGGCATTTGTTCGTCATTTGCCACAATTCTCAACTCGCGAAATGATCTCAGTGCGTATGTTCTAACGGGAGCTAACATATTTGTCGTCATGGTTTATGGGTGGCACTATAAAAAGGTATCTACCCAATCCATGTGCATTAACTGAAGGTATACGCTATGTAATTATTTAATATATTTAAGAATTGTATAATGAGCTTCACCAGTGGATATCCTCCACCGCCATTCTATTATAAAGAATATGTTGGACCAGTAGACGCACCTGACCTTGGCGGTAGGCCTCCCCCTAAAATTCCAAACGACTCCTTAACAATATTTGGCAATAAGCAGGAGGTATATAATCTTAAATTTTAATTTTGTTGTTTTTATGAAAAAAATGTCTTTCAAATTTACATTTATCCATATTTATACATCATTATTCACTTAACTAGGATAAACCTCTAAAACCCCTGGATTCTGATACAATCCTATACAACACTCACCCTAGCACTAGTAATAATTATTATTATTTAGATTTGAAGGAAGAATTCTTGAGACTATATCGCATATTTATTCAGGAACTATTTATATTAATCAATTCCATTGAACATGTATGTAACTAATTGTATTTGGTAATGTATATTGTTTAAATAATGTAAATTAATAATCTCTTACAAACACTTACCAAGGTTGAAAACAGATCGAATACACATTTCAGGAAAATATTGAAAATATATACAAATCTGCTGCACATATTGAGTAGTCTAAAAAAACGTCAAGCCTATCTTGATGTTATTGAACTATTGGAATTGCAATTACAGCGCAGATTAGAATGCATTGATTCTATTAAGAGGTAATGTTCCATTAAAGCAGAATGTTAGCCTGGTCTAAAAAAGAGATTGAAAAGTCGAACGTTCTAAACATAAATTGACTGCGTTAATTGTTAGATGTTGTAGACCGCAACCCGCCAAGAGTAATCACCGATAAATCTTTTGAATCCTATATTTACTGCGAGATTTGCCTGTAAAAACTCCTTCAATGAATCGTTTTCATAATAATCGATTTCAGAATCATCCATAGCAATTGGACCTTCCATACCATGATATAAATATGTATATCTATTTTTCAAGTCTTCATCATCAACTGTGAATTTTTTGAGTCTAAACCCATCAAAACCGTCTTTAATTGGCACCTTCAATGGTCCTTGTGGTTCTGATGACCACTTCCATTTCTTAATCCTCTCTTTCCATGCATCCTAATTAAATCGTTTTGAATACCCTACTATAATCTGACAGGTTAAATTTGAACTTTTGCTGCAACCATAAAGTATTCCATCCTTCTACTTTTGTGGGGATTGGGGCTGGTTTATTATCAGGGGTGGCGTATCTGAGTTAGTCGCTATTTATAATTTATATACACAGTATTAACCATCTATTCTCTCGAATTAGTAATTAATGGTTATAAATTAAATAATTATATAACTATTCAATATGGAGCATAATTACATGGACGTTTACCTGGGCAACCAATCATTCTCCCTAGGAAAGTTATCAATATAAAAAATAAGTTTTGTTAGTGCCTTCTCAGTTATCACCAATTGGCGATATTTTAACAAATTATAAACATTCACACCCTATATGTTAATAATTAAATACCTCAACCGATTCCCTTCTAACAGCTGCGATATTGGCCGTTGACCATCGAAAATTTTCGTTAGAATCACTATAGCCGTCAAATACCAATAAAGCAGAGTTGCAGCTCAAACCTGTGTAAATATCACAACTTCATTAATAATTATGGGAAAGACTCCCCTACCTAAAATGTTACGGAGATAGTTTACTGCATATTTCGTTTTATGAGATTCTATTAAGAAATTGTCAACAACCTTAATCTGAGATTGTGCAAATTTGGCGCTTAGCATTACTTTCAGTCCCATAAATAACACTTCAAATTAATAGGATATTACCCCTTTTATTAATTTTAGTTGCATAATCCCTGGGCCTAATGGGATGAGCATAGACGCCCAAATATTTGCCAATTGACTTCCTCCTCTCAATCCTAGCCTTTCCACTCTTCTGTCCACATCTAAATTTTTTGCTACTACCAGGCCACTGTATTAAAATGATAATTACTTCATATTTGGCCAGTTGCATATCTTCATTGTACCCAGCCATGATGCCCCTGTAGTAGTAGTAGCACCTATGCAATATATCTGGTCTAATTGGTACACCAAATATTTCGTTTGGTACCCTAGTGTATCTAATAGGTATAGATGGTCTTGTTTGGCCTATATGGCCTTGTTCAAATTTATATACCGGCAATTCGAGCACTGAATTGAATCCAATGGCTAAGTCATTAAAATATAACCCGGAAAGGACCAATAATTTCGTATGAGTGTTTTAATCTCCACAATTTCACCTGGGCGTCGAATTACAGGCAAGTCATTTATATTTGGTGTCTATATTTAGATGTCTAAATACCGAATGAAGCATATGCTCCACGCTGTCTAAAGTAATATCGTTGGTAGAAACATCCTTCTTTTTTAGTCTAGCAAATCTGACTAATCTGCCATTAATTCTAAAATTTTTGCTTATATGTGTCATCACATTTGTATTTAGATGATGTGTTAACATTGAGTATGCCATTTATATGCATATTAGGTTATACATATATTGGCACCATATTCAATGTTATCTAGACACAAATTATTTGCGGTTATCCAAAAGAGGTGTATATACTGGCCTCCAAAACCTGCAAATCGCTCTAAAATAATAGAGGTAATGTTATGAATTCATTCAGCTTCCTTCTGGTAAAAGATTCTTTGTATTTCTATGCAAACGAGATGTAGATGGTAAACTTGAACCTGCAGTAGTTTTTACAGACAGGTACGCCAACATTTATTTAGGTATATTATATCTTAATCTTAGTTTTGGAAACAAATTGGCAACATTTAACACCGAGGAAGTTTATCAGCTTAAACAGCTTGTATGTGTCATTTGACTTAGATTCCTAGGTTGGAAACTTATTTCAAGTTGTATGAGAAAAAATCCCGGTGACATTTTATTAATTTCTACATATTAAAAATTATTTGTTGCTGTCATAAGTTAATAACTAATTAAATTACTGTGTAACGAATGCAATATAAATATGAATAACTATACTCAATTACTAGAAGAAAATTAGTTGAGTAAATAATTGAAAATTTTGGGTGTTTCTAGAAAGCATTATTGATGCGTGACAATATGTGTAGCACAACGACAACACCGATATAGGCCAAAGCAGTGATTAGAATGGTCTGAGGGCCCCTAAATAAGAATGTACGTCACATTTTAAGTCCAGTTGCCTCATCTTTGAACAATCGATACAGTCCTCCGGCTCCGATAGGTTGTCGCTGTCTATTAGCCTCAGAGGCACCTGTAGGCCGTTTGCTAAATTGATAATGCCTTACTTCATAACCTTTCTCTGTCCGCCCACTATGTTTCCAGGTCCAGGCGTGGTTTTAGACTAGATGAAATATTTGCTCACCATGTTGAAATGTTACACCCCACCCAGCTGTACGTATATAACATGTACACACTGTATACATTTACTAACACTGTGTACGACTAAATTTATTGTATAACTGGTTGTAATTATGTCAAATGAAGCTATAGTTTTCTTTGAGATTTTTCAATGTCAATTCTGATGTGTCTAAGTAATTGCTAATAGACTAAATTACAAGTGTGTTACCACCTCATTTTGCCTAAAAAAATCCCTATCCGTATATTGCGCACATAGCATTAACAAATAACACAATGCAATGTAGTATATTATTTTGAATACCACATTGTCTACTAGATGTGACAACAACCTTGAAAGTGTTATTTCACTGTTATTCAATGATTTACAAAGTATTGACAACAAAATGATCGTACCAATAACACCAAATTCTATCTTCTTCTTATATAACTCCATATTATTGTGAGGACTATGTTAGTAGTTATTTACCTCCTTAGTAACTTTATGTCATTTTCTAATTTGTTATAGCATCTAATGCATTTATTCTTCATTATAGTGTCAATTTCAGATATCATGTCGCTCATGTTGTGACCATTGATATTGATCTCAACTTCGAATAAGTTTTTATAAAATTTTCTGAAACCTTCATCCCCTACGTGATCTAATAGATATTCGACTAATTCTAATTCCGAGGGGAGTGTTAAAGGCTTGATAAATTTGACTTTGTCGTTTAGAGATTGATTTTTCATAACATTTACGACGTAATTAAGCTAGATTAACAGAATTTTTACGTCATTCATGGAAGTGTATATACCAATTGATATGTTGAATTTGGTAATCTTGGCAATGCAATCTATGAATTGATTTCCATATGACGGTAAATAATATACTATATTAGGATTTATTAACCAAAAATATGAGAAGAGTTTAGTAATATGTCAAATAGGTCTTCATTGTCATTATCAACCGCATTAATAGGTATATTTATAATATCGACCAGGTTAGTAAATTGAGATTCACTATATATCAATTTAGTTGTAAGATTATTCATATTTTGCGATTTCTTAGTGTGCCTATAATGTATTAAATATATGCAAGAAGATTGAGCATTGTCTTTGGTGTGTATATTAGATTCTGTAATGAGGAAAACTTGTTCCTTGCACAAATAATTCGTACTGAATTACACTAAACTTACATGCATTTGAATACGGATTCGGTGGCAATAATTATTATATAACTTTTTGTTTTCAAATGGTTAATCGATATGGGCACAGATAGTTTGTTGGCTAAATTAGAGTCTTTGTACCTATTTCGCACAACCCAAATGAATTGTGTTTTGGGATATTAGCTAGTGGATATTTTGAACCCGGGTAATAAGCATCACTTATCTGAATTTATGGAGCAAGTTACTTTATCTAGGAATGATTGAGCGTCGTTCATGTGTAGTGTCATTCACTCATGTTGCATACTGGGGGTCTTGTTGCACATATTATTCCTTATAGAATTTTCTTTGTCTTTTAGACAACAAAATCACTTATTGAATTATTCTAAAAATTGTGAACATGTTAAAACATGTAAGCACAGAGGTTCTACCCATAATATATGCCGTATACAATCCAATTTACATTCATTGAATAATGAATCTACCGTGGGTCTTAATTTATTTAACAGGAAAAACAAGTCTAAAAATATCTACTTAAACATATGTAATCTCATATCTGTCAATCGCAAACCAGACCCATTATTTCTAATACCAATCCTTCTTATACATGAAAAGTCTACTAATTTGTTCGATCATGTAACCAATCCAAAATCCATAAGGGACTTAAGAAGATCGCATTTTATGAACAAAAGAAGATTCAAATATGGATATAGAGCTTGCCCAGTCAGAGGCGAATTTTCACATCAAGAACTAATAATATCGGTCCCATTATCAGAACTTAAGAAAGTTGAGGCTTACGATATTATTTGCAGTGAAATATTCAAGGATTACAATTTCCCACTCTATGTATTTAGTCTTGCGAAGGGTTTTATGTACAGAGTGTACCATGAATATGTTTGTCCCAGTCTCAAACATTCTATACAAAGATGCACCGGAGTAAATTGGGATTATATAAAGGGGGAAGGTATTTTTAGACATTTGTCCTCTATAGAACCCTTGTATGATATTGAATATGAAAAATTGATTGGCGATATTGCACAATCAACTAAATTTACCAAGCTCGGTTTAGCAGGTTTACATGATTCAGATGGATCTAGCATTGATATTGCTACAGATTCGTTTATAGATGCAAATGCATCAGACAATGATAATCCCACTACATTACCTGTACCGGATGTTGAATCTTTCCAAATACGTCTTGCCAGATATATTAAATCCATCAAAGATATTGTATTTGTTTACAAAAGCATCCAGTTGCTAAAAGAGATTTTGGCAAGAGAACCTACTAGAGAAGAACTCAGCTATGCATTCCATGGTTACAATGGCAAAAATAATGAAAGTGACAATTGCGACATATGGAACGAATACATTGTGCACAAAAGGGAAGTATATAATGGATTCCATAGATTTCTTTTCAGGCATAGTCAATGCACTGCTGAAAACCGTTGGAACGCCCTAAAACACAGCTTTTTGGGCCGTGAATATATCGATGAATGCCTGAGGAAGCGATTACATGAGGGCTGGATTGATATGGATCTAGATATGGTCGTTCCCAATATAGAACGGATTATTATTGATTCTTTGTGGAAATCGCTCACCAACATAACAATACTTAGATTAAATGGGATTAATGGGGATATTGTGCAGTTTGTAACCAATTATTTGTATCACACTGCCTATATACAAATATATAAATCACTAGGTGTTGACATACAAAAGATAGAACATGCAAATACTGCTAAAAGGTTGATGGATTCGTTTAGTTTCAAGCGTAAAATGATGGGGGATGATAACAAGGATTCCTTTACTTTGTACAACGAGCTTATGCAACAAGTGTCTAATAAAATGGGCATCAGCGTGAACAAAATACTTGAATCATTTGACTATGTAAATGAGCCTATTTATAATCCAGAAGATCCAATTCCCAGGAAATTGCGCTACGCAAACCCACAATCATATCGATTCTACGACGGAATACGTACTTTTGGCCAATTATATACTAGCCCCTCCAACGCAGAGGGTCTTTTTAATGTGAAAAATGAGCTACTAGTCCGTAGCATGAGACTCTTGGCCATAGAAGCTCTTACTGACCGTGTGGCTAGGTATATATTCATTGCTTCCAATGGTTTGTTCATTTCAGAGCCAAAAATGACAACACCCGAAATCGCTAAGACTCTGGGTATGAAAGAAAAGGTTATTGACTTTATTAACTATACGTCTTTCATACGTTGCTCCATTTACGAATCTATACGTATTTCAAAGAAACTGCCTCCGTTCATTAAATTATATGAGAACTTAGAGAGGGACATGCATATGCTCGAATTGCCATCCGACAGCTATTACACTGACATGACGATCGCTGAAGCGAAAGATGCTAGGATGAAGGGAACACGAGAATTTATTGACATGCCTATTATATCACAAATTAAGTACTACCGAGTTAACCGAAGGAGAATAGTTGATAATCTCAAAAGGAGTCCACTGGTATCCCTTTTAAACAATGTAGAATCGGTGGAGAGTGAGGATTTTCAGCTTTATCCTCTTGATTTGTGATTATCTGATATTTTTAAAATGTATAGTTTCGCTGTGGAATCCAATGGTCCGGCATTTCCCTTCATTACAATATCCAATACCACATTCCACAATGCAAGCGTTTTGAAGCCAATATATATTGCTGGATAAAAGGCAATATTAGTGGTGCTACCGGACAATCAAACAATTCAACCCTGTTAAAATTCGCAATCAATTGAATGGACTCATTGTAATTTACCAGTGTAACATTTAATTTAGTAGTTCTCGGTACAATTAAAGAGGATATTTGTGCTGAATTAACTTTATATGCAATTGTCAGCCAACACCAAATGAAGCATAGTAAAAATAAATGTTTTTTAATTATCGACAATTTCATTCGCACCGTGTATACTTATACTTGTAAGGTACAAAATGGACAATTTAAGATAATAAATACAATGGCTATGGTAATATGAATTCACCCATCAACCTTATCGCTACGCCCAACACATATAAATTGAACTCTATTGTGAAGTATACATCATTTTATATGTGCAGTAGGTTGTATTTGCACAATGTTTTTAAAATTGCCATAAATTTTCTCCAGCCAATGCCGTGGTATTACTATTACGCATTCTCATTAGATTTTCAATAATTTTAATGTCGATAAATAATATAGTCATTGAAATTCTTGTGTACTATTATTGCCAGTTATGATCTTTTAATGTTATCAAACAATTAATCGGTAACATCTTCTCTATTTAATGACATGTATTACTTAATAGATTTTCTACTTTTCGGCAATATCGCTAATATTTGATATTTGATTAGTTATTTATATCTACAGTTTTATTTGGAGTGTCATATATTTTCAAAATCAAATAATTTGTCAATGGAATATGGGAGGTTGGATCAACACGTATTAACACAATATTACAATTCCATTTATGTCCTCATCGTGGCCTAAATAATGCAGAAACTGCACTTTTGATTGTTCTGAAAATTTCACCAAAGTTATATTCTACTAGGACAAACTCCAGTAATGAATTTTGGATCTTCAGGTTTAGTATCATATCCCTGCAAGAATTTGAATGTTGTTAATGGATTATCACTGCAGACATATTTGTAAGGTTATAATACCAAGTTTATTTGGGTTAATAATTTTTGGATCGCAAAATATTTGTTTGTTATTGTCTTAATACGTTGGATTATGAAGGTTGATGTGCATATTGCCCCGCTTCCACTCCTATTGTTTTTAGATGAAGATATAGATAATCAACCAACAAAAACTAAATGGAGCCAATAAATCCCATGAATATCAGAATATCCATTGGCTATGCCAATGGATATTCTGATATTCAATTATTACTTCGAGTTGCTCGTTATGTAACATGGCACAACATTTCTTGGCCAAATTTCGTTCCCAAACTAGCTATATCATTTCTTACGTGTATGTAATAATTCTTTATCAACTCCCATAACGCGCTATCTTGAAATGGCATAGATTGTTCAATCTCCATTAGTGTAATGAGCGATTCCATTGGCGGTATTTCGCACTAAATAATTAATTTACACACTCCCATTTTGTCTAGGTAATTTTGATCCATGATATTGTAATTTCTTAAATTTATGTCTAATTTTTAAGGATTATAACATTAATTACCAAACAAAAGAAATCTTCCGTGCAACAGTGGGGTGTTATACATTTACATTTGAGTAGAAATGATTGGAACTGAAGAGAAGCAATACTACTCGCACGGCATAACTATAAATTGTAGATATGATGGGAGGGATAGTTCCGGTATTTCCAAATTAGTTGTGGAAAAGGGTTCCGTGATTGGGTCACAAGCCTCGTCTACCGTGTCATATGTAGATTCTAATGTCACTTGTACTATAAATGTATTGAAATACATCATGTAGCTCAATATAAATACAGAGTGGAAATTACACATTAAAACTCTGTTCAAGGGGGACAATAATAATGATCACATTTTGTGTTGGGACAGGAGTGAACGGCTCAACTATTTGCTACGGTCTCTAATGTTTAGTAATCATTGGCTTAAGGATGAGTCATCCATTCAAGATTCCTGTTATTACTGGAATCTTGAGATTAACTTGTCGGTAAGCGATAATTTTATTCAGATTTCACAAGCAGGAGGTTCACTACTTGATGCTAGTAGTTATGCTATTGTTTCTGCTCTTTCTGGTGTTAGTATCCCAAGAGTTAATGTTATTAATCACACTGAGGGGGTTAAATTGACCCTGGGTAGCGGGTAAGCAAGGTATTTGATGTAGTAATGACCAAAAAATAACGGAATTGATTAAAGCCGTGCCAATTATAGTCACTTGTGGCATATTTGATAACCGTGATGTCTGGTGTATGTGTGAGAATGAAGAAAATTGTATGGATACTGTTATTTCTTTTGCTATAAATCGCAATTCTAATGTAGTTGGAATGAATGGTACTGGTAGTATGCTCATTAATCACGAACAATATATGAGCAAGGCTAGTGAAATTGCTACAGAACTGTTTACATCGCTATAATTTTTGCATAATATTTGAGTACACTTATTGATTTCGTCTTCTTTAATATAGTAGATAAAAGGGATAGACTAGAATGTTGGTATGTTAACTTATGATGCGTATATTATGTGGCAGCAATAGACGATAGCACGTTACACCCTAATATAATGATGCAAGCCCATCAGAAATGGTCAAATAGTTTACAGCATGTTTTGAGGCCTAATGAGACACGTAAGTTTATATTAATTCAGATCCTTATGGTGATTTATGTAGGTTATAACTCAAATAGATGTGTTTCAAATAGATGCTGACTATACAACGCAATTGGTTCCATTAGAACAAATACAAGAAAGGAATGTGTGTTACAGTAAATTCAATGATACTAGTAACAATTTGATGATGTTGACCGAAATTTCAATTGTCAGAATCTACGGTGTAATGAAAGACCACAGCAGTATTTTATTAAATATATACAATTTTTGGCCTTATTTTTACATTAAAATGCCACCAAATTTCATTCCACATCATATAGAAAAGCTTACAATACTTCTTAACGTATGTTACGTCATTGGTATATTGTTATAAATTATAGCATCAATGGTGTTTTTTATTCATATTATATATCATGTAATGTAGGAATATTTGAAGTCGCAGCACTTCAAGAAATCTCGCCTATTTGTAGTAAAAATTGAAATAGTCAAGAAACAGTCTCTCATGTTTTATTCACCTGACAATAGCATTGATTTTTTAAAAATTACAGTTGCATTGCCCAGAATGGTTTCCACACTAAGAACATTTATTGAAAATGGAATATCAATCAAAGGTAATATTCAAGTTAATTTTAGACGATAATGGTGATGTTGTGTTATTTGAGCGAATGGTTTTTGAGGCAAATCTTCCTTATGTAATGCGATTTCTACTTGATTGTAGCATTTTCGGTGGCTGTTGGTTGAAGGGTATATTTTTTCCAATGTAGTCTCTGATTATACAATTATACCGAAACATCAGCAAAGTTCCCACTGCTCATTAGAGATTGACCTTGATTATAATTCTGTAATAGCTTTGGATGTTTCTGGCGAGTGGATTTCTTTGGGGGCAATAAGAATTTTATCATTTGGTATGTATAAGTGTTGTTGTATGATATTAATAGTTCATTATATGAATAATTAGACTTAATATAATACGCTGACTTAGATATTGAATGCATAAAACGTGAGGGCAACGGCTTCCCTTCGGCCCAAGAAGACCCAGTTATTGCAATATCCTCTATAATAGAAACAGTTGGATTCCCCGATAAAAAATGGAGTTTCATATTCACAATTGGGGAATGTGCTCCGATTTCTGGGACGTGCATTTTTTCATTCGTCAATGAAACAGATATGTTGCTTGCTTGGTCACAATTTTTTCGTGCAGTACGTTTTACATATATATTATATTTACATTAATTTATTAATCCAAAGCAATTGTATAATATAATCAACGCCCATATAGGTGGATCCTGATCTAATAACTGGATACAACATTGTAAACTTCGATATACCCTATCTAATAGAAAGGGCTATGTCATTGAATTTGGATGAATTTTGTTATCTGGGACGAATCAAAAACATACCTACGACCGTAAAATCAGGGGTTAAATCTAATAGACAACTTGGTTTGTATGAAAATAAGGATATAAATATTGAAGGAAGGATAATTTTTGACGTGCATGATCTCATACGCCGTGAATACAGTCTTAAGTCATATTCCCTGAACTATGTCTCCTTCGAGTTTTTAAAGGAACTTAAAGATGATGTACACTATAGTATTATGAAAAGCTTGCATTATGGTACAAATGAGGAGCGTCGTAGACTTGCTAATTACTGTCTTAAGGATTCACTACTCCCTCTTAAGTTAATTGATAAACTGTTACTACTAATTAATTACGTGGAAATGGCCCGTGTTACTGGTACGCCTATCAAATTTTTAATTACCAGGGGCCAACAAATTAAGGTTACAATGCAGATATTGCGGCAGTGTAAAGTAATGAACCTGGTAATGCCTTGCATAAAATCAAATGGCCAAGAAGCGAATTACGAAGGAGCGATGGTTATGGAGCCCATTAAAGGCTATCATAAAGTCCCAATTGCGGTACTAGATTACCAATCGCTATACCCATCATTGATGATCGCCCATAATATATGTTATTCAACGCTAATACGGTCTGAGGATCTTCATAAGTATGACGAAAAGGATTTTACTAGAGTCCCGGATAATGAGGGGATTTGCTTTATTAAGCCGCATATTAAAGTGGTAAGTCCATCGCAAATTATTACAACCCTAAATGCATAATTTTCCATCTATTTATCCATTTATTTATTTATTTTTGGAATGTCCATTTACATCTATTTCTATTACATATTGTAAGTATAACATTTGTAGTTTTTATAAAATAATTTAGAAGTCGGTTTTTATATTTGTTACTATTCATATATAATAAATATATTTATTTATCATTGATATGTATGCTATTGAATACCTATGATAACTTTGTTTTAATGATATTTATTTAGGGCCTATTACCGATTGTGGTAGACAATTTGCTAACAGCTAGGGCCAAAGCTAAGCATGAGATGAAGATGTGTGAAGATCCTTTCACCAAAAATGTGCTAAATGGTCGTCAATATGCCCTAAAAATCACTGCAAATTCTGTTTACGGGTATACAGGAGCGTCGGTAATCACTAACTAATTTAGTCAGGCGGTTGGCTTCCCAGCGTCCAATTAGCAACGGCCATCACTTCGTTTGGTCGTCAGTTAATAGGAAAGACTGCTATGGTAATTTCTTAGTGATATAGACAATTGAAAGGATGTATACAGTTGCCAATGGCTACAGTGCAGATGCAAAAGTTGTCTATGGTGATACCGATTCCGTGATGATAAATTTTGGTGTAGGCACCGTGGAGGAAGCTATGAAATTAGGTACTGAAGCCGCGAATAAGATATCTTCGGAGGAGATTAAGCCAATCAAACTTGTATTTGAAAAGGTCTACTTTCCATTCCTACTCCTTACCAAAAAACGCTATGCTGGTTTACTCTATAGCAACTCTGATAAATATGATAAGATAGATTGTAAGGGAATAGAATCAGTGCGGAGAGATTTTTGCATGCTGGTGCAACAGATGACGGAACGCGTGTTACATTTGTTGTTGATTGATATTAATTTGCAGGGTGCTATTGATTTTACCAAGCAAAAAATTAAGGATTTACTAACCAATGAAATAGATATATCTCTACTTGTGGTTACCAAGTCTTTGGGCAAACAAGATTATGAAGCAAGGCTGCCTCACGTTGAGCTTGCCAAGAAAATGAAGGCTAGGGAACCCACCAATGCTCCAGGAGTGGGAGATCGTATTAGTTATATAATAACAAAGGGCACTAAAGGTATCTCAGAATTTATGTAGGTCAGCCCCAATTTGATAGGGCAGAGGATCCGCTTTATGTTGTGGAAAATGATCTACCCATTGACACTGGTCATTACCTTGAGTCCATAAAATCTACAATTATGAAATTTTTCGAAGTAATCATGCCCAACCCTGAATCTCTGTTTTGTAAGTAATTAAGTTAATTAGCCGGTGACCACACCAGAATAATTACTGAGTCTACAGTCACTACTGGTGCCCTATCAAAATTTATGACCAAGAGTTATCGCTGTATGAGTTGTTCTAGTATAATTCAAACTCCACCGCTTTGCAAATACTGTGCAGAAAGTGAACAATCTAAGCTCGTTTTGGAACAAATTAATTCGCTTAGGGTAAAGGAGGAAGCTTTTGCTTCAATGTGGTCAGAGTGTCAGAGGTATATAATTTCCATTTTTATATATATGATTTAATAAAAGCTGATTTAGGTGTCAACAGAGTTTGCACAACGTAGTTAAGTGTTCTAATAGCGACTGTCCCATTTTTTATCGTAGGGCTAAAGTCAGGAAGGATCTAATAAATATCCAAAACAAGATTAATTCGCTAAAGATCGCATATGAATAACTGGTGCTTACACAGTGGAAATTACTTAGTTTAACTATTTGTCATTTTTATGGCTGTATATTTAATTTATCATCTAATTTGTCGTTGTATTATTACAATTATTCGTGAAATTTAATTTATAGTTATTAATTAACATCAAAAATCTGATGTGATTTTAATGTACAGTAAACAACAACTATTGATTAAACCACTAATGAATTATTATATTAGTATAATTAATGAAGGTGAAATACGTGCATTGATATATTTCATGTCTAATAGGATTATTTAATCAAATTTATTGCTTATTAGAGTTGGCAACTAGTACACTAGCAATCCCCTTCTCCAACAGTTCCATTTCACGGAAGCTGTGTGTTATAATCGGTATTTTAGATGTTTTGAAGAAGATCAATTTGTCTAGATTCACCTTGTCAAACTTGATCTCTTTCCTCAAGCTCCTAATCCTGTCCGCCGATTCATCGATCAAACCTAGCAATTTCCTTATCCAAGGTTTACTGTTCTTATGCTTCTTCAGGTGTTTAACAATAGGCAAAATTATTTCAGGGAATGAGGGATGGTGTGCTAGTAGTGATATATGTTGAGTTATAATAATTCTGGACAGATCTTCGACATGATACATTATATCATTGTAGTCTTTATTATTTTGGGATAGTGATAATTTGAATATTGCAAGTTCTGGCATGGGTTTTCTTTTATCAGCAGCATGATTATCAACATGTATACCACAATCTTCATCACTAATATATTCATGTTCGGCATCAGTGTCTTCATATGCCGAGTGCGATTCACCTAGCAATTTGTTGTTATTATTATTTTCATTATTTTTTATTCCGATGGTTGGCATTTTAACTTTAGAATACTCCTTTGATTTAGACAATTTATCCAGTAGTGTAAGTAGGTGAGATGCTATGGGTATAAACTTGTCTATATCCCGAGATAAGTGGTTCAACTCCTTCGATATGCACAAAATAAATGGTGCAAATCTTTCGTTGTTTTGACCTAATTTTAGTGAAGCTGTGGAAATCGTCACCAGAGGATATACGAGATGATCTAGTTTAGGTGTTGTGCGGCCAATGACTGTAGCCCAAATGGTAAGAGATTCTACAAATGCCCAATTGCATATGCTATCCAGTTTTGATTTTTTCCAGGCATCAATCGTATCTTTACCTATCTAAATAAGCAATAGTAGGATATTTTTCATGTATATATGTATATAATAAACATATGAAATGAATATACAAATAGATACCTTCCTAAGTTGCCTAAATGCGACAATGTACAGTTTATCGCTGTGAATCATCACCAAAAGTTCAACAACACAATTGCGAGATAATCGGGATAAGGTCCAATTTTTGGGGTTTAATCCCTTAGATAGTGAACGTAGGTATGATTTATATATACCAATTGAAAAGTTGTTTATTTTTGTGGTCGATAGGTCATTGGGATTGTATTTTTTTAGTCCATTATGCAATGCGTGTCCTTTATTAATTTATATAATGTGTTATTTATATGATATATATATATATATATATATATCACATTATATATAAGAAGCGCAACGTACCATATTGAGTGAGGTTATATTCTGGCAACATAATCATATCCAAATAACATTTTAGCAGTGAAAATGAAGAAAGTCTTATTCCTTGATTTGGATAATTTGACAATATCTTAAATACAATTTTTAAAAAGTGTAATTCAACGTGTCCAATAGCTACTATCCATCTTAAAATATTAGGTTTAGATAAAGTAATTAGGGATAATTTAATAGAATCCATAAATGATTTATTAGAAGAGACTAGTTGTATAGTATCTAAAACAAAAGTTTTGGCAGTAATTTTAATTTTATAATCTTGACCCTCATCAACCACAGGTCCGGTTTGGTTAAACAGTATCGATGCATATTCCTGTGACTTAGCAATCAAATCTAAGTAAACAGATTCCTCTATAAAAAATTTGTTCCTATTTTCGTCCTTCTTCGAGCATCTGCACTTAATGGCGTTGTGATATAGTTTCAACAATTTTTTAATTGAACTACTGGATCCATTAGCACAAAATTTAAGCATTGATTGTATTTTATCTTCAGTAATTTCAAACTCTTCTTCGTAATCCGAGTCACTATCCATTTTACTGCATTTAACAACTAACACTAAGTGGTATATATAGGGTAACAAAGTCCTGTGCCTATAATTTATGTCGCAGGCTATCTAACCTTATCTCAGCATATATAATGTTATATATCGTATTGTATATTTTCTAATTTAAGCTTCTAACTAGAAATTTTAAAACAAATTAAATGGGCGAGATTGACGATTCTTTCTAAAATGATAATCGATTGTCGTTTAAATTGTCAACATATAATACACTTAAATAATTAGAAAATAAATTGTTCTGCAATATCAAGTGAGTAACTCATTTTTAATCAATTCCATCAAGTTTTTAGCCGACCTCTCCTCCTCTTCCCTGGATACTTGGCAATTACGCCAATTAACGGCGGCAGACCTTACATCCTGTTGTGATTCTAGGGGCTTTATTAACTCTATTTCCGTTTGATCCATCAAATCTACGATAATTTTACGGCCAATTTGGAGTGGAATTCGTTTATCCTTATCTATGATCCATAAATAACAACTTTCTGATATTTTGCTTGATCCAATTCGTCTACCAACTTGGTGAAGTAAAAAGTATGATTGTTCTTTGTCATAAATTTTTTCAGGGATTTCTTCTAGAAATTTAGTGTAGCAAAAAGGTTCTGATCTTATATGTTTAAATTTCTACGTCATTAATTATATATAATGGAAATTGTTGTAGTGATATATGTAAAATATATTTTGGTATGCACTCACTTTGACAAACATATTGCCAAAATGGGCAGTATCAATTGGTACAGCTGCCACTTGTACTTGTAAATGATTGGCATTTTCGGAATTCATAGGCATGTATCTCTCAAATGCAATAGCCCCTTGTCCCTAAATTATAGTGAATAATTATTGTATATGCTGAATTATATAACAGCTGTTTCAATCAATAAATCACTAAATTTACCCTATTAATGATAATATTAATTGCAATATTGACTGCATACTTTATATCCTCCCTTATGGCAGGTGGACTTAGTAATAAATTTGGAAAATGGTCTATTGAAGTTATAATACAGTGGAATTTGTTGAGGGCTCCTTTTGCAATAGCTAAATAGCACTGAATAAAAGTTGTCTTTACATAATTAAATACATATGAAATCATATGTATTTCGCACGAATCATTGGCTAAACAAAACCAGCAGCCTGTATTATTATTACACTAAAATTAATAGTGGCAAATACATCATTTATTAATCGGTGTTTGAATGATTGGTTACCCGGTTGTGGCGTAGATGCGATTTTTCCAAACATCAATCCCTCATGAAGTTCAATCCTTAGCGGACAACCTCCACACTCAAGCTTTCTATCGGCACTAGCTGCTTTTTTTGCTGATTCTTCCATTTCAAAAGTTACATAACTAAATTAATTTGTTTGCTTACGCATTTGCCTGAATTTTTTCGTTATTCGCCCTTATCACACGGCAATCTACCACAGTACCAAAATATGACATCACTCGATTCAGAGACTCTTCGTCTACTTTGGGTGATAAATCCCAAATCCTAACACAAGCCATTTGTATTCAACTATACAATAATTATGAAATGTTGTACAATTATGGAATGATAAGTTTCTGGTATGAAATTAATTTTTTGCCCGAAGTACTATGCACAGCCACATTACCATAATACAATGTGGTGTCTAATATAGATTTGAATCTTAAACATTTGGTGCTCATGACAATCGAAGTATTTAAGCAAGATTCAAAAACGTCATTGTCACTAACTAATAGACCTTTGCATATTTGTTTCTTAATTATTTATGTACTTACATATAAGAAATCCTTAAATTCATTGGGCAAGAAGTTTTCGTGTTCAACTCTAGCCAGTGATACCGATGTATAAGTTGATGCTATCAGATGTATATATTCTGAGTCCTTGTTTGTTAGTGTCGATACTGTCATTAACTTGTTAATGTTGCGATGTAAATCAATGTATTGGTCCTCAATGTGATTGTACGGAATTGGTAGGTATTCAAGGGGATTTTCATTAAAAATATCCCCCAGTTTAACTGGTGTGTAGTTGGGGCAGATTTTATTGTCACCAATATCCTTATTTAGTTCTTCAAAATCTATTTTATCCATAATATTTTGGTATAACTTATTAAGCTCATTTTCATCAATAATTTTATCAACGCTAACCAACAATGATGCAGGTTCAACTAAAGTATCTAAGTAGAGCCTGATGATTAATATACATAATTTTTTAAGGGAAATATCATGATCTTTTCCACTTAATTTATCTTTAAATTTAATATCTTTAGATGTGGATAGGTAATAGAATGATTCAAGTAATTTAACTATAAGTGAAGGGTAATCACACAATTCGTGTCTAAATGAACGTTTTTTTACGATTCAAAATAGTCAAGTGCAGGTAGCAGCCACAAGAAGTCATCCCAATGAAAAAAATTGCAAATTGTATTCATTGTCCCTTTAAACTATATAATGAAATTACTCACTTGTACTCTTAAATGAATTGGTTCCAGGTACATCCAACATCCAACTAATCTGGCTCCGCAAGAAATTATAACTTTCTTAGTGGCAACAACTTTGGTATACTTTTCATCCAAAAAATTAAAGTAATCAAAGAATAGTATGATCGTGTCGTGAAATGTTTTGAATAATTGTGATATATTCCCTATATTCACTTGTTTATAGCTTCCAGCAGTAACTGAGGTTATGTCATCAATTAGCTTATCTTGGATGTCTAGCGAGGAACAATTATTTGCATCAGATTGATCATTCTCAAATTTGTCTAAGTAAATCATTAAATTCTCAATGATGTTACAAGAAACATAAAATATGTCAAACTTTCCAGTTTCAATTTTACCACTTCTCATTATATTCTCTATTATCACAAATATTTCAATATAAGCTCTTTTAGCCAGCAATTGAACTTCATCAATACTAGATAATAGATTTATATTGTCGCATATTATACTAAAAAACTCGCACAGATCTTCCCTATTTAGCTGTGTCGCAAGGATTGCATTAAAGTGTTGTTTAAAATTCTGTATGGTATCTTTTTTCTTAGATATTTTTTTACTATTAATAATACTTAGCCCGTTAATTGCCAGTGATATGTCATGTTTAAGCAATACTTCAATACACTGCTTAGATAAATCAGTATCCCCTATTGATAGCAATATTGAACAATTCATTATTGCCTTATGGAAACATTTAATATCAACTTTTCCCAATAAATATTTAGCTACTGAACCAATAATGGAAACAATTTTTTTGTCAGCAAAGTTTGATTCCTTAATTATATTATTAAAAGTTTCCATTTGCCATTTATAATCCATATCATAAACTTCATCATTATTGCCAAACAATTTATCAAATTCATTAGTATCGTCACTAGATACTTTTTTAGATCCGGAACAGTATGGGCATTTCGCTTCGTTAATCGATGAGTTATATCCAAATTTTAATGCATTATTTAAGCTTTTGTCATAGGCATCGGGGAATAATATTTGTATAATCTCAGTTCTGCTCTCATGAAGGACATTAAGATCGCAATACCGGTAATATGGTAGGTGTCTATAATACAAACTTAGGCAATCAATTCCATTGATTATCAAATCATTTTTAATTTCCTCCTCAATGTTTTCATTTTCGATATTATTTTTATACATCAATTCAGACAACATTGACACGATTAAAGGTCTCAAAGAGTCCAATATCCTTGCACAATGCCTGGAACGTGTTAGTAATTGAATTAATTGAAGTCCCAGTAGTGTAAATAAACCATTTGATTGGATAAGTAATGCAATAAAGTCGATGTCTACTGATTTAATTGTTTTGATGGCAATTGTCTAAATTATCACTTGTATACCTCATCATCTATTTCACTCGAACATTTAATAATTTGACTAGTCAAATAAAATTTGAGTCTAGGTGTATCTGCATGATAAATTCTTTCCAATAAATGAGTAAAATTATCGCACTGACTGGATGCTTCTTGGTCAGGCACCATGTATATTATACTACACTTACTACGTACATGTCTTGTACACTAGGCATATATCTATATAACATAATATTGATTTAATTGTTATGTTATATGAATATCTTTTTTAGTAAAATTATATATATGATAATTTAAAATGTAATATTTTAAGAGCTTAGTGGTCCATTATGCGTCAATTTCATTATCTTATCATCGTATCTATATTAAATATTTTGTACAATTGTTTGTCTATTGAAGTAATAAATCCATCTTGTGGAATCTATATGAGATGTCTAATTACACATTTAGGAAAGCCTCTACAAAACCAGCCGTGGTTACGAAATTCCTTGCTACCATTAAGTCTTAATTAGTAAATTTAACTACCCAGACACAGTTGATAACTAAATTTAATTGCATAATTACCGTAAAATAATCGCAATTCATCATTTTACATTTTACTATATTGAACATAATGTTACCACAAGCATCTTCCAATGAACCTACTGAGAATTCCTCTCCTATCAATTCATTTCCTTCACAAATTCCTATATTAATTTGTTCAAACCCTGATGATTCATTATGTGTGAAAATTTCTTGCCAGTTACACCGTATAGAATGCTAGGTTTGATAAATATCTATATGATCAGTGATTACATACCTGTGCTGAAACATCATTGGCCAAGTCGCCAAGAGAAAATGATCTACAAAGGGAGATTCCATTAGTTGAATCTTTGATCACGTAGGTACATGAAGGTTGTAAGTCACACCTAAATAACTGTATGTGTACTGATGTATTGCAGAATGGACAAAATCGAAGTTAGGTGATTCCACTATATCGGCACAATTTGGGCGTCTAAATGAGTTAGCATGGTTACAATTTTGTGATGTGTAAATAATATGCATCAATGACGTGCACAAATATAATGACAAATAATTGGAATCGCATACAAATTTATTTCTGGGGCACACTATATATGGTCAATCACTCTCACTTTTTTGTTGAGGGTAATAATATAGCAAATAAATGTCATGTGCAACGAATCAACTATCTAATACAGGCGGCAGCACTTGTTAATAATTTTGATAACAATCTTGCTAGAATATATGTGAGGAAGGCCATTGAATATTCTAGAAAACACTTATTAAGACTTGATGTATCTGTTAAACGCTATTTATGCAAATTTTGCCATACATTATTATCTCCTGCTCTCACATCAACAATTAGTTTTAAAGAAGATATAGTAAAAATTAATAATATCAAACGAAATATTATCTGGACAGTTATAACTTGTCATATATGCAAGAGGACTAGAAAATATCCAGCCATCGGTTGTTAGATATCACATTGTTTATACGCATTTCATTTTTAAAAAATTGTAATTTTATAGAATTTATAATTTATCAAAATGTCAGGGGAAAAAATTATTAATAAAAGGCATCACATGAGAGATATAGACTTCAAACTAAATATACTGAACGGAGAATCAACTGCTTCATGTAAAATAACAGCAGGTAACATTTTAAATGTTCCAAATGGGATCAAATTCTCACTAAGTGATCATACATCTGTTTTATGTAGCATGTTGGGTCCGTATGAGGAACGTCGCAAACGTATTAAGCCTACGTTTGCTGTATATCCAAATAGACTAAGATTGTCAATATTTATACGGCCTAATTGTGGCAGTATCGCTAATAAATATAGGAATTACGAATTTGTCATTAACAAAATATTGCAAACCATAATTACAACTAATACAATGCCACAGTGTGGGTTATCTTTTGTTATACAAATTTTTAATGATTCTGGGTCGCTCCTAGCACATTCAATAAATTCGAGTATTGTGGCTTGCATAATAGGTGGTATATCTATCGAATTCATCCCAATCGCAGTCTCAATAGGTATCACTAAGTGCAGAGCTCCAAGTGATATTAAAAGTCAATTCATAGTGGACCCATCAAATGAAGATTTAGCACGCTGTATTAGTACAATTACTGTTGTATGTGATCCTACAAAAGGTATAAAGTATTTCATTTAGATATTATTGTATCTATAAACGTGGACAATGGTTTATGTATGCTTGATAAGTCAAGCCATAAAGTACTGTTTGAGTTGGCCATGAAGAGTGCGAGATTTGTAAGGGAAGAGATAAGAAAAACTTGTAATAACTACGGGGATCATATTAGTAAAATATTTGTAAATAATAATACAAATGGGCACAATTTAATTGAATTGTAACTTATTTTTGTTTAGTATTAATTAATTTACATTCAAAATTTTATACATTATGATATCATATGTAACGCGGCTAAAAGATGTAAATGAGTCTATTAGTATTATTAATAATTAATAAGTTGAATAAACAATTAAATGATTTGTCTTTTGATTATTTATTACGTCATCTTCTATTTAACATCACATAATAATAACGTGGAGTGTTTGAACAACAATATAATTGATGATATAAATTATATAAATATTACGTCGCCATTGCAAGCATTTGGCGAATTAGCACAAATACAATCACTACAATCTAACAATTCGGTTTATTTATATAATGAAATTAAATCTGCTGATCCAGGTATTAATTGGTTAATCAAGTAGGATGTAACTTCACTGTAGAAGACATTAAAATCGAAAATTTGGTTAAAAAAATTAACAATAATTACGAATGCAGCATAATTCTAAATAAATGTGGATCAGTATTCTATTATGCATGCAGTGGGCGTTCAATACCAGAGCGGTGTCCATATGTGATGAATAACATGGAACACAACCAAGTTAAATTGAATGAAGACAATGGATTTAGGGTAATAAACAGGAGCGAAGCATATAAAATTAATGTTTATCAGATCATTGTGAACAGAAATATTAAAAACGTAGGGTTGAAATGTACTTGTATAATCAGTTCAGATGTTAGTGGTACAATGTATGTGCTTTCTAAAGCTAATCTTTATAATGAAGCGAATATTTTGTTATTATTGTCAATTTTATTAATTTAGCGTAAGACTGTCAATATATATAGGGAAAAAATATTTTACTTTTTACATCACATGAGAAACAAGTCGCATATTTAAATATATTGATTTCGGCAATATTAGTAAAACGAAACTTACATATGTTATAGGCTGAAACTTTGTTTTATTTACTATGACATTGGGAAATGGTATTTAAGTATTCTGTATTAATATAAACGATGATTTTAAATGATTATTACGTGGTTGAGTTGATGAATGATTGAAATTTTCGAATAGGATAATCAATGCAAACAAGAGTTTTTTTAATGTCATGGTTTTCAATTACTCCAAGTACTTACTTTGCTATTTTTTATGAATTGTCTGTCATTATTTAATATTGTTTCATTGTACAATGCGTTTTACGAGAAAAACGCCACTAACAGTTAGTTTATTAGAAATAGTAAATGGACAAGCGTCTTTATAACTTATACATGAAAAATTTTTGAACAATTACCCACTTTACCACACTAGAATAATACCAAAATACTATTTAATCATAATTAACCCATAAAGACAACACTTGAATTTACCTCTATCGTTTTCCTTCAATGTTATAATCCCCCGTTTGACTAATGCAATTTTAATCGATCTTCATCATAACATCTAGTAACAATTAGATCATTTTAATACACATATTGCACATAACAAGTTACCATTATTCCAACTAAATATTGTTAAAATTTTAGTGAAATTAAATTTATGATTAAATCTAAACACCTAATATATCACATAAATGAATTTTCGTAGAATTAACTTAGACTGCTATTGATGTATTAATCAATTCCAAACGTTCAAGTTGATATCGTCATGAATAATCAAATGAATAATGTAATAAAGATAAATAACTGGATATTAGACAGGGGATGTAATTGCACCAATGCTAAAAGTAGATACACTGATATTTGTCACTCTATCCATATATAATACATATCATAATTGCATGCAATAGTGGGTTGGCATATGACGTATTCAAACTTACATCACATTTCAAAATAAATCATAAATCATTATTTTCACTATTCAAACTCCCAGATTCTGTAATTTCTACAGAAATATTAGGGTTCATAATTACAATAACTGTACCTAAAAGCAAAGCTTGCTGTCAATCGACACCAATAGCGCATCTTATTTACAATTATGAAGTTGGTAAAGATTCCTACTATTTTTGCCATCTATGGTCTCACAACTCTATTATTTGACATATCTTATTGTACTGATACCCTAGATTTGCAACACGATGATGGCAATGGGGGAAATGAGGGTGCTACTGGAAAGGAATTATCAACAAGAGATAATAATATAACCTTTGAGTTATCACAAGATTCGCTTCCTCTAGCTCAAACAATTTTTAAAGGTTCTCAAATCGTAATAAATCCCCTTATTAGCAATAGGATTATCAGTTGGGATGGATACTTTTACTTCGAATTGCCCTCTAATGCATACGATACTTCTATATACTTAGATTGCATTTACAATAGACAAATCATGATAACTATTTCGTTTTTTCTTATCGTTGATACCAATCCAATGAAAATGAAGTTATCATATAATGAAAGTGAAATATTAGAATTTCCACATGATTTCAGATTTCCAAAATGGATGACCGGCTTTCGTGGAAGGACTTTTGTTGAACGTCTAAATAGAATAGTTCCGTACATAGATGTTGATTTGACACAAAATGAATTACACGATTCATTAACTTATATCGATGGATATTTTGGTTACATACACGATCAATATGATACAAAATACTTGATTAGATCAATATCTTATGGTGATAAGAAAGTTGATATAAAGCCTGCATCTGATGTATTATTATATATTTTACCCGTGGGTTATATGAAATTTACTATCCGTATCCATCTTAGGGCTACTCCAATGGGATTATTCAAAGAAGTGGCCAAATGGGATATGACAATGGAAGACATTACACAAGTCCCTGAATGGATACTTAATGCCGACAACAGGTTCTCTTCCATGATATTCAATCACCCACTACCATTAACACTTGATCTTTCATCCGAAACACTTGAACATTCAGTATTAAATACATATTATAACACAATCTGTTGGTCCAGACGTTATTATCATAGTTTTATTGGATATTTAAAGTGGCATGATTTTTATAGTTATAAATTACCCAGGGATATGGTACTTGAAGAGATTTGGATATATCCCATAGGCAATAACCAGATTTTATTGATATACTATGGCTATAATTATAATCTTAAAAGAACTCAAGAAATTGATCCATCAATTATTACATTTCCCGATGATTATACACCTCCACAATGGATTAAAGACATAAATCCATACTTCTTCGATAAAGTTAAAATCCCCATTGAGTTTATAGAGTTGGATTTTACCAAAGATGAATTACCACAACAACTAAAATATAGCCAGAGCTTTGAAACAGTTGACATTACTATAGATAAGGAATATTCTGAGTCTATCCGAATTGGGAAGATATTGTTAATTGACGGTGAGAAATCTTACATCGTACCTAAACATCACATCATCACTAAAATAATTCTTACAGTCTCCGCCAATAAAATACGAACCACACTTTTTTACTATGAAATGTCTGACCAAGCGAAAATTTTGACCAAGGATTTCTACACTGAATTGTCCTCAGATTTCCTACCTCCAAAATGGATTCAAACACTTGATCTTTCATCCGAAATACTTGAACATTCAATATTAAGAAGTGCATATTATAACACAATCCATTTGTCGATCGAATACGAAAATAATGACAATTTTATTGGATATTTAAAGTGGCATGATTTTTATAGTTATAAATTACCCAGGGATACGCCACTTCGAGATATTTGGATATATCCCATAGGCAATAACCAGATTTTATTGACATACAATGGCTATAATTATAATCTTAAAAGAACTCAAGAAATTGATCCATCAATTATTACATTTCCCGATGATTATACACCTCCACAATGGATTAAAGACATAAATCCATACTTCTTCGATAAAGTTAAAATCCCCATTGAGTTTATAGAGTTGGATTTTACCAAAGATGAATTACCACAACAACTAAAATATTTCCAGGGCTTTGAAACAGTTGACATTACTATAGATAAGGAACATTCTAAGTCTATCCGAATTGGGAAGATATTGTTAATTGACGGTGAGAAATCTTACATCGTACCTAAACATCACATCATCACTAAAATAATTCTTACAGTCTCCGCCAATAAAATACGAACCACACTTTTTTACTATGAAATGGCTTACCAAGCGGAAATTTTGACCAAGGATTTCTACACTGAATTGTCCTCAGATTTCCTACCTCCAAAATGGATTCAAACACTTGAAGCATTTATGGAGTGTTTTAATTCCAATGAAAGAATTTTATCATTACAATTGGCAAATGATGATTTGCCACCAGAAATTATTTTATCCAAGGCTGATGACGGAGTGAAGTTGCAGTTGAATTACGTTCATGCTGACAATGTGATAATAAGCAGTGTTTCTTTTGGCGAAAACCACATATTGACTGTACCCAGTGATTCGTTTGTAAATGCTATTTATGTGATAGTTGCGGACAATCAGATTACAATAAAAATCAAGTACAATGAGTCGAATGGGACTTTGACAAGTTTTACCAAGGAACTTGGTCAAATCAGTGATATAAAGGTCCCCTTGTGGCTAAAAAATAACCTGGTTACTTGATGACGAAATATATATCTCATTACAACTCCATCCTTTTATATACTACTCTTTAACAATTTCGTCACGAAATACATACACTCACAATATCCTGTCTATTCAATGATTAATGTAGCTAATGTAATGCAACTAATTATCGCAGCATATCCATAATCACACAGTAGCTAGAAATTCACTACCCATATAATAACAAATGATAGATATCTAATAGTTGATATATACAAAACACATCTAATTAAAATTGAATTTTAGATGAAAATATAAATGAGATAATATATACATATACAAATAGTAAATGCTTAGATGAACGGGAAACAATGTAAAGTGAGTACACGTAGTATGATTGCATTGACACGAAAGTAGCGAAAAATAAAAAATAATTGATGCAAAGAGAGGAATAACAATTGAAGAAGGATGGAAATGTGCAGATAGATTAAGAATTAGATTTGTGGTTATCAATATACAAAAAGTTATTAATAACCATATGTTCACTCATGTACATTTAACGAACAATGTATATAATATATATAAGAAACATGCTGGATGATTGGTATAATTATGAGGTTTAATATGGTTTAAAGTAACTATTTTTATTGTTCGATAAAGTATGTAAATACCATAAGCCTTTCATCATATTAATAATTTGATGTGACAACAATGCGCTCGCCACTTTACTCAGTTAAATGTAATAACCTTTGTCATTTGTGTTATTATAACAACAAGTAACTCTCCAATTAATTAGTATGAGCAACAACCCATTAGAGTAGAAATTATTACATTGCATGCATTGACACTTTTATCGATTTCGACATGGTGTATCGATGATTCGGATGGTAGGATTATTACTATGTCATTGCTTCATTTTGTCTGAATAGCCACTTGAATTTACCTCTATCGTTTTCCTTCAATGTTATAATCCCCCGTTTGACTAATGCAATTTTAATCGATCTTCATCATAACATCTAGTAACAATTAGATCATTTTAATACACATATTGCACATAACAAGTTACCATTATTCCAACTAAATATTGTTAAAATTTTAGTGAAATTAAATTTATGATTAAATCTAAACACCTAATATATCACATAAATGAATTTTCGTAGAATTAACTTAGACTGCTATTGATGTATTAATCAATTCCAAACGTTCAAGTTGATATCGTCATGAATAATCAAATGAATAATGTAATAAAGATAAATAACTGGATATTAGACAGGGGATGTAATTGCACTAATACAGTACAGTCGTTGTATGGTAGTTGATAAAGGCTTATCTAGATATATTGCGTATTAAATAAAAGTACTAATGTCAATTGTATCAGAACTTATATACAGTAATATGTATGTCAGTAGAGCATAAATGGTCCAATAAATATCTGCAAGATTCCGTACACACTGTAAAAACCTGCAGCATAATACAACATCTTCAAAAAGTATCCCCTGGTACTAGGTAAAGGTATAGAGTAATTCAGGCCTATTATAACCAGTGCATCTATTAGAGTGATAAAGAGACTCACAAAGTAATATATTTTGTGTCTCACTTGGTAGTCAGATACTGCATTTTGCAGTAGAGTAGATAACCTGAATTAAACATTATTTATTAAAATCACATAATATGGAAATAGTCTATCAAGTGACTTAGCATACTCACAATCAATATATATGACGAGTGGACTTAAATTATATGTCAGACAAATTATAAAGCAATTTCATGTCTATCAATTTAGAAATAGATGGCTAATACATATTGGCATATAAAAAATATTGTATTAGTTATATAACACATATTGATAAACAATTATCTAATACTTTAATAAATATTGCATGCTTATTATGAGTGATATATAATAATAACAAATCATTATAAATGATAATAAATAATATAAATTACAAATGACAATACAATATCAGACTATATTACATTAATTGATATATTTGAACGCTTACCAAACTTTTGGCAATGAATTGAATAAAAAAAACAGGAAAAATACCAATCCAAATATATAAACACAAACCCAACCTTTCAATCCAAGCCAGTCAATCAACTTGACAGAAGCTGGTAGCAATAATATTGATAGCATTGATAATAATGTAAATTGGGACAATTTTAAATAAGATCTAGAAATCGAATTAACATTTATACCCCTCCTCTGAACGAAATACATACCAATTACCCCACCCAACTTGCCTACATAAATAATAGTATTACCTAATGAAATAAGAAACACTGCTATGAGATTTGGTTTAATCAAATTCGAATACTGGAACCACCCATTGTGAATAGCAATAGAGGGTATGATAAGCGATATTAAAGAATCATCAAATGCAGTCTCAATTGTTAAAAACAACAAGCGAGAAGATATTGTGTGATTTTGAATTGTGATACAAAAACCTTCAAAAATGTCTCTTAAACGCTGTAACAGTACCAACTTGAAGCTGTATGAACGAATAATGGTAATTTCATTGCGATATTCTTGGCACGGAGAGTTAGGCAGTCCGAACAGATAGAAACTTAGCGATATAAGACCCAAGAGTAAAAAAATGATAGGCATTCCCAAAGCAAAAGCTAGTGTTTCTAAATAAATTTTGGTATATAATAACACCCATTTTATATTTAAAAGTATTAATTTATAACTATAACGTTAGTGACTAACCATTTTGAGGGTATGCCAATGAATAACGGTAAATTGAGTACGCCACGGGTAGAGATACGACAAAGAATGATAAATCAAAGACTATCTGGTGTACAGTATTTAGTCTGTACCGTGTGGTATAAGAAAGAGGTACATCGTATTGCAAGCTTAGACTGTCAAATCCTCCGCAATCGATGTCAACTATATTTGAAAAGGAAACCTATATTACGAATCATAACAAATTATTTATTAATTGGTTGCCAGAAAGAACAATAATCACATACTTGTAGCCCATCAATAAACATAAAGCACAAGAAGTTGAAGAAGAAACACCTTTTGTACCCACATTTATAATCTGCATTAATATGTGCCATACCCAAATAATACCAAAACAGAGGAACCATAATGGACCAAATTATGGTTCTAATAACAGTAGTAATTGAGAGGATAGTTTTTATATTTGTTCGCTAAGTTAAAGTCGTAATTACTCCCGCTAATATGCTGGCAAAGGGAGATGAAAGTATGATGGACAAATTGAAGACCAAACGCACTAAGGAGATTCCATGGTTGGATTCAGTAAAAAAGGTAACAATAACCCCAAACATGCTCCAACACATTGAGGCCTTTATCACGTTGGCAATTTGGCCATAAAAGTAACAATTATAGACTGAGTAGTTGATGAGGCTACTGTGCGCATGATCAGAATTATCAATTGCAAAATTGCTAGAATTCGAGAATATTCCAGAATTCTCTTCTACGTTGGATAAAATTGGGGAATTCATTACGTAAGATAGTTCTTCGGAGGAATCCGCAGATTCCATCTCCACACCTTGATCCTCCCACGGCATCCGTCCCCACTATAATATAATCATCGCACCACAATGCTGCCCGTTTGGCACTACGTATAAATAGTTTAGCGCTTAGTTACTGCGTTTGGCAATGATTAAAAATTATTGTATATAATAATTCAAGCGTTATATTACACAATTTAAATGCCTTTAGTGTTTAAATTGATACAATTCCTTAGAGTTTTGATTTATCGCGTACTGTTGTATACTTTTTGGCTAGTGACTGGAATAAATCCACTAGCAAAAGTGTTAACATAGCATGAGGAGCCACTCTAATATAATAAGTCCCGTATGATGCATAAAAACGCCTTATCCCCCCCTCTTTGTAGTTCTTAACTACGCAATCCATAAACCCACTATAAGAATCATCTAAGGCGATAAATTTCTGTGATTTGCCCTTCTGTAAACACGTTTTTATATAATCAAAGGGAAGGCTGCATGTAACGGCAAAAAATCCACCAATACAACTTGACAAGCACGAATTCAACGTCTTATTATCTGTGTACCTAGCGATAATTTCCTTGCTATGATCAAAAGTGCTCAACATCCCTATATAAGTAACTTTTATTGTATTGATGATTAATTGCGTAGTGAATTGCTAACCTGCGTTGAGTGCCATGGCTCGAATAATAGTAGGCGTAGAACCTTTGTATAAAGCAAAAATTCCTTCTTCCTTTACAATCCTGAAAATAGTGTTAAAAATTCCGGAATAATTCTTTCGCTGATTTGGAGGCAGCGCGGCATCGGATTGCAACCGTATCAGCGACAGGTCAGCCGGATTTCCTATGAAAGCGCCAATAGCTCCAGAATAGAGTCCAATTATAACCTTGTAGCTAAATGGCAAGATATTAACATCTAATTTCTCACAAAATGCATCAGATGATAATCGGAAAATTCCAAGTCTAGTAGTTGTATACACCAATTGCCGCGACACAGCAGCATCTAATCCTCTATAGAATCCCTTAATGCCGTCATTTTCCATTATACATCTACAAATGTTGTAAAATGATGATTTGTAGCCACAAGAAGCACGTAATTGGAGTCTGACCTTGATCATGTCAATGGGTTGGATCACACATGTGGATATAACTCCACCAATTCCACCAAAAATGAAGGAACTAGATTTTTCAATCCATTGTGGTATTTCAATCTTTTTAACGCCATCATACATCGCTTGATAGTCGTGATTTATGATTCGACATAAAAGCACTAATACGCCCTACAATTTACGTGTCCATTTTATAATGCTTGGTGTCCCACTGCACGTTTGGTAGAACACAGTACCTGTGCCCGGCTATACGCTGTAACATTGGGGCGCGTACTTGGACTCTTGGCTTAATTGGTAGGTTTGTGTTTGAGCCTGGCTGTCCTAGCGGGGATTCAGGCGCGGTGGCATCCTGGTGTAGGCCAGGATGACGCTGCGGTGAGGGCAGTGAACCGCCTCAGGCTGGAAACAGAACAGGGAACAACTGCCACTGTTTCCGCCGCATGAACCGCAGTCGGGCCCGCTACTAACCTTCACCAACTACACCTTGAGGAGGGTAACGCATTTTGTGCGTTTTCTAACGGAGAAAACAAGCATATTCACAAAATTTCGTTTAGTTAATATCACATTTTTCAATTCACTTTCATTCTATCAATATTCCAATTCAACTACTTGCGTCACATCAAATATTATTTCTGTTCAAATCATTTATTAATATTATTAATTTCGGTCCATGTTCAATAGTTTCTGTCGCCATAACACTTATGATTTTATGTTTAAGATATCTAAAATTGCGTATAATTTTGTATCATTTTTTGCATAATTTATCTGAGAACTTATATCAATATTATTGATATAAGTTCTACAACTCGTATAAACGTTACACGAATTGTTTGTGTTGCTCATTCAGTGGATACTAATTTAATTAACAGCGTGTATTTATAATATCAATAGTCGACTAAGGCATCTAGATAGACAACATATTCCCCTACCATGTAAAGATTAATAATAACTAATTACTAGAATTCACCTAATAATTATAACAAATAAATGTCTAATACTTAAAATCTAAAAGCTAGTAGTAATAATAATAATTTAATCGCGAGATAATTGAATGGTTATTGATAATAAAATTAAACAATAATGTGCAAAAGAAGGTGTAAAATGTAAGGGTTAAGAAAATGAGTTGAATACCCTGATGGAATCTTGGATGACTTTACCATCAGAAAAGGATAGACAAGCGCTGACAGCTTGGTAGAGAGAATGGAATTTTGGTTTTATTTTACCAGAGTTCAAGTCCTTGAAGTAAAGAACTGGAATTGTAATATTGCGCGAATCAATACTTCTTCTATATAACATAACTTTTAATGGCTTCATAAGGGGCATTTCAATTACATTGTCCATTGCAGTGGAAACTAATTGGTTGTATTTGGATATGTTTTGGGGAAGTATTTTAAAATATATACAGGGCACAGTATCCAGCTTAATGTTATATAGATTAGATAATCGTTTAGTATGCTTATCAATAATATTATTGAATTCATTTAAAAGTCTACCATTGCAAAAATATACAAAGTATGAATGAAACAGATATGCATTGCTATAATATTTAATCGTAAACTTTGTAATGTAGATAGTTCCAATTTTAAAATAATTGTTATGATTAATTAAAAATACATCTGATTCCATCATTCCTTTTAAACAATGAAATGTATAATATCTCTTGGTTCTAACAATACCATTTAATTTCATCATGGGTATATAAAAGCTGATCCGCAGGGACTTATCAGAAGGATAAAATTTCCAATCCAAAAAAACTAAATTGGACTCGACACATTTCACTGCTCCATTTTCATTTAATTTAAATTTTAAAGGTGTATAAAGATTGGTTCTTAAGAATTCCTTATCGTTAGGTAGAAGCGAAACCTTGTTGTTAAATTTGAATGATAAAAAAATGTATTTATCTTGAATAAATTTGGGGAAACTATATTTACGTTTATTTCCAGCATTTTTACCTATATTATTAAGCTCTTCATTGTAAAAATAATTATTATTGCAATCACCTAAACTATGCAAGGCATGTTCACCAGACACTACACGCATAAATTTATTTTGCGATGTTAAAAAACAAATACATGGCACTACATTAGTCAATACTAGAATAATAAGTGGGTGTAAGCTATGCATACAACTATTTACATAATTATAGTGCCAGATTGGTATATGCTTTCCGATATAATTTTGTGTGGTAGTATGTAACTACCACATACAACTAGTGATTCATTTATTTCAACCTCCTCGCCAAATACAGACAAACCTTCTATATGTGTCTATGTAAGTAATTTTTAAAGAAATGATTTCAAAAAACGGTTTTAATTACCCAATTATTCAACTTGCAAGACCAACCCAGAATTGCACCATCGATAAAACAATAATTTCCGATATTAACATCTGCATAATTCATATACTGACCACTCATGATTGATGAATTCCGTATTCTACATCCCTCCCCAATAGTAACATTACTACTGATACACACATTCGGCCCAATTTTACATCCCTTACCAATCACGGCATCTGGATGCTATGTTAACAAAACTAATTCACATTATATATAATGCAAAATAGTATATATACTTACAATCAGTATAGGTGGTATGACATTAAATTTGATTTCAGATAAATCTTCAACTAAAGTTGCACCAGGATCAGTATCAGATAATCTTGGTTCATCACTAGTTGAAAATAAATTTCCAAAGCTTGTAGAGTGTAAAAGCTGATTTTCATGTTCAAATGTTTGAGATAACAACTTAATATACAATTCTTGAGCCTTCAAATAATCCTTAGGAGTCCCTACATCGGACCTATATAAATAATTACATACCACAATCCTTCAAATGGATAACAGTATAGTCTGTGTCTCTCAGCTATTTTTGGAAAAAGAAATCTTTCTATAGAAGTATTTTTTAGGGGAATATCAGCAATTACTCTTTTATTCATAACATACATTCCTGATTTAGCGTGAATTTTATTAATTGATAAATTAGTTTTGTTTATCAATTAATAAAATAAACAAGGAGCATACCAGCACTGATTAAATTACCGATAAATTCACTGGGCTTCTCCACAAATTTATCAACTCTCATGTCATCATTGTGCAAGATAACGCCGAAAGATGATGGATTCTCAACTTTAGTGGCCTAATAGTAATCCTTTTACATACCAAAATTGTAACATCCGCATCCTTACATATGTGAGCAGATATAAGTTCGGTTATTGGATAATTACAAATGATATCACCATTAAAAACTAATATATTTTCACTTGGATCATCTGGATCCATTATTATTTGTTCTGCAAGTTTAATAGGTCCTGCAGTGCCTAAGGGCACATTCTCAATAGAGCATTCAATCTTTATCTTATACTAAATTAGTATTTAAATACTTTTCGTTGCAAATTTTCAATGATTTGTTTGATATCATTGGAGATGTTGCACGTGGCTAATATTACATGGTTCACTCCGCCCTGAATTATTAAAATTAACTAATGTATATAATGTATGTTAAATAGTGTAAATAAATTTGTGTATAAATACCTCGATAGCCGCCCTTATTTGATATTCAAGTATGGGTTTATTGCAAAATTCGATCAATGGTTTGGTGACAGATAATGTTAGCGGTCGGAGTCTTGTTCCGCGCCCTCCAGCAATAACTACCGCCTTCATATTACATAATAATGAGAGTATTTATTAGTTGTACATTAGAATTTATAATTATTGAGTCAATGAGTAAATGGCACTATTATTGAACATTACAAGATATGAGAAATTGTGAGGCCAAGTGTGTTAGTTAATCTTAACATCACTACATTTTCCGATCTAAGATTAATTTTTTGCACGCTAACCATCAATTCCCTTATATATGCAATAATTAACACCATTTCATTGTGTCAGATAATATGGATGATGATGACAAATTAATTGATGAATTTAGACACAACAAACATAATAATCCATCTAATAAAAAGGTAGTCAAATGGTAAGTCACACTATGATTTAGTGAACCTAAGAATTCTAAGGTATAGACCGAATTATCTAGAATAAAATAGATTTAATAACGACCACCAAGTCGACAATGGTTATATGCTTGAACATGATCATGAGAAATAAATTTGCCTCTGCCTCCTTCGCTATCTTATTTGGTATCCAAATCACCAATTCAGCAATGATGTTTATGAAATATCAGGAAGAGAAGCATCACTATTTAAGCAAGTTTAAATCATTAGATGAGAAGGAATCATTGTATTCGATTCTACAGGTGCCACCAAAAGCAGATTTTGCTACCATCAAGTCTAATTATAGAAAACTATCACTCAAATGGTAATAAATATCTTTGATATAGGCATCCGGATAAAAACCCGGGTTGCGTGGAATGCCACGAGAAGATCAAAAAGATTAGGGAGGCATTTAATATTCTTTCCTCACCTAGACTTAGAGAAGTGTATGATATGGAACAAGGCAAAACATTTGACATAATTTCTTCCAACACTGAAGACATTGATTATTATAATTTCAAGAGGTAGATATTCGCTTTATTTAGTGTTGTAAAAGATTCTGGCAAATTGTGGCTTGTGCAGATTTATTCTGATGTTGAAGAATCATGTAAAGCGTTTGCCCCAATATGGGAGGATTTGGCCAATAAATTTAATGGTCTACTCAAATTTGGACGTATTAATGCTATGAGAGATAAATCAACACTCAAATTACTACCTATAAACATCAAAATCTATCCCACCGTACTGTTATTTGAACCAAACGGAAGTTATAAGATTATGCCAAAATATTCTAATGCCAATTTGATATCAAAGTTTTTATTTGACAACTTCCCCTCTAATGTCGCTATTGTCTCAGGTAATTCATTGTTTTTGTATTGTTAACATTTATGCACTATTACAATAATTATATATACACACGATTAATTACTAACACAGATTATCATGCATTTTTAAAAAAACATGACCCAAGACCTTCATTACTTTTCATATCTACATTGTATAAGGAACCTACAATAGCGATTAAAGCTGGAGAAGCAGAGTAAATATATACTAATATAGGCTTGGCGGATCTCTTGGAGTTTACTATTTATATACTGACCATGAGTCGTATAAGGAAATTATTACTAAAAGTGGACAATCCAACCTAAACCCAGAATTTCCTCAAGCTTATATACTATTCAGTCCTAAGATGAAGAAGATTGTTTACTCCGAGTCGCTCAATAATTTGAAGATAACGAAGAAGTTGACAAAGAAAATATTTTCTACATGTTCAAAACACTCAGTATTGAGTATTAACACTGCCAATCGCGATTATCTATGCCTTCCAGAAAACAATGAAACTAGATTTTGCGTCGTTACCAAGAACAATGTGATGGATGATGTAGTAGGGTTGTCATCTATTGAAGAGGAGCACCCAATACAGGTTGTTATACATAGAGGCAGCGGTATCTTGCCCAGTATAACTCATGGGATGGATTACATATTGGATATTAGTAGAGGCAGATTTTGCGTTCTGGGTAATAACAGATATACCTGCAATGCACAGGAGGGATGGCAAGATGAACTAGCACTCGGTATATCAGATTCGTTGAGTTGGCATCCTTTACCATCTCAGTGCAGGACAGGAGACAAGATAAATGCGGTTTGGTCTTGCATGGAGCCAAATACTATCGGAAGATTTTTATATACCATATTCAGTCCTTTAAGACAGTTAGGTATATTGTAAACATTTACACAATTATCCCACAAAGACAATATCAATTTATTTATCAACTAAATTGTTTTTACAATTAATTAGTGTCTAACTACATTATCTTTTACATCGTCAGCTCCGCCACTTGTAACATTGACTATCAGTTTATTGCAGTAATCAATCACCAATTTTGGATCGACAATTCCTTCGTTCATGCGATTAATTTCGTAAATAATTGTCCGGATATAGTTGTGACCATTAGTTACCAGGTTTAGTAACCTTGTAGGCGAATTGTTTATGTATTCGTCCACGAGTAGTTTAGTGTCGTGTGTATCTAGCAGGTTAAATCGTCGTAGATTGAATATATCAGCAACTTCTCCATCCCATATCAATGAAAGTGTCTCTATTGATCCCCTAGCTTGTAAAATATCTATCTTTTTACATTCAACCAAGTTAACTAATTGAATAAATTTTTCACTAGTCAACTTGGTCTGTGTAGGTTTGATGTTGTTTGCTTTGCAAACCCTTATGTAGTCTTGCACTAACAAAGTTGATAGTGTTGCTGGATTGCATTTACAACTACATTCCTCAAAATATTTGGCTATTATAGGATCTTTGTATATAAATGATAGAAGATTGGGGTTAACATTGGGATATTTATGAAAAGGTACAACTAGTTTTTGTAACGTATTAGCATAATCACTGGGGTTTATGAGCTGTGAAATTGATTCAATTATCAACTTACTAAGTTTAATAGGGTAGATGGTCCAATCTTTAATATAAAAGTAATTTGACTTGGGCCTGGTAACATTGAAATTGTCTTTGCCATTCCACAACGCAGTCACGACATCTTTTTTAATTTTATTGTTTGGAGAGTGAGTTTCAGCATAGCGTATCAACTGATTCATCTTATCAGATGGATTATCATTGTCTTTATCATTGTAAATTTTCTGATTACCATATTGTGATACTTTATCTATTGCCATCTTGATTCTCTCAAAACTATTTAAATTTTTAACCTCAACAATATTATTCAAATCATCTGATGATATATTTATATCAAAACGCAAATTACCCCTATGCATTTCACATTTGCTCAACTTTGCAGACTTAAATAATCGTTGAATTTCCCTACACACGTTAACAATTTGGTCTGAAGTAGCATCTATGGGATCCGTAACAACTTCCAGCAAGCAAATGCCACTTCGATTGTAGTCTAGTTGTTTATTATCGGAATTAATTCGTTTCGCAGTATCTTCTTCTATGTGAATCTGTTTAATAGCCACTGCTCCATAACCGTCGACATTTATGTGACCATTACTAGCCATAGGAATATGACATTGCGAAAGTTGGTATTGCTTTGGTAAATCAAAGTATTCATAAATCTTCCTGTGAAATACCACTTCATTAGTCACATTTTGACAATATAAGAGTTTAGCAGCAATTATGGCCATTGGTATAACATAGGCATTGAGACGGCCGTAAGCTCCAGGTTCTCCAGTGCAAACGTGACAAATACTTTTGTTAGGTATTGATTCAATTTTTTCATGAATATTATCATAATCATTATATTTGGAATGGTTAGATAGAAACTCTTGATGATTACTTAAGAAATATTCATGGAAGTCGATCGAATCATCATTAAAGACCGTTGTGCGATTAATATTCATCAATTTATCTGTAATTCGAGCTAAAAGTGGGTTATAAATAACACTTGTTGTGCAATTACAAAACAATTTATTTGGAAGAGATAATTGCACATGCGCTTCAATGCCAATGACATACTTTTTTTGCGATAAATTGGCATCAGACTCAGAAAATACAGGCTGTGCAATAAATTGCGATGGGTAATTATTTGGACTACTACAATTGACTCTAAATTGAGACGTTGATATTGGTAGAATTAGGATTACGATTAGTGTACAAATACACATATGACATAATCGCCCCAGGGGAGTTATGCTATATCAGCGACAGGCGATACACGTTGGTGTGTACTTGAGAGAATCCGAATTTTGTATAAATATATTTGGCTATTTCATTTTCAGCATATAAATCAATACGGTTACACATTAAATTATTCTTACATAATTCTATTGCTGACGCCATCATTTTTTGGCATACTCCTATATTTCGATATTGAGGGTGTACTATCATCCTTTCAATTCTTCCGTCAAATGCCCTTCCAAGGTGAGGCATCAAGTATATTTCGAAGTATCCAATGATACACTCCCCTTTCATACAACTACTTGTATCACTATCCGATAATTTAATTGCGATTGGGTAAAACAATTTAGATTTAAGCAATTCATTGATAAATCGTTCATTATGAACAATTGAGCACCTTGAAACCATAGAGACTAGCTTTCTTGCTTCCAAATAAACATCATATGTAGACAAAAGTTGTAATGTGAATGAGAGGTTATTAAGGGTGAAATTTTTTGATATTTCAATTTTCCTAATCAAAACATCTGTACATTGATCACTACACTCGTTATAAACCCAGCTGTCATCATTAGTTTCATTCATTATTAATAAAAATTCAATTTTTTAAATTAATAGATCAACATACCCTAAACGAATTATTCTTGTATATAGGGCAACCACCTATAATTAGTTTTGCATTCACATGATTAGCGATCTATTAACAATTAATGAGTCCAATGTATGAATGTATGTAAAAATTACAAGTTAAATTTGTTTCTAGTTATTTGTACATCTCCATTTTGCAATTGCGAAGAGTGTCCCAGTGATCACCTTTGCAAAGGAAGGTGTGAGTTAGTGGGAAATTTTAAAATTTGCATTTGTAATCCGGGAGAGACAAATTGGGATTGTAAGTTAGATCTTGATCTTTGCAACAGAGATTGTGTCATTGGAGGCACAGATAACCAGTGTACGAAGTTGCTGTGTAATAAGGGTACTTGTAATAACACTTTAACATACCCATTTTACAGTTGCAACTGCGGCCCATTTTATACTGGACAAAATTGTCAAATCGAGAATAATCCTTGTATACTAAGTAATGCCAACCCCTGTAGTAATGGAAGGTGCGAGTTTATCCACGGAATAAACAAGGTTAACTGTCACTGCAATCCGGGGTGGAAAGCTAGAGATTCTGAAACAAATTACACAATAGATTGGGGGAGTGCCAAGGTTATAATTGATCCCCCTTGCAGTGAACAAGTATTTTATGGGATTTCTAAAATAGCGCCTCGTTTATCACAAGGTAACAATTTTAAATTATGTAGGAAATCGCGTGATTTGGCATATAGTATTTGGTATACTTTCTTTAATTTTCATTTGGCAATTTTACATGTTATGCATTAATATTGCGACGATTAAATCAGATCGATCTAAATCAGATAGCGCACTAACTACTGCCACAACTGTTGAATGATATTTAGCTGACGTTCGGAGAAATTTTTACAAAATACAAGTTTTGTAAAAAAGAACGCTATATTTTTAATTATTATATATTAGCAATACGATGGATAATGAGGATAATCGAGTATTGAAACGGCGGGGCAGACCAAAGAAGTCTCATTCAAATGAAGAGCTAATAGCTCCCGAATTTTGCAAGCCATTTAAGCTCCTAAAAATGTGTGTTTTGGACAATAAAAACCACAATATTCGTCCCTGGTGGATAGCTGAATTTGATGGGCCAATCGACTTCAAAATACTGACTACATCTATTCGTCACTGGAAGGTATTGCACATTGACAATTATTGTCCACAATATGATGTAGAAGTTACTGTACCCCGTTCTAGGGGCAGACCCAAGGGTAGCGTATCTAAAAGGAGAGTTTTAGAAGATATTGATAGTTTTGAGAGCAGCGAGAAGGCGGATGGAAATGATTAGGATAGGTGCTGTATGTTTTAATTATCGTCTACAATTCCTGAACATGCAAATTCATATCTACTCATGATTAGTGTGGAAATTATGGGACTTAACTCAAAATGATAACTATACATTGATATATTATTTCACAATTAGATGTAGTTTTAATTGAATATGTTAGTACACTTCAATAGTCATGTTGTTTGCGATTTGATTATAGACATCTATATCGGTAACTTTTTGCAGTGCGTGTTTAATTGGCGTTACTATGGCTTTGGCTCCACAAACGAATACTTTACTATTCTTATCTACGAATGATTTGATGAAATCTCGATTATCTACGATGACATCTTGTACGTATCTCTTATCAGATGTACGAGAAAAGGCCTTTAGAAGGTTAAATTTTCCAGGAAAATTTCTCTGCAAGTGTTCTAATTCATCCCTATATAGCAGGCAATCTTCATTTTTGACGCCGTATATCAGCAGCAATTTGTTGAAGAGGTCAAGAGACTGTGAATCTATTGATCGAAATAGATACTTGTAAAATGACCTAAAAGGGGCAATTCCTGTACCAGTTGCCACAAGAATTATGTTGACCTTATGCGTGTTAGAAATACTGTGACTAGAACAAATTTGGTCGTGTTTAGCGCGATCGTCGGTAGGGTCGTTTGTATGAATTGGTTCTGATAAAAAGTCTCTAATATTTAACTTGCCAAAAGGCCCAGCAACATTGATCGTGTCACCGAGTTTTGAATTAATGAGATAATTTGAACATAATCCCGGCGCATTGGTCTCGGGATTGATAAATTTCCTAATGCATAATTCGATGTTATTATCAAGATCAAGGGCAGAATCAGATTGAGCAGTAATTGTAGGGGATGTTGTGCTGTTAGCAATGGAATAGGGCCTAGGAGCAAATCTTTTGCAGGTCAAAGGGTCAGCCGGGGGTATTACAGTGCAGTATTGGCCCTCGTAGTAGGGAAAAGGTTGTTGATGTGATAGCGTGACGTGATAGAACTCGCAAGAATCATCATATCTGCCGATCATTTGAATGTTTTTCACTTTGCACTTTAATGGATTTTTCCTAGTGTACCTAGTGTATCTAGTAATTTTATCTTGAACAACACGTGGCTTAGAATAGAATGAGTTAGCACCCCGTGTTACAAAAAGTAGATTAAATACTAGTAGGAGTGTATATGGCATAAGATAGTCAAATATTTAACATTTGACTGTATGTATACATATATCACACATGCATTATATCCTATAGTAGATACATATCCTGTCTGTTGGGCATGATAGATGAGTGAGAAAAATGTGATATACCGACACGTGAACGAGTGCAAATCTCAATTCGATTGCATCCAAGTTTTTTCCGTGAGTAAATACCCGATTAATATGAAATTATAGCATGAATAATGTAGAATTTGGCCGACGAGAGCGTGGACAAATGGAAAGCACGTATAGACTCAAGGATTCTGCAACTGGTCTGCCCAAAGTCACAAGCTAGGGCTGTAAATACAGATGCAAATTTTGGCAATGAAACGACTAGAAAGATGAAATACCTAAAACTGGGCGCAGGCAAGCTCGCCAAAATGGGTCTACTAAAGGCGCCAAGGTACGTGGCGCCGGACCATTCCAACGCCTTGCATAGCCTGTGGGTCCAATATATCAACGATGCACTATGTGGAAGCAAATCAGACGCGGACATTCTCAAGCGATTATTTTTTGCCGATTTACACGGGGCAAAACTGAGCGTATACCAAAGTTCATGCCCAAATTACGTAAATTTGAAGGGTATTGTTGTACACGATAGCAACATGACCTTCAGACTGGCGGGGGAGGACGGGAAGGTGAGAACAATCCTCAAATCTCCCTGTGTCTTTGAGCTAGAAATTAGTGGCCAAAAATATCATTTGCACGGCCGATCTCTCCAGGGCCCCCCCCTAGCCAGGTCCAAATTGAAGCCCAAGCCCAAATCGACTGTTGAATTGTAGCCCAGGCCCAAGCCCAATTCGACTGTTACAAATCAGCAGTCGAATTCTAGAAAATGCCTGCCGGAATCTGCTGCACATCGCACAATTACACCGTCGCAACACTAAATGCTCGCATAATTATATCGTGTTGTACAAAATAAGATACCCCCAATTAGTTTTACCAATCCCAATACTTTACCAATAGGCTACACGTCCAGGTCAATTGCGATACAGTTCGAAGCAGCGTAGAGGAGCCGGTCCCTGAAGATTTCCGCGCTTGAATATCTCGGCACCAGTAGCCTAAAGTTGCAAGTTGCGCTAGTCGGAAGCCTGGCGTCTGCATTCGGCATATCCGCCTCGTACTCTATCCTAAACTTCCAGTCAGTGTAATGTGCCGGCGGCAATCTCGATCGGCCAGACACGAACCTCAATAAAAGTTTGAGCTGGTCGTTAGTGAACTCCGATATGATGCCGAAGAATTCATTGAGCAGTCCACTGTTGGAGGAGCAGGTATGTCCCTTGAGCACGTCCAAATCTATCTCCGGATCCCCACAAACCATATATTCCACCACCCCAGACTCCAACATGAGTCTAATGTATCCCAAAGGCAACACAGCAGCAAAGCCCTTGGAAAACCAAGTCAGGCCGATGTTCCCCTGATTAATCTTGTACAGCTTAAGCAGATCGACGTAATCGCCAACGTTCTCGCATGTCACAGGTATCTCATGCCCATCAGGCAATAAATCCGCCAGTCCGTTCGGAGAGCTGGACTCTCCCACCTCAAACCGCAAATCCCTCAGATCCCCCTGCATTAACCGCAACATTGTCAGTGTGGAACCCCAGTGTGGAAACATGCCATCCCACTGCATATAGAGTGTAGAAAACCCCATTCAAAAAATACCCACCTGCGAAAGCATCGAAATGTGACTCAGCGTAGCCTCGTCAAAAAGCGCAATATCCTCGCCCCGCAGGGTGTCAAAAACCAGCTTCTTCCAAACCATAGGGTTGAAAAAAACTCCAAACGGGATACCCATGCTGGCGCACATGCCGCATATTCTGCCCAGCGCCTCGTAGACCCGCAGCTCCTCCGGAAGGGGAATCCCGCACGGCGCGTTCCGTGCCTCGGACCCCCCGCACCTGCACGCGGGGGCCTCCTGGACCGCCCCGCCACACCCGTCGAGGACAGTTAGGCTTCTGCAAGAGGGCAGGTCGCAGCACCCAAACCAGCAGGACAGGGCGCTAACCGGCCCCCCCGGGACGTCCAAGACGTCGCAGGGCAGGCCAGACCCGCGGATGGGCACGGAGGCGCTACGCGGAGTGTACTTGAACAGCAAAGTGTCCTGGTATCCGCCCTGGGCGTTCGCCAGGTTGGGACACTGCTCCATCAGCGCCCCCTCCCCCGCGTCCGAAGAGAGGAGCGAGAGCTCCGCGGCCAGCGACGACAAAAACTCGTGAAAGGGCCCGCCAAAGTCGGTAGACCTCTCCCCCTTAAACACTACCATGAAGGGTTTTTGCGTGGCATCAGAGAGCAGCATGCTCGGGTCGCAGGAGAGGATTTGCGGAACCGATTGGGAGAGAAGGGAGTTACGCAGCGTCCCGTCCACCAACGTCCGGTCGACCCGAATTGAGAAGTAGGGCTTGGAGGTAAAGGGCGCGCCGTAGTTCTGCGCCTTGGCGCAAAAAAAACCCTTAGACCAGAGCTCGTCGGTGGTCTGCTTGAGCAAAAACCGCTTTCCGCGCAGGTAGCAGAGGAGGTCGACCCCGTGCGCGGGGTTTACCATCGCCACATACGCGTGGGCGCCGCCCCCGCCCTCGCCCCCACGCCAGGGGTAGTAGTAGACATGCGGGTTGGAAAAGAGGGGCGCGACTAGCGGAATGGCGGTGGCGGCGCAGGCGTTGATCGCCCGCAACACGCGGATAGAGTCGGCCACGCGTGAAATCGGCGTGTCTGTATAACTCAGCGTGCCCGCACAACTCGGCGTGTTCGTACAAATCGGCGTATCCGTATAACTCAGCGTGCCCGCACAACTCGGCGTGTCCGTACAAACCGGCATGCCTGTACAACTCGGCATGTCCGTATAACTCAGCGTGCCTGTAAAACTCGGCGTGTCCGCACGAATCGGAGTGCCCGTCGTACAACTCGGCGTTTCAGTACCTTCGCCCCCGCGCAGATTGACCAGCTCCACCAGCCCAGGGTTGGCCCGCAAGTACTCGGACGCCACGCCCACTTGGCGCCCAGACCCGCTGGCCCCTGCCCAGAGCTCGGACAGCAGCCGATTGTCGGCGGGCAGGAGCCTCGCGTCAACGAGCGTGGACTCGCCTTCGGACCCCGGGTCCGAGTTGACGCTCAGAGTGCTCTGGGTGAAAAAGTCCACGGCCATTTTCAGGGGCTCGACCCAGGCGTACCCGGCGAGGCAGCTCCGGCCCTTGCCCAGCACCAGGTCCATCAGGAACCCGGGCAGTGCAAACTCCCCCACCGCCTCGCCGAAAGAAGGCCCCCCGGGGGCGCCGGCACAGATGGCCAGGTAAAGCGCTAGCCTTCTGAAACTGGTCACAGAGCTGCTCGCGGGCTCCAGGCTCGGGGGGGAGCCCTGGGCGCTGCGCACCCAGACAGAGGCCAGATCGTGGAGCCCCCGGGCAATGCGGTACCTCTCAAAGTGCCGGGGGATCTTGAGGTTAAAGTTGGCGGTGATTTCAAGACCGGAAGCCGCGATAGACTCGACCAGCAGGGCGCCAATGTCCTCCACGCCAAACCCAATCTCCGCTACTCGCTGGTCCGCGTCCGCTAGGACGCGGACCAGTTCCGGCGGCAGGGCCCTCAATTCTTGCTCGTCCAGCGCAGAGACCCTGCGCGAGATGAGCTCCCCAGCCCGTCCACGGCGACCCCCGGGCAGAGACAGCAGGAAGGGCAGCAGGCAGTGCGACGGCGCGCCGGCGGAGCAGCGCTCGAGGAAGCCAGGGAGAGGAGGGGGGAAGTCAGGGAGCCCCTCCTCGCCCCCTCGCCTCCCTTCCTCTCCCCACTCCATGCAGTACGCGGTAAAGTCGCGCCAGACCGCCATGCCGCCCCCCCCTCCGGCCCCGCAGGTGGCGGAGAGAGCCTGGGTGAGGAAGCGGGCGGCCAGCTCATCGTGGGCTGCATGCGCTGCCGTAAGCTTTCGGCGCATGTGGCAGGGGATTGCCTGCAACAGCTGCAGGTTGAGATCCTCTAGCGTGGCCTCCGCGCAGAGCAGGTCGCCCCTGTGGTAGCGCTCGTGGCAGTCGGCGCCCCCGCAGGGGGGGCAGGCGGCGGCCAGGGGGACGGAGTAGAGCCTGTCCGCCACGGCAGCCAAGAGCTCCGGGTCCTGGCAGTCGCGCGGGGCGGCCATGCAGGGAGTAAGCCTTTTGACAACCAGCGTGAGGACGATGAGAAGGAGCGGGTGCGACCACCACTCCACGGCAGGCTCAGTGAAGCGGCGGAGGATTTCCGTCAGCATCGCTGCGCTCAAGCGCGAGATCGGCGAGTGTGAGACACACGAAGAGGTGGATAGCCAGGGCAGCGCCGGCAGGGGCGCCAGCCTGGAGATGTCGCGGCCGACCCTGACGGAGGCGAGGCGTATGGCAAGCAGATTTTTCACTCTTACCCACGCCTGCTTGGAGGTATCGCAGGCGAGCACGGCCACCCAGCCCGGGACCTCCCCTTCCCTCCCTTCCCTGCCTGTGATCATCTCACAGTCCATCCAGCGCTGCAGCAGTATGTCCTTAAGCGAACCGAGAAGGCGAAAGTCGACGACAAGTATGGACTGGTAGAGCTGTATTTTATCCATGAACGCGGATAGGTGGCCGGCGTCGATTTCAGCCGACTGGGCCCCGCCGATCCCGATGGGGTGGGAATCAGCGTATGAACCCGTATCGGGGGGGAAGGCCTCCTGCGGGGAGGAATGCAGAGAAGCCGCTCCGGCGGGGGGCCCTGGCGCGGAGTCATCAAAAATAAGCGCCTGCACCGTGGGGAAGATGAAAATGAGGGACATTCTGCGGCAGGGGTCCTTTTGTGTCTCCGGGTCGTATAGCACTTCCAGAATCGATCCGATCGAATTTCCGGCGACGACCAATTCCGTGCGGAGGCAGAATTGCCCGTTAGTGTCGGCGTGTAGCGCGAAATTTGCCTCCAGAACATCTCCGCGGCTGAACGAGACGTTTGTGGCGTAGCGGTCAAAGGCACCGTCCTCGGCGCCGCCGGACACAAAGGCCACCGCGTCGTTACGGTTGAAGAGCTCGGAGACATTGGACAGCACCACGTCCGCGGGCGCCACGGTGACGCCAAAGTGACCCTCCGTGCAAATGGTAAAGGCCGCCGTGGATGTCTGGACGCCCTCGAAATTTTGCTGAAATGTGGGGTATTCAAAACCCGACGGAATGGGGAAAATGACAATGCCCCCCAACCCCCCAGAAACTGCCACGCAGACCGCAGGGCCCGCCAGAAGGGGGTAAAAGCGGGCAGACGGGCCCTGGGACAAAAAGTACTTGTTGCACACCAAATTGGCCGCCGCGCAGCGCTCCTCCAGGTGAAAGCGATGGGGCATCGCCATGCAAAAGCCCCCGCCGGATGCAGAGGCGCCAAATACGCACCGCCTTTCCCCGCGAAGCCCGCAGTACAACAGCTCGTCGGGTATGGCGCCCAGCGCCGGCAACCAGTTGAAGAGGTACTCACCCTGCACGCGGTCCACGCTGCCGGCGCAGGGGCTGGGCGACTCGGCCCCGGGGGCCGGGGCTCCGCGCCCGCGCGCCGGCGTGCGGACGCATTCCCCGACCTCGCCCGGGAAGGCCGGTTCCAGGGGATGCGGCTCCAAAAAGTGCAGGCGGCGGATGGCCGCGTCCAGCAGCTGCGAAAGAGGCGTGCCCAACTTCGCAGAGACCGCGCGCGTGTGCCGCGGGCCTATCGCGAAGGTCGCCAGAATGGCCTCAAACAGGTAGCGAACCAGCGCCAGGCTGCCTACCCGCTCGAAAATCCGCCGCAGCTCCTCCATCAGTGCCAGGGAAAACTCGAGCGTAGAAAACCCGTCGCGCTGGGGGGAAACACCCAGCAGCTGCGCTGCCTGTTGCTCTACCTGCGCCGCCTCGCTCGCCGCGTGCGCCTTCACGTACTGGAGCGCCCCCAAAATCATGGCCTTCTGGACGTCAAAGTGGGGACACTCCGCCGGGTCCCCTGGGGAGGCACGCCCGACCAGGAAAATCCAGAGCAAGGGAAACGCGCAGGCCGCGGATGGCGCGTCGACAAAAAACTGCTTTATGAGCGGCGCGGTCATCCGCGCGTCCTTAAACGGACCCAGAAGCAGTGCAGAAAACAGGACAACAGGCGGCGAGGCGGCGGTCCCGGGCGAAGCAGACAGGCGCGCAAATAGCCTGGAAACGCACAGGCCCAGGGACTCGGTAAGCTCGGCCGAAAGCGGCTGCAGCCCCCGCGTGCAGCCCGAGTTGATGGCTTGGACGGCGCTGGCCGCGACAGCCCTGAACAGGGTCGCGGCGCTGGCCGCGCCCGCGTCGCAGGCCTCCAGGGCCAGCATCGAGCGGATGGCCAGATAGAGCAGCAGCGACCGCAGCTGCTGAGCGTAGACAGACCGCAAGATGTCCTCACTTCTGGGCCCGCAGACCAACAGGTCCAGCAGTTCCGTCAGGTCCCCGGCCGTCGCGGCATAAGCCGGCCCCGCGGCCGGGGGAGGGGACGCCTCCGCGGCCTCCGCGCCGGGCCCGCCCGGGAAGGCTGGCTCCAACAGACAGGGCAGGCTGTTGGACCTCCAACAGCGGTAAAATCTCTTGCGGACGGGCGAGCTGCCCGTGCCCTGGCCCGTTTGGCCCGCTAGTAGCGCGGAGGCCAGGCGGCACCTGCGCCCGATCTGATCGAAGAAATAGCGCTCCAGCTCTGAAAGGCTGCCGAACTCGACGACTTGTCCTGGTAGCGCCAGCCTGAAGGGCGGCTCCGAGCCCGCGCGCGACTTGACCTCCTGCACCTTTGCGAGCAGGCGCATGCCGTAGCGCTGCAGGACCTGCCGGAGCTCGGGGCTGTAAGCAAAGGCCCCCACCGCGGACGCCAGCTGATCGGAAGCTTCTTCAATCTCCCGGCGAAAGGGACCGACGGCGGGCGCCACGGGGGGCGCCGGCCCCCCTGCCCCCTGGGGTGCCTGCGGGAAGGGGGGGGGCGGGATCACCTGCGTCACCAGCATGTGGTGCTGGAGGCGCGGGTCCTGCTGGGCCACTACAGGGGGCGGGAAGACGAGGCGGATGCATTTGAGCGCCAGCAGGAATAGCGGCATGAAGTGTAGGTCGGCGTCGGGGCAGTCCGCGGCCAGTTCGGGGACGAAGTTGGCGCCGCAGAGGAGCCTGCAGGGCACCTCGGGGTGGAAGCTGAGCGAGCGGATGTGGTCGCACAGGTGCAGTGTGAGTTGTACGCAGAGCCCCGAGAGCGGGGAGCTGCTGTGCGTGGCGCATGCCACGAGCTTGTTCCACACGCTCAGGAGCGCCCTTACGAGCTGCGTTTCGTGAGGCGGTTCGAGCCGGGAGTCGCCCCCGGCGGAGCCGGAGCCGCCGCGGGCCGCAGGGACCACCAGCAGGTAGAAGGTGCAGAGTGTCAACCCCAGGTCTTTCACTACGCAGTCGGGCGGGCCTCCGGAGAGTCGGACGGAAAGGTCGAGCGTCTTCGCGACCAGCTGCGAGACGGCCTCGAAGAGCTCGTCCGCGCACGCTTCGTCGCGGTGCTCCGCGGGCCCGGCGAGCGCGGCGGTTATGTGTAGCACGGCGTGTTTTACGAGGGAGGCGTAAAAGGGGCCGGCTGTAGCGGCGCAGTCTGTGACGCGTTGGAAGAGGTCGTACCAGCAGCTGGCGCCGAACTGGTAGGGCGCGGAGGGCAGTTTGAGCTTGGGCGTGGCGATTAGCTTGGGCGTGGCGAATTTGATCACGCGCTGCAGGCCGTCCACGCGCCCCCCGTGCCTGCAGAGCGCGTAGAGCAGGTCGGCCACGCCCTGGGCGGGGGCCTGGGCCAGCAGCTCGTAGAGCTGGGACTCGCTCAGCGCATGCAGCAGGGAGAGCACCGGGGCATCGCCGCTCGGGGCTTCGGCCGCTCGGTTTAGCAGGGCCAGCAGGGCGGCGGAGGTCCGGCTGTTGAAGCGCAGCTCGGGGTCGTGCCCGAGCATCCCCAGCGAGTGGCCCAGGCGCGGGTCCGTCGCCAGCAGCTTGGCTATGCTGGCTAGGATCTTTGGGAGGGAGGCGGGAGCGCCTCGAAGCACGCCGTAGTGGTAGGAGAGCCGGTGCAGGCCCACGAGGTAGGCCTCTACCAGGCCGGCTAGCCCCTTTATCGGGGGCGGGCCGCCGGACTGGGACAGCACCTGGCGCCAGCGGGACAGGTCGGCGAGGGTCCAGCTGAGGGGGTGGAGCCGATCCGCACCCCCTGCCTGTGAAATTGCGAGCTCTATAAGATTGGTTGCGGCGCATAGCTCCCGCGAAAGTATTTCTACGCCGTTGAGGAATACGCGCACGCGCCGATATTTTTCAAAGAGTGCAGTGCCCTCGCCTGCGGGGCAATCGGCAAAAATTTCCAGGTCGAAGCGCTCGCCATGGGGCATTTCAACCAGAAAGGTTCCGCCTTCCGATCGGTCATTTAGCACGCGCACCTGTAGCGGCAGGAACGCGAGCGTTAAGGGGCCGATTGATAGCGTAACGAGCGGGCGCGAAAGAAATGAGGCATCTGTCCAGAATGCAATTGCATTGGAGCTGCCGTTATCGCTTGTGAAGAGGATATTTTTGAATGCTACGCGGTACAGGTGGGCACCTAGCGGAGGCAGCCTGGCCACAAGCCTATGTCCGTCGTCGATGGACACTGCAACGGGCAGCTCCATGCTCAGCAGCGTGCTATAGGTTAAGAAATCCTCGAACTCGCCTTCTTCTATCTCCGGGGCCGACAGTTCTTGGAGTTCTTGGAGCTCTTGTAGGCGTATCAGTGCCTCTAGTCCGTGGGCGTAGTCGTTCGTCATGTACGTCAGGCAGAGGTAGACGTTAAGCAGCCGGGAGGCGGTGTCTGGGCGGATTGTCCGGCCAAAGCCTTCCAGCAATATGTCCCGCAGTAGATAGCCAGGCTCATGCGGCGATAAGTTCGCGTGGGCGGAAGGCTTGCGGTCGTACCTTATTAGGGTGTCCGAGTCGTTAAGCGCGAATAGGTGAAAAGCGAGGCTGGAGACCCGGTCTGGGTCAAGAGAGCGGGAGAGCGAGCGGACCAGAGGGTAAAACTCGTTTCCGGGGGTGTATATGCAGTGATGAGGGGGCGTATAAATTTGCGTTGGGAGTGGACCTGGGTCGATAACGCTTTCCAATTCCTGAAAATAGTCGTAGTCATCCATGGGGAGCTCTAACGAATTGAAACTAAGGTTCGTGGATTCTTCGGATTTTTCGCACCTTAAGCTAGACAGCAGACGCCTGGACTCGGCCATCAGCACGTCAATGCCGGGCTGGGCCTCCGCATCGACGTGCTTGTTTACCTCTCTTGAAATGTCCTCTCCTATGCTGGCCAGCTCGTCATCGCGAAGCGTCCCGGGTATAATTGTGTGCTTTAAGGCGCTGCATAGCAATGTCCCGGAAATCGTTATTTGGTGTGTGGAGCGGCCAACGTCCTCGGAGACGTAGCGGATAGTGTGCTTCGCCAAAGCGGAAAGCTTGTACGGCGCTTTGCATTGGGAGTTACAAAAAAATACAAACTCCTCAAATGTAGATAGTCTGTGGCCACCCAGCGTTTGTAGCCATCCGTAGGGCGACAAGCGCTCGTAGGGGGGCCCCGCCTCAGACCCAGACATGAGTGACCCAGCCTCATATTCAAGCTTCTATACTAGACTGTAGCACTATGTTGTCCGTGCTGTTTATGTCTCTACGCATTCTAATATATCTAGTTTCCTTACGCCACTCGTATCTACCGCAAACGTCAATGCTTAATCTCTTTATTCTTGTAATGTCTAATTACACATTCACCCCTTTCTGTATAGCCTAGTCATTCTTTATATTCTCGCCTCGCCAATAAAATTCATTCATTTATCTACTTACTTTTCGTTGCTATCCATTTATAACGCCAACTACATTCAACGTCTTTCACTCTAATATATCCGTCAACATATACTACACTAATATCAATACCACATTAAGATCACTATACCATATATCCTATCCTATATACCTATACCTCTACCCTACCACCTGTAACCCCCAATGCATTGTTCACATAGCGGCTGAAAAATCGTTAGAGCATGTGTACACCAGAATAACAGTTACGAAAATTAGATGCATCGCTGTACAACTGCTCTGCAGTCACCCAGTTGATGTGGTCGACCCATCCTCGGATGTACCTTTCCCTATCGTAACGATAGTCAACGTAGTAAGCGTGTTCCCATACATCTACGAGTGAGGGGTTTTCATACCTAATGCTAACAGAGGGATGCCTCGATCATATCTTATAGGACATTCTGCGTCGTGCCCCTCGCAGAGAGTCAGACTGCCGTCTGGTAACCTGGTGAGGAAAACCCATCCACTTCCAAAGTGTGCTGAATGAAGCAAAGTCGCATAATTAATTTCATTGAAAGATTCGAATAAAGTTAACAAATAATGCAAATCCTACCGATTCCCTTTAAGATTATTTCATTCAATAATTTGTCTATTGAGCCAAAGCTGGCATTAATCGCGCGCAAAAGGCATCCCGTAGGGGAATTGGATTGAGGCGTCATTGAGTACCAAAACAAATTATGATTGTATGCTTGTGCTAATGGTTATCTGTTGTCTACCTGCATTGTTGTATATCTTAATATCTTCGGCAGCAGACACTATGTCTAAATTAACGTATGTCTAGCCTTTTAGTGTAGAAAATGTGGAATTCGTACTGGAAACCAGTTCTATGTAATAAATATAGTTACGGTTGAGTGTGTTTACATATTTGGCGTGATGTCTCAGGTAGTGCATTTCAATTGCGTCTTTTGACATGAAAGGTGTTAAGGATTCAATATTCTACGTGATCAGTCGTTTACGTATGGCAACTCTATTAATTCAAACCTGCCACCAATGCTATTGGATTGGTTGATAGGGAGAGAATGTAACTTATGCACTAGTGTATCATTGCGTAGCTGCCTAAAAGGAGAAACTAGTTGTATTAAACCTGCAAAAATTAAAAGGCAGTAAAATAGAGAGCTAAAAATCATCATTAACAACTGGGATTGTAAGGTAAACTCTACATTCTTCAACCTATATATATGACATTATTACTGCCACACAAGATGCGACTAAGAAAATCCAAGGCTCACTGAAATTGTCCGAAATTGTTGCAAAAACTACACACTGTGTTTTCCTTTCGCCTGTTAGGTTTAGCAACGCCTAGGTAAGGAATAAAAATAAAATGTTCGAATGGAATTTGTGGATTTTATTTCTCAATAATATAGTGATTAAATGGAGGATGCGTTTCGTATCAAAATGAAAAATACATACAAACACAATTGTTTCAAGTAGATTTAATGTAAGAATGTAGTTCAGCACTACACCTATATTCAATATATGTAAACCGTGCATAAAAGAACATATAACAATGACTAGCACTGAGTAAGTGTATGTCTCGAACGCAGGGTTATGAATTCTAACATAAATTATTCAAATCATCGTAAGAATATACAACTATCATGCGAGATATCTTGTTATCATATTCATCTTGCGCTTACCCTCATGACCTGAATAAAGATCTTGGTATTCACAGTCCGAACGATTGAACTATTATCATTAGTGTCAACGGGTTCATCGCCCATGAACAACTTCAATCCATTGAAACTACTCTCCAAATTAACCATTACAGTGTCTATGTTACTCATTATAATACGATATGTTATATATTTAATAAGTACAAACAGACAAATTTGTAAACGACTAATGACCTGCGATAAGTGTTAAATTTGCTTTAACAGAATCCATTTTACAAACGCTAATATCGACAAATTCACTGCCTAATTGAAACTGTTTTATGTGTTATTTTAAAATGTATTTATAACAATATGTTACCCAGTTTGAAAGCTGCATCCAGAAATGATATTATCTTACAAATCTTAGGCAATGCCACATTCCACTGGATAAACGCCTTGCTACCTTGTATAGCGGTATATCGGGGGTAATACATCCATCTAACATTTCAGCTGGCAGAGATTCCACTGGTATATCCTATATAAGAATCCAGTTTACAAGGCACACTTTATTAGAGTGGTACATATCGTCAAAGCTGACAATTATGTATAACAACCCTGACCTCCTATATGAAAGCAGCTATACACAATCAACTCTATAGCCACTCTATCACTAGTAGATGCGGCGCTTAACACATTATTAAATCGCACTATGTCTAGTTTCAAAAATACAGGATTCCCCTCAATGGTCTTGTTTATTATGACAGGATTCTCATGAAATATATTGTTCTAAATCACCAAAATAACCCACGGTTGGTATTTCAGTGTAACCTTCTAGGCCATGTAGATTACGTGAGTTTGCATACACTTTTGTAGGTGTGAAATTGACATAGCTGTGTGTATCGCTTTTGGAAGCGAGTGACAGTCTACTTAATGATGATATACAATCTAATTCAGTTCATCATTACTGGAAAAGTGCCTAAGATATTCCACCCTAAAGTCGCATTTCAATTCCATATATCCATATATGTCTACCCCAGATTGTCACTCATTACTCATCTATATATCCAAATTAATAAGTTAACCCCTTCTGCATCCATACAACGTATTGTTATTGCGTTATAATGGCGTTTTAAAGATGAGATTTTTTCAAATATCATGTAAAAAAACACTTGAAATTTTATTTTATCAAGTTATTTCACAACCCATGCTATTTTTATTTCGTAGCTAATAAACCATGTTGTAATGTATATTCTTAAAATTATGTGGTTTAAAATTTGTGTAATTTTAAATCTCTATATACTCTATTATCAGTGTCAATCTGTTATATTAACATCGTACTAATTCTCTAAGACCATTCACGAAATGTTACATAATTTCAATGGCACACTCCTCTAAATCCTGTCTATCCATTTACATAATTAACATATATTAGTCTTATAACTTATAGTGTATATTGCTATTGTACTTAGCGTGACAAACGGAACAATATGACGTGATCTACATCCAATTAATAAGCTGTAGTTGTTACAATAGTCAATAATACTAACGCCCAAAACACGAAATATGCGTTAGGCACAACAGATTAAGATATAATGCCGAATCTGAAACCATTCGGCATAAAATAATTGTACCAAAACGAATTAGTTTTAAACTTAACACACCAACTCTATCCCTCATTTTGCCTGTTAAGATTGTTTCCGACCGAATTATTGGCAGGGCCAGAGATATTGCCCTGATGATTACCAGGAAGAGTTCCTGGGTGAAAATTTTGGTGAGGAAAAAGATTCCCAGGAAAACTTTTGAATTGCATTTGCCGCCCTATTTGCTGTTGCTGTTGGTGATGATGCTGCTGCGGGGTGAGTGGGTGTGAGTGCTTGGGATGAAAAGAATTCTGGAGCATATCAGGGGGAGGCAAGTATAAAGGTGGAATGTATGAAGGCTGTATGTGCCCAGGTGGAATAATTTTGGGCGATTGCATCGACGAACCGTGTATAAATTGTTGTTGTAGGTGTAGGGGAGGCATCTTACCCCCGAAATGAGCACCCTGTTGCTGCATCTGCTGGTGCTGCGTGTGTGGATGAATTTGGGGCATATGTCTAGCCTCCATGATATGTTTCGGAGGTATGTGTGAAGGTAAATGACCTAAGGAGGGAGATATGTGATAGGAAAGTTTGTTTGGCGATAAGAGCTGGTTTTGAGGTATCATCATAGAGGCAGCGCGGTCGGGATTAACCTTAAGCAACCGCTTTTGGTGCATATGCTGAAAGTACATTTGTTGCATATTCATTCCATTGCCCATGTTGTTAATTCCGCTTCCTGCATTCATACCGTATGCGTTTTGTATACCAGGAGGGTAATTAAACTGCATTCCTGGATGAGTACCACTTGTGTGAGATTGAGGCAATTGCTGGGGTAGAGATTGTGATTGGGGCGTGGACTGATTGGAAGCTGTAGAAGATTGTGGTGATGGCACTGATACTTTGGACCTATCCGCAGGTGATGGATAAAATCCGCCACCAGCAAGGCAAGCCACATCTCTTTCCTGTCTTACAGCCTCAGTTCTAGGCAAATCTGGCTTATTAGCATCAGTGCGTGGATCAATACGTGTTAGATATGTATAGTCAAAGGCTGGTTCTGGAGTTTTTATGGTCAACGGCTGTAATGGTGCTGTCATCGGGGCAAAATTAGCCTCAATTCCACCCAATGATCCATGTGCTGGCGGGTGAAGCGATAAATGCATATGTTTATGGTCACTTGCGGCTGCGATTGCCTTCCAGTGCTCCAATTCCTTACTCAATGACTCAACTTTGTTTCTTATATTGGACAATATTCCAGCATCAGAACGTATTAAACAATATAATTCATTAGCTGCCAATGAGGACACAATAGGAGGCTGAATGTTCATTGATTCCAGTATTTTGTTGATAGTTTCATCATTCTTAGGTGTGAGTTTTGCCTTGTGATTCGCAACACATGCGCTGGCTAATGAGGCGCCTTTTGATGGGCGTATTGAGTGCAATGGGATGGTCTGAATCAGACATATTTATGAATAATATGTGTTGACAATAAATATTTTAAACAACATATATATAATGAATATGATCAGACAATATTATTGGCGAGTTATTAAATGGCGAATGACATAACATATAATGAATTGATTGTAACTGATTATGGCGTAAGATTTTTAGATATTTCATATTTTTCTCTATTACATAATATGTCATAATAGAGTATATAATTTCATATATGTAATGATATATATTGTGATATGTGTTTTTGCAGCCTTTTAGTTTTGGATTTTGAAATATTATTTCCATGGGAAATTTTGGCGTAATCTTAAGAAAATATCACACATGTACGAATTAAGCATTAATACATAATTGAAAATTTTGGAATATGAAAAATAATTTGAATTTAAACGGTTAGTATTCGACACAGTGCAAACATATGTAGGTATAAATATTGTGTAATGAGGAAAATTGAATGGATGAACAAAATTAAAGTTTATACATTTTGTAATTTAATGAATTAACACTTACGGGAATAATATCTTCCTGGTTCACTCCAAACTTCTTCTTCAGGCGCTTCAATTCAAAAGGCTTCTTCTCCTCCTTCCTAATTTTCAATTCCAATTTCGTAATCTCCTCAACCAAATCAACTTCCTTCTGACGAGATTCAGGACTAATGCGATATTGGCGATCAAACATGTTACGTCTCTCCCTATCTTGCTCGTAATTATAAGTATATTTGATCATGGGATGACGATTACGCTCCTCCTTGATGCTAACAACTGCCGGGTGATTTAATGATTTGTACTTTGACGCTTCAGCACGTATCCTTTCCTCAAATGTATGCTCCATTAGCTTCTTTGCGATAGAATAATATTTCTGTTTGACCTGCTCCATTGTCACTGGCATCTTTTGTTTAATCTTGTCGTGTATTATAACAAATTTCAACTCAAACGTTTCACAAAGGTCCATTAACCAATCGGTTTCAGCGCGGGTCCAATCCCCCAAATCATCCTAGGTCAGTGTGTTGACGAAGTTGTTAATACACATAAAGTAATCGTGCATTATACAATTCGATAATTAAATAACGGAAAAAATGTATATTGATAACAGTGCATACATATTCTGTGTATGTCATGTTAAATAACATTGGGTAAGTGATGTATGATAGCGTGGAACAGTTACTAATATATAAATACATAGAAATTAGCAATAAATGGAATTCAGAAGTCAATTGGTATGTTAGTATGATATAAAGTCTTTTCAAACATAGCAAAAAAATAGGAGGTTTAAATTATTTATAAAAAGCAGATAAAAGAGAATATATAAATAATAATATACCCATAAATGTATTGATAAATAGTGGCTATAACAACAATATAAACAAAAGTGTTAAACATTTAGATATAATTAAACAATAACATATGTGCATACAAACTACTTAGCATTAAACGCAATGAATAAATAACATTAAATGAGATGGCAAATACTTAATTAGCATGTTTGAAAAATAAACGAGTATGATTACCTTGAGATGGGAATTGTAGAATTCGTCAGAGTAGCGGTATACTTTGATGACTGGATTGAACTTTGCAAAGCGATATTCATGTCTAACGATGTTTTGTTCATCATATACAGGTAGAACTTCATCATTAGAGACGGCTTTTGAACTAACATTGATTCTTTCCCAGTGAGATAGGACAAGTTTGTCTGATCTGGCAGGGTTGGTGAATTTGCACATCCTCCATGCGATTTTTTCGGGGGTTTGGGGCTACATATTGGTCAAAGTTACTGTTATAGCGATAGCTACAGATGTAGGGATGGAATGTGTAGATTCCTCGTCCGAAATTGGCCTCTTCAGGTTAACATCCATGGTGCATGCAACATCGCCCCAGATAAGAATTAAGGGTGTGAAAGGGATGTATAATGAAAGTGATCAAGAAAGTGGGTTCGGGATAAATTAGTGCATCAAATAACCATCAGTATGCAAGGTTATGTTGGAGAAAATAGAATTAGAGTGTGAAAAAAATGTTGCATCTAATTTGGCATACGTACTATATTATGTGGGGAAGGGTATTTATATAAGGCAGAGTGTATTCTGTTCACATACAATAATATCATAATAAACATTATTATTGTTATTTAATATGTCTAAACGTGCTTGGCATCCATCCCTTTTACCTGTAATTCCAGTTCAATCTGTGCCTCATTTGGAAAATTACAAATTTACTCCAGCACAGCAAGGATGTGTTGATTCATTCTTAACTAAGTATTGGTGGAACGTAATCGCTCGAGCGATGCCTCCTGTATGTTTATTTCTCATTCAGTCTATACATCCAAATGTTGTCACTATCATTGGCTCAGTCTTCATGCTATTTGCCTTCACCATTTCCATTGCCCATGTGACAGGACTTATTCTAAAGAAAACTGCTTGCATTTACTTCACCATTGCTTTTTGTGTCTTCATGTACCAAGTATGTCTTCATTCAATTATATTTTTTAACTTGCGCCCTCTTTGTCGCATTTATGTTAACCATTCATCATTTATTATATCACATAGACTTGCGATGGAATAGATGGAATTATGTCAAGAAGATTAGGCCTTTCATCTCCACTGGGACAATTTTTGGATCATGGATTTGATACAATTTACGCAATTTTGTGGCCATTATTTTTACTTGTGATTTTTGACTGTGACTTCAACGTATTCTTCCATCTTTCGTTGTTTGCAGTATATATACAATTAGTCCTCATCATGTTCAAGGAGCAAGATAAAGGCGTTTTTTACAGTCACAATAACTTCACATGCGTTACCCATGCTCAATTTATGACCATACTTTCCATGATTATCAAGGGCACATATGGCATGGAGTGGGCGATGCTTCCTCTTAAATCTACCAATATTGGCAGAATCCTCTTCAGTACATTCTTGGCCAAGATGATTCCCGCTTACTGGAACGTTTATCATCTTATCCTCTTCGTCGTCATCACTTGGTAAGTCACGCTACTTATTATCTTGTATAAATAATATCTAAATCATTTTACGTGTTGTTGACATTATTGCATTCATCTACTAACTAATTTTTACACGATTATTGTCTAAAATTCTTCTGTGTGGAATTATTAACAGTTTTTTACATTTTGACGTAATTATTTACGTGCATACACCATATGCAATTCTGCCGTTACATAAACCAATTTGTTGTCACTCAAATTCTACCTATCACTTAAAATTCATTTTTAAAAATGAGTTTGCTGCTTTTTTCAACACTTTAAATGCCAAATGGCATTACATTGCATTGGCACTTACACTATATAATCTATCATAGACATAAACTGTTTGTTCCTTTTAACCACATGTAATCTATGTATTGTGCGTTTACATTAATTTGTGTTATTTATCTAATTTTCGGTGTATTTATAAATAAATCATATTTATCTAACATATAATGCATATTGTGTTTTTATGTGTTGTGTTGTTCCATTCACTGTTTTCATTCAAGCATAATTATTGTTGTTTATGCTAATTTAGTAACGCAATTGCAGTTATGATCGACGTAATAACGACCTTTGGAGCATATAAACAGAAGTCTACACTAGCTAAATTGATGTTATCTGCCGCTATACACTTTATGTTCATCTATGCCGTGCACTGCTATAAACCTTTAGGAAAGGGTGGTTTCTTTAGCAAACCAACCCTACCCAAGACCCTGAGGATGCTTATGTACGCTTTTACCCTACTATGTTTCAGCTCCATATCAATTTACAACCTGATATGCGTGGTTTGTAAAGTGCAGATGACATATGGATTCACTCACTTGATTCCCATATACTTTTTCCTTTCCCTATACTACTTAAAGTACGTTTTGGGGGTAACGTTGCCAAAGATCGATAAAATTTTCACTACACATGAAAATTTGACATTACTCTTCGCTGGGGCAGCTGGTTACTGTGCCCTGTACATAGTTCATCACTTTGTTTGCGTTGTCTTGGAAATCAAACATCATTTGGGGCTCACAGTTTTTTATGTCAAGCCACGTATATCTTCTGCAAGGAAATTCTAAACAAGAATATCGGTATTTTTATTCGTGATTAACACGTAAACTTAAACGGCACACATGCTTGCTAGCTGTTTGCATATATCTAAAAGTTACTTGTACGGTAGCTCACTTTCACTTGTTATCGACTTATGTATTTTATAAAATATATCTTATCAGCTTTTATGATCACCTCGTCTTAATATCAATATATCAAAATTGTCCATTGATTGCATTGGTGTTTTAATGCCGAGGTCCCCCGCGGCATCTACAATCGGTTCGCTCCATTGTAGTCTATATTTTACTATATATTTTATAATTTCTGAAATTGTAGAACGTTTCTAAAATGTGTGGAATTGAGTGCTCAAAAAATTCTTGCCTGGTGTACCGTGGCCTTATCGGGGTACTCCCTGGGTGTGGTGCCGCTCCCGCCCCGCGTTTAGTATAGTTTTTGCATTTATATGTTCCCTGTCGCTAAACTATGGTCTATTTTAGTGCGCCAACTGTCTAAACCCGCAGGAAACTATCTTAAGAAACGTGCAGCCAAGAGTGAGAAGTTTCGCAATATTTGCATTTACTTTGGTAATAGGGCATATGCATTTGACCGTTACGTAAATAGGCGATTTTATCGGGAGAGTGGACAAGTAACCGATTCTCCTGAGCCCATCCCTAAGATAACAATTGAAAGGTCTGTAAATATAGGAACAGAGATTATTGGTGAATTTATCGTATTCCTAACGGCTGCAATAGTTATAACAGCTGAATATACTAGGAGTAGCATTAAGGAATCTAAGAAGGAATTGAGGCTTAGGGAGGAGTTAGCACAAATTAAGAAACGACTGGACGATATACAACAAGTTTCAACGGTAGAAGAAATAGATTATACGCCAAGTCAAAACATAACCAATAAATTGCAAAATGTCGGCAGTATCGTCAAAAATTGCATTGCATTTGCATATGAGAAATCTTATGTCGTTTATGAATACATCAAAGAAGTATTCTATTAGCAATTTGACAATGCTTACCAGAAATATATGCCAAACAACTTTAACTACAGGTGCTTCTAAAATTGAAGCTAATGTAAATAGAGAAGCTGAAGCTTGTGTAGTTAATGTGATATCCGGGCCCAATGTTGGCTTTAATTCCGGGAAAGTCGCCATCGTGGTCATTGGAAACAATGTTAAAATTCACTGCAACGGAACCAACTGACAAAAGTGTAACATACCACTTAATTTTGGCCATCACATATCATTCCATAATATATATGTAAACATGACAGATCAAATTATTCTTTTAAACAATAATGTGTGACAATCTATGCGATCAATTGTTTAGTGTAGTTTACGAATCAACTATGTGTGGTAGGTGTTATGTAAGTCCACCTTTTATGTATGATTTTTTTGTACATAAGGTATTTTTAAATTTGGTGAATGTGTAATTATTGTATAAGGGTAATCGTTGGTCATTTGGTAAATTGATTATGGGTATTTGTGAATTGTTAACTTTAATTTATTATTTATAGATAAATTATCGGTTAATTCATCTGATCTAATAATTAATTGTAATTGTTACATATTTAACCATATTATATGAGTCGCGGACATGAATTTGTGTTGCGAATAGTATCAAAAATGTTGTAATATTTTAATTCAGCATTTTATTAAACTATTTTTAGTGGAAACGAGTTAGTTATGAATAATTGTAACATACGTGTAAACTATTTATTTATCGCATTATATATAATTAGTAATTTTTTATTAAAATGTTTAATGATTTACTAATTGCAATTTATTTATTTATTACTCCATTTACACATTTAGATAATTAGATAAAAGGTTTTATGTTTAATTGTCTATACATGATTATAGGATTAATACCATAATAGTTTTTTACTGTAAGTCAGAAATTGCGTGAAATAAAATCTACCCATAGTAGGTTGTACTAATTTTTTGTTTTTTTTAAACTAAAAAATTCAAAATACTCTCATAGTATAATTCAGGTCTATATTGTTGTTCTTAAATTATCTTAATGGATATTTAGAATTCAATGACGCATATAATTCTAAACATTATGAATTTTTGTATAGTTTGATTGCGATGTTTTTTCATTGCAATTATAATGTCAAATGAAACAATTCATTTTCAAACAAATAATTACAAATGACTAAGTGTCATTAAAGGTATTGATATATCACATTTGTTGTAATTGGTAAAAATATTAAATTTGTAAATGCTTTACGTCTTGTAGGTTGATCTTACGCTTTTTATAATCTGTATTCTCTGCCTTCTCAAATGTACCAATGAGACAATCGTCCTTTAAACTATTGGGATTTGACTCTACGATACTACCATCACTTTGATTGTCATATATGGACATGAAGTTGAAACATTGCGTGTGAGCATATTTTACATCAGTTGGAATGCAATTTGTGTAACTCCAGTAATCACCATATAGATTTAATCCAAATTTTTTCCATAGTCTCCAAGATAAATTCGGATTTGGTATACTATTTCTCTTGACATGCAATGGTGTCATTCGCAATAGCGGTAGCGCATTGTCTAGAACAAAAGACCCGTGTTCATGTGAGTAAGAAATGTCGAAGGAGTCACCGCAAATAACACATAAATGATCAGAAAAATCGCAAACACATGGATCACACAAAAAAGTTTTGGTTGTTTCAAATGTAGTGTTATTTATTATGTGATCTGTGAGCGAATTGTCCCCTATAGCCCATGCGTTGAGCAATTCTAAAGGATTGCACTTTTGTCCAGTTCCAGAATGGTCTGTTACTGCATCTTGATCATCTTCCATAATCACATCCAATGATTCATCAAATTGGAATATTTTATCCAGCCATTTAAAATGAACGCTAGTGGACCATAATTCACGTAAACTATTCATTGTAAGCTGTGTTGATTTGTGAGATTGATCAGAATAAATTTCCGAAGATTTTTCAATCCAATCAGTAAGGGATAGCCAATTTGAAGTCATTTTTTTAACTTTCTGATGGTTCTTTTCATGGTGCAAAGACTTGTACCTTGTGTTAGAAAATTTTAGTCCACATATAGTGCAGGAAACTTTGTGATCCGCCATATGCCAAGCTATCACTGGCGCTGTAACATGACTGGTAACTCTTACACTGGAATCCAGCAAACTTTTAGCCATAAACAAAGCTTCAACTTGTTTTTTCTCATCTCTCTGACCCTGGGCCAAAGCACTGCTCAAAGATATTAGAGTTGCTACTTGCTTTGCCGTCAGCATAGGGGTGTAAACGATTTTATCAGTAGACTGGTATATAACTTTTTCAAATTCTTCCACTGAGTTAGAATGATATGTCTTTCCGGCAATATTGAGATCCTGTAGCATAGTGTGATATTCACCCAAATCTAATTCGAATAGTGTCTTTTGAGGTTGTTTGACGACTATCTCTTTGCCGCTCTTAATATATTCAGAAAGCATATCTAGGTAAGGGTGGGAGGTTATTTTTTTAGTGGATTTGGCATCAGATAGTAACTTTTTAATGCGGAATAATTTCGTTGCAGCGGTGACAATTTTGCCAGTATCAGAAGAATCATTGTGACCAACATGTGTAGATTGATAAGATGAATACTTTTGATTATCCTTAGCAGAGTTTAGTGATTGTCGTTTGGATAACAACCATTTGCGGCCTTGATGGGAGTAAATAGCGGAGGAGTAGACCGTGCCCCCATCCATATCTAGTGTTACATTGGTCTTTATTATAATAAACGTGTCAGTTCATTTTGATTTTTTTTTTTCTACATACAATACTACTAAAGATAGTAATATGGATTAATTGTTTGTTTATACATGTAAATATGCATTTTAAGTGTGTACAATATATTTTATATGACCATGCAGGTAGTTTTTAGCAATGTGGATATTATATTGATTTTATTGAATTTTTTTCATCTTAGTGATATATAATATGTTCTAATAAAAATTTTTATGCAATGCAACAATTATATATTAATTCTGTCTGAAATCTTTATATATTCATACATTCTTAGTTATGCATATTATTGAGAGAAAATATTAATTACAATAGGAATTGATTTTTACCTATATATTACTATCTTGTTCAATAATTATTAATATATATCTATTAACATACCCTTAGTAATTGGCATATATGTTATAGTTAATATACTAATTGCAATATTGTGAATCTGTTAGGAATGATATGTACAATTGCAACAATGCCAATTTCCACATGCAATCGTAATTCTTCATGATTTATACATGCTATGTATATACGTTTATGTGAATTCTATATACATCTATGAGTGATATATGTCACAAACGAAAATTTCTTTTACATTTGCAAAAATTGTGTAAGAATATTTATAAATCGAATGATCGTTAGATAATACAAATAAAAACAAAACCTTTGAAGATTATAAAGATAAATAATTATAATGTACAATTATGAAAATGTTACAAATGATAGAGTTAATAAAATAAACATATATAAATGTTTATTCACTTATATTATTATCATTTGGCGATTCGTTCCCCGCTTCTCTATTAAGGAAATCCAAAAACTCAGAAGTCAACGACCTCCTATTTTCATTCATATCAATGCCAAGTATACTGCACAGTATTTCGATAATCTCATCTGTTTGCACGTTTTTCTATATCAAAAAAGCACGCCTACGCTGGATTCAGATCCACGCTTTAGCATTTGCACTAGAATACGTTTATCGATGTAATTATCCTTGTTGATCAAGTTCTCACTCAGCTCCTTCTTCATTTCACCAACACGCTTTGTAAGCTCCTGGTTCCATTCATTAGCAATCTCCAGAGATTTTTGCACTTGTGATACAGTAAGCTTTGTAGATTCCAGTTCATCGCGAAGCAATTTGTTTTCCTTCTCTAGAAAAGATATTTTTGACCTGGAAGCAATGAGAGATGATGTTGTTTCTTCTAGTGTCGATTTTTTTTTAATCATCTCTGACTCATAATCACTTTTCATCTTTTGAATCACATTATTGAGTGAATTATATGCTTTTTTTGTTTCCATATATTTCCTTTCTAACTCTTCATCCTGCATTATTTATTGCTATAATAAAATATCTGGTCAAAGGCCAACATATTTATCAAATGCAAAAATTACATAGCACTAAATGGATACTGAACAATGGGTAGAAAACTATTTTTTAGATAAATAAATCTTAAAATAAAATAAGATAAAGCTTACTGGCGGTGTATGGTTCATATTCGAATCGAAATAATTAATAATAGCTCCGGAGACCTCCAAACAAGCGCAAATTACATCTGTTTGTTCGATCAATATTTCGCTCGAAATGTGCTGAATTTCAACATCAATGGATTTCCATTCATTACCCCTCAAGCTAGGTTCTGCATCTAAATTAGAAAGAAATCCGTCTAACTAAACTAAAGTATACCTTTTAACTTGATTAAAGACTCATTTAGTTCATTAGCTATGGCACTTAATGTATTAATGCGATATAAAAGCATTTTTGGTACTTTGAATGTGGTATATTTTGCTAATAGTGAATTTGTGTAATCTACAATTTTCTCCTCTGGATCCACCCCTTCATTAGTTCCATCCTCCTCATTATACAACAGAGAAGAGATGGTATTCATACCGTTTACAGCCTTGTTTATGCGTGACCAGGCGGCTTTCATTTCAATGCAATTTATACATAGTGACGGCGTGTCATTTATATACACATCGGTACCCCATTTCAATGTGTAGTATTTTTTATTAACAATGCCTTAACTTATGATTTCATTAATACTTTTTTTGGTAACACCTACAAAAATTTATAGCTTCAAACCTAATAGATGTAATTTCTTATTGCCAACTAATAACACATTAACTAATTTTAAATTATGCTCCATTGAGGAAGGTGGCGATGTTGATTACTCGTTAATGACTATGATTGACAACGAAGGCAAGATTCTTAACAAGAAAAGGACTCTATACAATGTAGCTACCAAATCACTTGGTACATTGTGCGAAGTTGATGATTTTTATCAAGGAAAATACAAAGTCGTATGGACCATAAGGGGTGTGGCGCAGAAACTAGTTTTTAGAAATCGAGACTCTAATCCGCCTCCCTTAAAAACAAGTCCTTTTAAATTTGCTGGACTATCTGGATTTGTTTTGAAATTGTGGATCGACGGGTTGCCAAAGGCACCCAAAGGGTATGTTATCCACTAATGTCTAGATATATGTCAATGGAGCTATGTCAGATCGAATGGTGGGGATCATTAGATCCAAAAATTTGTGTTTTCATAAATGATACTCTGAAAGGACCTTTCTATTACAAATCGCATCAGTATAACGATGCCTGTCTGGCTATGTGTAAACTTGATGATGTTGATATCAAAAAACCCCTAAAAGTTGGTGTGATGGTGGCTCCAACTAGTATGTTACTCACTCAATCGGATGATAGGGGGATTGTTTCCAAAAAATATGATAAAAATAGTTGATATTCCCAATGAGTTGTCATCAAATATGAAATATATCGCATGAATAAATGTAGCAATTTTATAAATTTAATTTTGAACTCTGATTGTTTAGTTTATTGCGATTTGGAATGCTAAATTGTTCTAAATACTTCTGATCATTAGAAAAAATTTGTCTTAGAAAAAAATACCAACTTGGCAAGCAAGATGTGCAATTAAAAGTTCAAAAAATGATAATTATACAGATAAAAGTGAATGACGTATTATTAGGGAATTATTTCCATAAATATAAATATAATAATACGCTGTGTGCATTATAATTACATTGCCATAGACAAATTGTTCAGAAGAACTTTTTAAAATTAAAAAATAAGTAGTTACTAAAAATCGAACGAGAGATTTGTTTAAAAACAATCTTAAAATATATAATAGAGTATTTCACTCGTTAAATAGTGCTGATTTCATCCTTTTTGGCGACAAATCAGGGTTGTTGCTTTCCCCTCCAGAGACATCTGCGTAATAAATGTATAATTATGTTATGTATCACACATATTGCAACATAGCAATCATATTATATATGAAATGTCGTTTTTATAAATAAATACATGCACATTATAATATGTCGATATGTAGAGATGTATTATAATAATGAACTATTCATGATGATAAAAAATGTTTGGTGACTCACATGGATGTAACTCCGCTGCAATTTCAGATGCTTCTCTCAGCAATCTATTACTAAGTTCCTGCTCCTCCATCATCTCCCTCTCCCTCTTATCAATTTCCAGCTGCTGCATATGAATTTGAGCCTGCTGGATTTCCAACTGCGCCTGTCGGCGTTTCTCCTTCATTTTCATAATATTTTCATTAGATTTTTCAATTGTAGGCAGAGTGTCTATGTCAATAAGTTTATTTACCTTTAATGTGAGGTAATATCTTGTCCCTAGACCGAACTAACATGCCCATCACAAAGTTGTGGTCCCATACAAAATCCGCGTCTAGGTAACCCTGGGTATCACTATTTATCAACTTAATAAACAATTGCGATATAGATTCGACAGTCATGGCATCACAGCGCATTTTCTGCATATTTTCTGGATCGACCACCTTAGCCTCTACTCTTAAATCGCGGCAAAGTGCCGCATCTAGTGACACTGCTAAATTGTGATATACTTTCAAATTTCTTGGAGATAGCAACGCTTGGTACTGAAGGGTCTCAATTGCCTCTTCCAGGTTACCAGTTAAAAAGTTATATTTACACAGAGACATTGGTGGCTTATTTGAATGCTTTAATACTGTCTTATATAATGTAATCGCACGTCCAGCTTTAAGCTTGTCTAAACGACCTGATTGTCTGGATATGGCGGACATGACAATAGCCATATTGTAGTTGGCTACAGCAAGCTGATGTCGGTCTGTAGTATCCACTATAAGATCGGCGAAGGAATCTATGGATTCCTTTAAAAACCCAGACATAGCTAGAATGACTGCTAGGGCATTGGCAGCATAAAAGTTCGAAAGGTAGGGCCTATTTAAAGCCTTGCGTGCGTGCCTTACTGCATCATCGAGTAACAGTGTATACACTTCACCGCAGTTAGATGATTTAATGACGTATTTTGCAATGTAACAATATGAAAGCAAAGTTTGTACGTACGAATCACTGCCCAAACTTGGGTGTAATTTACACAGGTTATGAATTTCATTAATAGCGTCTGAGATCTTGTTCATTTGATACAGGTTAGATGAATGGAATAGCCAAGGTTCTGGTGACAAACTAGCGTTATTTTTACTTTGGTATATGTAGCGATTGTAGCTAGTTAGATCGTTCTAAATAGGTGTAAATTTACCTTTTTAAGTGCAATCCTAGCGCGTTTGAGCCAAGCTGGGATAAAATTTGGGTGGTTTGTTGTCAGATTTTTTAGTACTGTTTGAGAACGTGATATGTGTCCAGCAGATTCCATACCTAGTGCCAAATTGTACGATATGTATTCATTAGGCGTATTTGCAGAAATACTATTATGATTCGTAACATCAGGAGCTAAATTTTTATTATCATGTTCTATTTGAGTACCATTATTTTTAACATTCACACTGTTAGACTCAAGTGAATGTAATGTTTTAAGTTCATACGATGATATTGTTTGGTTAAGCAGGATTTTTGATGCTAATATGTTAGATTTCACTAACTTAAGCGGTACGTAATTATTAATGCAATCCATAGATGATATGAGCTTCAAATAATCTCCAATAAATTCAAATCTACCCCTATCTAATAACAACTCTAGGCATTTAAGGTGTAGTAATTTTAATTTTTCATCTGACTCGATTTTAGATGCAGTATTATGTAGATTAGATAAACGATCACACAAGGCAATATTTTGATCCATCTGCAACAAATTATAACCACAACTGAATGTTGAAACGCTTATACTTCCATTCTGTAACTTTTGAAATATATTCCTCTTTTCCGAATGGATTAAGTACATCACCTGGGAGATTGCACTCAACATACTGGCATAAATGGTGTAGTAATTTGGGGTTTTACGGAAGAAGTTTTCCAGTATATCGGATGAATCCTTTGCCTTTGACAATTTCCCAGCCAAAATTGATACTTTAACTAGATTTAATAGCGCAGAAGGTTCGAAATGTGTGATTTGGCTGTAATTTTGATAAGCAGATTGATAATCTCTTTGTACATGATATATCCGACCCAATTGAAAAGATATATCCGACAGTATTATTCCCTGTAGTGAGCTAGACAAATTTGTCACTGATGATTTCAAATTCATCAAATATTGGCGGCATAAATCCAATTTTTGAAAGTCGTAATTATTTTCATTTTTACAGTTGTGAAAACTTATTTCTGAGTGTATCAAACTTCTTATAGGGGAATGCATGGGTAAAGATTTGTACAATTTAGTGATGTAATCCGTAGGACTAGTTTTATTCCCTTGTGATTTAAATTTAGCAGACAGGGATTGTACCACATCCATCAGTACATTGTAAGTACTGCAGTTTTTACCACTCAATCTAACTGTAGATTGAAGTGCCTTTATGTAGTAAATTAATGAAGTCTGACTGTCACTGGATGAACGGTAAAGATTGCCCAATGTAACTAGCACAAGGGGATTTTCCGGATAATTGGCTAAACATAAGTGGCACAATTCCCTAATCTGAACGAATGATGTATTGGTAGTATTTGTTTCTTCAGATTCTAGTGATTTAAGGTAGGTAACCCTTGCGATTAGTGAGAGAGGAGTGACCCCGTTTGCTTCACCTCGGGTAAGATAGTGGAATCCGGTCTCCCGATACTTAGGCCCACGGGTAAATGATATATAGGCCGATACGTTAAATATGTCATAAATATCCTCTTCATTGGCCACTAAGGCTAACTCCTCTAGCAAAGATTGAGCTATGTGTGCCAAACCTCGTTTTTTATAGGCAATTGCTATTCTTAAACATACAGAAATTGGTAGAGTTGGTAATAGTCGTCGGACAGGGTCTAGGTTGGCCTCCGTGACGTCGGAAGGCGTGAATGCGATGTTGCCTGGTAACAATATTGCCATGATTTACTATTTTATTGCAATTGGTATGTTATGTATACTAATTGTTAAAAATATAGCTGGATGATTATCAATTGGCAAGTGGCATATATAGTGGTGATAGGGTGTTCTTGATAGGGGATTTCGTGGAATAATGTCGTTGATGAATAGTGATTTTTGTCGGTCAGGAAATTTTATTGGAATTTTTTAGTATACATATTGTCTCAATGCGTGGTGTGCTGCAGACCACCAGCCAAATTGTCACAAAGGAGTACCTAGATGCATGCCAACCGAAGAGCTTAAAACGTTTATTCCCGCTAGATGATCCTCCGCCCCAAAATTTTATATCTCACCAATTCGAAAAGTTAACCAAGACATATTCAAATCCTCGTTCCATATTGAGGTTATATCGCAATTATATACGTGCAACAGACTACCCTTGCTACCCTTGGTTGGTTAGGGCTGCATGTCAAATTGGTAATTCCTTTGGGTTCAATTCTTTTTGGTAAGTTGCCATACTGAGTTTGGTGTCAAATAATATTTCCCCAAAATTCTCATTCTATGCTATAAAATAATAATTAATATTTTCAAAATTCCCATTATGAAAGAAAAACTTTTTATCTAGGTCTCCACGTGATAAACAAACACTCACCAGCACTGACCTATTCAAGAAATTAATGTTCGACTTGGTGGAACGGTCCAGATTCTTACACGTATACATTCAGTTTACATAGGCTAGACACGCTCCTAGACTAATTTACGCATTGACTGCGCTTGAATATCGCAGTAGACACTTATTGGCCCCTCTGTTACAGCTTGTAATGGATAATCTCCAACACTGGAGATTGCCTATCCTCGCCACTTTAGCACACTGTCTAACATTACTAGGCATAGGGGATGAATCAAACAATACATTTAATGGAAAAGACTATTCAGGTCTTATCCAATTATTGCTAACCGAAGTCTTCACTAGAGATGAATCTGATGCATGTGCCTGTGACTGGGCTTCGCTCGCTTATACCTGCACATTGAATAACTTATATGAATGGTTAGTCTAAACAATTACTAAGGCCTACTAAGCACCAACCTGCTTTACCTATATTCATATCACAGGCCATGAAAACGGTAGGTTGTTATTTATTTTGAGTGACAGTTATTTGATTTATGGTTGGGATTAGTGGGGAAATATAAGTTATTGGGCCATTTAATATAAATATCTAAATTGAGACACTCGAAGCTTAGTGTCATGCTTTTATGTGCATCAATTTAATCCTTTTGATAAATGTTACAAAATCGCCCCCTAATTAATACTTTGGAGATATTTTAAATCAAACATTACTATTACACATCATTATGACAACACATTAGATAATAGTGCCGTGTTGAAATTTCAAATTTATGCAGATCACACTTAAAAACCTACCAGAGAGTGGGTGGTTGCAATACATTATCTACCTAATACTGTACAGTGCGGATGTGGAGAAGCCTTTTTGCGAAGTTGCAATAAAGAAGAGCGTCCCCTATGAAATCCAAGAGTCGCTGCACAAAAGGTGGCTCACTGAAATATTGATTAAAGCACAACCACAAGTATGTATATGAAATTTTATTTAAAGCATTTCAACCACTGTGAACCAATAATCATCCGTTATCTATAATTTTGTTGACACAAATGTCATTTAGGGCAGTGAAACGCTGCAATTGGACGTAGATTTAGTGCTACAAGGGCTAGGACTTACACAAGCACTGTCAAATTGTTCTGTAGGAAGGGATGACGATGAACAGCACTGTCTATTTACCGGACATTTATTTCCCCAAAGGAAGTTGTGCCTAGAATATGATTATTTTCAGCCAATAGAGTACTCCAATGATTGATTTAGTGAAAATAAGCCTAAGATTAGTGGGTTGTTGAAATTCAAGAAAAGATTGTTCAATACCATGGGATACAATGTGTGTGTCGTACATAAGTGTTTTTGGGATAACCTGACAAAGGATGGGAAAGAAAAGGAGATTTTGTCAATATTAGACAACTTCAGGCCATCAGAAACAGAAATTAAAAATGAGCCTGTCAAAAACATTTTCACCGATACAGGGAATATAAGGCATTTGAAACATTTGAGGCCCAGATTCGAAGTATGGCCTCCAGAGAAGATTGTTGTTTAAATTTATGTCTTACTTGCTAAATTTCAGTCCAAAATTCAATTTTAGGTTATTTTTACGGTTTCTAAATGAAGCAAGGCTAATTTAACTATCATCGCTTCGTATAATAACTCTTATGGGATCTACGGAGCGTAGATATTTTTGTAAACTGGCCTCAATGCCATTTTTAACCGTTTCATTTTTCATAGGACAATTGACACAATTACCCATAAGCTTCATAATTACTCATGATTACCTCGATAATAACAGTTGAATTTTCTAGGCAAATAAGCTTACAATCGCCGCCATCTGATTGCAATGAAGGTCTAATTAAGTTTAATACCTGTTCTACATTTGCTACGTTTAATGGTTTGCGATAATCAAACTCATCTGCTATATTTTTAGGGTGAAGTGAGTACAAGGTCCTTTGTTTAACTACATTTGTTATGCAATATGACAAACACATTGGAAATACCATTATAGACATGTTTATTGGGCTAAAGAATTATGTATTTAGATGTTGCATATGTCTAGTTATTTAATATTTATGTCATATTTACGAGATAAAATATCATAGTTTATAAATTGGAAGAGTACAAATAATAGTGTGTTGTTACTGTGGTGTTGAGAAGTTCGTCATTGAGGCCCATAGGGTCTCAAATTGGCGCTATGTTGATTAATAACGAACTTTTTGTTAGTTTAAATAACAGATTTTCATTATTTAGATTTAATGAAGTGAGATACTTCGCCAAACTGACTCGATGGGTGGCAGATACGAAATTGGCACATGAAATGCAGCAATTTAAACATTTTCAAGACGTTATATCTTTCTGTCTAGATCACAATGGTATTTTTACTCTCAATTTAGATGATTTGACAAGAAGGGATGTCATTGCCTCCCTCTCTTACGTGGGCACTTGCAAGGGGAAGGATTACAAGAGTGATAAATTCAAATTTTATTTGAATTTCATTTTAGATAGAGTCGAAGTATTGTTTAATGATAAGAATATCTACCTTTTGGTTCACAGGTTAAGTTAGCAATAAATTAGATTGGCTGTACTAAATTACACTCCTGGGTTGTCTTTGTTGTACAAAAAATATATCTCAAAACTTCAATTCGACCGTGCAGATACAAAAAGCATTGCAATTATTTGCTGGGGTTTTATGAAAAATGATTTGTCCTACAGTCAACTTTTTGAATCCATATCTCAAACTCTCATACATAAAATACACCTGTGCAATCTTACAGATACATCATTATTGTTATGGAGCTACTGCAGATTTATACCATTACAACATAGACTTCTATTTCTGCTTATAAACCGACTATTTGAAATCATAAATGTAGTGGAAATTAGATTAATGGATCTTTTAAATGATACTGTCAAATACATTCCAGGGCAGTTTATTACAGATGTCACAATTGATAAATGTGAGATTATCGATAGTCTAGATAGTTTTAAAGAATGCACTAATGATGTGGATAAATCTGATTTATCAAATATGGCGGATAAATACATAGATTCAAGTGGTATGTATAACCACATAACTAATTGATTATAACCGTCTGGTTAATTCAGGACAGTTTTATACCAATATTTCTCATGACCTATCGATGGCTGCTAGATCATTATCACTTATCCCAGGATACACTAATCATGTACGAAAATTGATTGATTTCACCTTGTACCTAAGTGAGACTGGAAAGGTGGATTTGACAGCCCAGGTAATTTAATGTTTAGATGTGCAATATCTAAGCAATGAATAATACAGTGCATGACTAGTTTATGGGAGGCGATGGCACACAAAGGTTTAAATGATGACAAATTAATAGATAGACTCTGCGAGTCCTCAAGATACCTGAGATTAGACCATACATTCAATTCAAATATGCTAGTAAAGATAATGCATTCAAACACAAAGTTGAAGGTGATTTTTTGTATTATGTAGGTTAAAGACCCTAGAGTTATATATCAATGTTTGCATTGGTTGGAAAAGAGGGCAGATCAAATGCACGCCAGTCATATCCTCAGCATAGCCAAGTGTTTAGTGTTTATGGGCATTGATAACGAAAAGGCTTGGAAGAGATTGGGTATTCACAAGTTTATCCAGGAGTTGCTATACAATCCAGGGGCATAGAATTGACAGCGATGGAGCTTGAAGAGTTGGTGGAATTGTTCAAAAAAATAGGTAAGTCAGTGACTAAGCTAGGAAGGGGTAATGAGCGGATATATGGCGTGTTGAACCATTTTATAGCAGTTAAAAATGATCATGCCATGTACGGCCCTACGTAACAGTTGTTTGTAATTTTATTCATATCCGTCAGTATATCCATCAATACATTTATTGTATACGTTACACACGTAATATTTAGTTGATATGTCGTGAGATTCCAACTTTGACAGATTGTATAGCTATACATTGATAAAATAAGTCGAAATTTATCCAGAATCTATGATTTTCGACTGTTTTATATTGTTTAATAAAAACAGTTTGGTCCACTAAGCATACTTATATGGTATGGAGTGAGTAATACTCCTGGGGTTCTTATATAATCATGATATATGGATTCCATTCTGTCAAAGGGATCCGCAAGCAGATGGAGGATGCCATTTTGATATTTCCATCTCTCAGAACTATCAATCCTAATTTGCAACTAGAAATAGCGTATACTAAGGCCAATTTAGTCTATTTGGTATATTGGATGGGCATGGAGGAATGGATATAGTGAAGTTTGTCGAGGCAAATTTACCATTTGAAATTGCCAACCAATTATCTTTAATAAATGGATCAATGGATTATACAATAAAGAAGGTAAATAACTATATTTACACAGGCATGTAATCAGGCGTGGAAGGTCATTGACGAAAGAATTTCTAACGAATTATCAGAGGCAAAGGGTAAAGCTGTTTATTAATTAGATGGATGTACCGCATTAATCACATTAGTTACAGATGAATATTTTTATATTGCCAATATGGGAGATTCAGCCGCCTATCTTTGCCGCGTGATCAACTCAGTAGTGCATTGTAAGACTCAATAGTTTAAATATTCTATACGTTATTAATATAGCGATTCCATTGAATGATGTGCATAGAACTTGGGTTAATTGTGAAAAGGAGAGGATACTCAATATGGGCGGATCTATCGAGGGGGGGAGGGTTAATGGCGTGTTACAAGTTACTAGATCCTTCGGCGACCTTCATCTTAAAAAATATGGTATAATTGCCAGTGTAAACTACAAAAAAATCAAAATAGATACATCACTCGATAAATTTGTCATCCTGGCTTGCGATGGGTTTTGGGATAGCGTAGGTTCGTTGGATGCGTGCCACAAAACTATCCAATATCTCAAAGTATGTAAATTGGGTGATTCAGGATAGCGAGAGATGCTCGCTGGAGGTTGTAAAGGACAATACCAGCACGTTAGATGATGTTTGTCGTAGGCTGGTTGACTTGGCCCTGTCTAACAAATCACAGGACAATGTAAGCGTTCTGATAATCTGCATTGGAAAGACCACAAATTAATTTTTTGTGTTGTGTATATATATTAATGTACCAAAATTAATGAATTGTGTAAAAAATGTCAAATTACCCAGTATAGTTTGCAGAACAAATGCATCTTGTAACAAGAAAATTTTTTATGCGTAAAAATCGGCAGAAGGCAATTCAACAGTTGTAATAGATTTAAAAGTGGATGTTTTGTCAAGAAGGGGCTTGTTAGTATCATCCACAACGTCAATCATGGAACTGAGTCATCATGATTATGAAAATTTTAATATATATGTATGTAATATTGACTAGTAATAATAGTTATATATATCATATGATATAGTTGTCCCAAGAATACACTTAATGAGATAAACATGTAACATCCAACGATTATACACGTAACCATATCATCCTTGTACCTGGGATTCCATCAACAACTATAAAAACAAGTGTATTGATATCCGCAAAATGTATATATAGTTATTATATTAAACCAAATGATCATTAATTAAAATTTATTAACTACACAAAAAGCTTAACATGGATTTTTGTAGAAGCAATGATATTATGGCAATTTTCTAATATTTTGTGTGATTTTGGGTGAAAATTTTGGAATCTTTTTTGATGGAATCTCCAATAATAAGGTTAGACAATGTTACATGGATATGTATTGCCGTTTAAATATCTCCAATTTATTTTTTGAAAAAAATTCATAGCCAATGATTATAATTTAGGTTAATAATCATATTTTAAGTATTAATATCAAGGATGGAGTGGTATTAGTCAATATAAATATGACAACAAAGATAAAACGGTCATTATTATGTATACTATGTAATAAAACATTATAATGAAATATATACTAACCGGTATGCAATAGATGCCAAAAAAGATCCAATATACGGGCCAATATAGTACGGGGTCATTTTAATCCATTGTGCATTATCCAGTATTGTGGCAGTTGGAGCGATGGGATGTAATGCAAATCCATTAAAGTAAACTATGGCATAGAAGGAGCAACTTGCCAATGCTGGATTAAGACATCCTCTGCTAGCAGTCATAAAGGCAAAGGAAATCCAAGCAATAGTAACGGTTTCTATAAAATATATAGTGAATGTTTTTTGGGCATTGTCAAAATATGTCTTAAAGTGTAATAACACAATCACCAAAAAAAATGTGCCAAAAATTTCAGAAACTAGTGCAGCAGATGTACTAGGCGGATTGAACTGAAATGTATGGCCTAAATGTTTAACACAAAGGAGACATGCTAGGACTCCGCCAAAATACTGGGCAAACAAGCTGGAAAGCCAAGAAAAAACTGCGTTAGACTGCATCCCTTTTGGATTAGTTAGCCATTGGGCAAGAGAACATGCAGGATTAACTTGGATGCCTATTTCAAGTCATGTCTTACCCATTGACAGAGATAGGCCAAATAGCAAGCTGCCAATTAGGATATTCAGTCTCATTGAGTTAGGTGGTTGCGATTTGGAGGTAATTGGTCCATTTATAGAGCCATTTAGTACATTTTCCGATGAAGAATCGCGTTTTCCAAACGTCTTGCCTTTGCCTAAATGTAAGGTCGCGTATTTATTTGTACTTTGGAGATGTAGAGTGTCAATTGAAATATTGTTGAATGTAGTATTTACGTTTGAAGAGAATGTTATGAATAGGATGAACAAGAAACTGGATAGTGCTTCGAGAATGAGATTGAGGATAATACAGCGGATGCGCATTACACGCCCCACGCATCTTCATATCATATCGTATTTATGTATAAATGAATGCATTTATACTCTTACAAATCTGCACATTAAATCATCATTGAACAGTAATAACAAATTTTAGTTTTAGTTCTACATATTATGTACTTTCTAAATCATTTATATAGTTATACCTAGTTAATTGATGGGTATTTAGTCAAACTGTTGTATTGCTTTGAATTATTTAATATATTAAAATTGTTTATAAAAAATTTATAATCTAATCGTGAGATTCCAATCATATAATTTCCTTATTCACTCGTATAAACAACAAAAACTGCAATCAAATACTAATCCACCTATAACTACTTATATACACTCTTCATGTTCAAATGTATACTAACTTAATTTTGTTTTGATATTTTTTAGCCTTTTCATAAAATTATTACATAGTCAGAACTACAGAAACATTGATATTATTTTGCCGTATATTTGCAAAAATTGCGTCAACAAATTTTGAATTTTTATTGATAAGAAAGCTGTCAATCGTATATAATAGTGATCAAAGAATGGATGTATTTTTGGTTATAGGCAACACTCATTATAAAAGTTTAAGTATGACCTATCTTATACATAAAAATAGTGTCACTCCGATGTAGACATACTATCTTCTCTAGTAGGACTATAGGAACTTGAGACACTAGATGGTGTTTTATCACTATCACTATTAGATGCTTCAGATCTACGCCTTCTCTCTCTGCTATTTGACCTATAGTTTCCATATTCTTTGGACATTGATCCGCTAGAATGCCTTGACATATGCCTTTCATCCTTGATGGATCGTCTCTTGCGCATATAATCTGAATCTCGGGAATCGGATCTCTTTCTACACGTATCCATATTCCTCCTAGGGCTATAAGATCTTCTACTACCCCTAGACCTTGAACAAGAACTAGATCTTCTTCTAGGGCTTTGAGATCTTCCACTACTAGACCTTGAAGAAGAACTAGATCTTCTTCTAGGGCTTCGTGATCTCCTGTATCTCTTACGGCTATCTCGATCTCTATATCTTCTGCCACTTCTGTAGCTATCCTTTCTGCGGAGATAATACTCACGATTGTTTTGTCTACGATACTTGTCGGTGGATTCATTTCTATCTTTTCCCCTTGCTATCTGTTCTAACGCAGACTCCTTCTTGACTTCTGTATTATCAAAATTTCTACCTTTTTGGCGCGCTAATTCACTGTCCAATAGTTGTGATTTTTGCTTCAACATTTCTATTTCCTGTTTCTTGTCCTGAATAAATCCTGTCGGTACGCCGTGCTCCGTTTCCTGTGCTGATAACATGTGTTCCCATAACTCTGCCACAAAAGGTTGTGCTTTTTTTGCCATAAAGCCTGTGATATTCACAACTAGCAGTTTTGGGTCTAGCAACTTAATTTCTGACAGGTCCTTTGTGCTCTCATTTTGCAAAGCTTCCTTTAGTTGCGTCATGATGTACTCTACAAGTATTTCATCTTCTATACCCATTAACTCATTTATTCGTTTATTTATCCAGGGCCTTAGAACATCAATTCTAACTTTAGACAAGTACACTTGTTTTTTGAATACAGAAGACCATTTGTTAGTCTCTAGTAATTCTTTTTCCTGAACTGCTAGGTAAGGTTTGCCTTCAGTCCCACCCCCTCGAATATATCTAGCGTGTTCACGCATGTTAATATATTAATTTAAATTAAAAGTGTGATATTGTTTCGCATTTTAGATTATATCAACTGGCTCGTATTGTTTCACCGAGTGATATGGTTATATATCACTGCCATATACACTGGAGCACAATATATACAGTTAGTATAGGCAGTGCTGGTAGTTGTGATATATAGCATATTATGTAGGTTAAAATTAAAATTTTTACCTAATAATATAGTTTTCCAGCAACTAATGAAATATTTTCTAATAAAAAGTTACAACGAGGACAACATAACCACTGCTTACCGCAATTCATGCTGGGCAACCTCAGAAAGGAATGCGGTTACATTCTCCCAAGCACTAGATAAAGGACCAGTAACACTAATATTCAGCGTAAATGGCAGCTCAAAGTTTTGCGGCTACTCTCGGATGCTGAATAAGCCGGGACAATCCATTAAGGTTGATATTTTTAAAGCTCCAGATGGCAATTTACTGAAGTGGAAAATATTTGATATACAGTGGGTTTTCTATGGTGATGTACATTTTAGTGCAACTGAACATATAGTTAACTCGTTGAATTTTAATAAGCCTCTTAAGATTGGGCGGGATGGCCAAGAAATAGATCCATTTGCGGCGCAACAGCTCATCGATTTATTTAACAACCCTAATTACACCAACCTCGCTAATCAATCACCACATATACAACAATTACTCCCATTTCAGACACAATTATTGCCACCTCAACAATTACCTAGTCAAACAAGCACGCATAATCAAATAGATAATAATTTGTATGAATTACCTGCAAATAAGAACGTATACGCTTCTCTAAATTCTCTAAAATTGGCTGCCAATTCTAACCCAGCCCTTGCAATATTTCCAATCGATTTAACCAATTTGTCATATGAACAATACATAGAATTATATCAGAAGTCTGGTGAGAATGAGAATCCACTTGTCGAAGTTACTGAAAAAAATTAGCAGACTCAAAAAAACCACTGGAATGAAAGAGTTGGATCTGATATTTTCCAACTATAAAATGACTAAAATAAATCGAAAGAATTGTATAGAGATGAATTATTTATTGAGTTTGCCAACTTATGTACTGCAAGATTTTTTTCTATCAAATAACCCTTCAGTTTCGCAATATTATCAGCTAGACAATCTAAATATTGCCAAAGATATTAAAAATAAACTTAAACCCATAATATGACAGTTAAAATCGTGTGTTTTCTAATAATTTTTATAATTACAAAAATAGTGTACAATATTTAACATTCTAACTTAATTTGTAATGATTTTCTCCTTTCCTTCAGTCTATTCCTTATTTCTTCAAGATTTGTGCAATTGTCTCCACATTTGCAATTGGCCGCTTGATTGGTCCAGTCACCCCCCGAGGCTGAGTAGTAATCCATAGGATAAATTGCCCTGTACTCAACATTACCAAAGGCTACATACGCTTCATATGGATTTAGTAGGGGTTTGGTAAATCCAGTACCCCAATCAATTGATAATCTAGGGCAGCCAACTTGAATAAATGCATCAACATCTTTTAATTGAGATAATTTGTTGGGTGATATTTCTGACAATAGCATTTTTACAACTTTTTTACCCTGAGCAACTAATAACTGCTCAATTTGGTTATATACATTGATGTTTCCTTGGCGGCCCAATGTACTGAGTACTATACATATTAAATTGCTGGATCTTGCCAATTCAATTGCTTCAAGTCTTGTCTTATGTAATTTTGTGAAATCGTATTTTTCATGCATAATTGTCTAAATTAGTAGATGTTACTTTGACAAATGGGTCATATCGGAAAAATTGCAACTCAGGATTGTGTATCATTGCGCTTTCCAAGTGAAACCGTCCATCTGCAATAAATATCACTTTTAAATCATCTTTATTGTCTTTACAAATATCTAATTTGGGGCTAGTACATCCCAGTACTTCAGCAGGCATCAGCGGTTTTGTTTTGGGGAAAACTATTTCATTTTTGAAATAGTTTTTAATTTTATCATCAGAAGCCAACTTGTGTGCATTAGTGATATATTGTATCGTGCCCATTAGACACAACTTATCTGTAGTATTAAAATTAGTCACTAGTGTGTCTATTAGGTGTTGGTGATTAAATGAAATTTCCACAAAAACGTACAAAACCGGTATATCAATCTTATAAACTGGTATTAGACATGAGTGTCCATAGTGTACGATAAAATCGCAGCCAACGGATACAGCCGAAAGGTCATCAATACAACAGGCTCCGTAAGTCACGTCAGACATCACTAGAACCTAAGAATTAATGATACTTTACTTCATTCAAATGGGCATAAAACTTGAGAATTGAGGCTATTTCGCAAGCCCATTGAAGTAATCCTTCTGGCATTTGCAAAGCCACAACTTTGGCATTATGCTCCATTAGTCGTTTGATTGTTTTGGGTATTTCAAAGTCATAGTTGGGTGGCAATGCTTTTGTGACCATGTCACTAAGTGTTATATCTGATTTTCTAAAATCTTCTTCAAATTCATTTCTTTGAGGATGTTTCAATTCAGTGTTATATATAGGTCTAACATCATCGACATGAAGGCCAGCCATAGTGTGGTGTGGTGCTGTGATAGATTCAACATGATGTGTATGAGTAATTGCCGGTTTCAATGCCTTAAAGATAACTTTTAGTTAAAATCATAATGATTTATTGATGGAAAATGATCCATGCAGTGTAGATTATCTACACATAAAATCGCAACACGATGTATCCACGAGAAATTGCCAAAATGGTGATAATTGTAATATTGATGATGAAAACATTATGAACGATATGGTAGAAACAGTTTTAAATGAGTTATATGATAATGAGTTTGATTACACCATTTTGCAACAAGCTCAAAGTTGTACCCTAAAAGAGTTGTTCGATTCTCTAGTATTTAATTGCAAACTAAGGGATATGTCAATTGATGAAATTGACTGTTATAATGATGAATTTGCTGATTTACAATCGGTAGACTTTGGTGAGCCAAATGATTTCAAAACAGACTGTTATTTGAATCATCAAGTTGTAGAATTACACAATCTGCAATGCATTTATTACGATATCTTGCATCCAATAGACTCTGATACTGATGAATCTTGCATTTATGATGGTCATTTTAATCTATTTGTCAATAAAACGGATGAAAAACTTAAGTTGCTTCAATCTACCTCGGATATAGCAAAACTTGAAGGTGTGAAAACTGAGATAAATGTATCCAAAATAGACAATATGTCACATGAAAATGAAAGGGAAGACTATAAAAAACAGGTAAATTATGATGCAAATTGCGGTAAAGAAGATGAATTGTCATTAGAATGCAAAAAATACAACACATATGTGTATGATCAAACTGACAAATGTACACCTGAATTGTTCATAAAATCGTCCAGAATAATCTCATCCAAACTAAACCATCTTTCATCCGAAGTGTACAATAGTCAAAATGACGGTGCTTTGGATAATAAGGTTGAAGAGACCATGACTGGGAATGTTGAGACTGTCAGTGAAATTGGCAAACACGTTGCTCAAAAAAATATTGAGAAACTCGAACAATATAACCAAGTAATTGGCGTAACTCAAGATAAAATTAAAACTGGAGAAACAACTTGCGGTAATATAATAAAAGATTCATTAAAAACTAGTGAAAGTTTTGGTAAATCCATAGATTTATCAGAAACTAATGATAAACAGATTGTAGTTGACTGTACTTCAGAGGAACTTAAAAGTGATATTGTCAAAAAACTTTCAATAAAATCAACAAAAAATTTGGATAATGTTGATGATGAAACAGTTAAGGAGTCTTCTATAGTTAACGAACAATTGATTAAAAATATATCGGATACAACTGATAAAAATGTATCTATAATTAAAGACGGTGCAAACACTTCTGCTGTTAAAGATTCAGGCACTAAAGATTCAATTGAAATTGAACCGCCAATAGAAAATGACAACTCAATTCTGCCATTGGAAACTAATGAGTTGCCGATTGCAACAGGCGAATCGCATAAAAAGGTTGATGGTGTAGCTATGTCGGAAGAGGGTAATAACAAAAAGCAAACACTCGAAGTTAGGCCAAAATTGGAGTGTAAAACTAATAGCGATGAACATACTAGTGACGGGATAACTAAATCTACTGATAATGGAGGGATCGGTGAATCAATAAGAGTAGAGTCTACGGATAATAGTAATAAAAACGCGAGCCCTGAAAAGGTATCAAGTGAAGAAACTAATGCGAAGAATAAGGAGAAAGGTAATAATAAAAGGAGGAGTATCACCCAAAGAGGGATAAATTCTACTGTCTACATTATTACAGGTAAGATATAATTAATCTAGCAAACAAAAATGCCACTTTCGCAGAGTGCAAAATCAAATATGACACGAAGAATCACACACTACTAATTAAAAAATCCAACAATACATTCGAAATACATTCAAATAATATAATGGCAGCGGTTATATCCAAACCTAATGACATTCCGATTTTGCTCAAAATTTCAATCATCGGACAGTCCACAGTTATGGTTCTCAGCTTTGAAGATAAAAAAATAGTTGATGAACTTGAGGCATTACTCAATACTAAGACTCTTTAATGTATAACACCGTACTAAATTAATGTTATTTTACGGTATCATTATTTTTAGTAAAAATTCCCTATCTACTTTATATCTATAAAATTGCACAACATATATATATATATATTTATCTATATAAATTTGCTCGATTTAGTATTGCATTTGATAGTATGATTAAATACATGCGATGTTTGACTAAGTATGCAATTTAGCTAAATATATGACATATGCATAAATATTTATTTATATTTGTGTTGTTTATAATAATATATATGGTTAGTGAGTTTGAATAATGAATATAAATATACATATGCCTCAGCTATAGAATTTACTTTTATAAATGCACAATCGCAATCATGAAATATAATGGCATTTTTGATATATAGCACACTTCTTTAGTTTAAATATAATATGTTAGCATATAATCTCTTAGTTTGGGACACCTATCACTTGCACATTGATATCATTTGAATAAGCAAAAGATACATATACTATTATAAATTGATATAATATTGTGATAAATACTAAATATTCCACTTTATAATCAAAATTATATTAAATAATGCAAATGCTTTGCAACCAGTGTTGTTAAATCAATCATTTGTATGTGCATATTATTCCGCAGGTTTAAATGTTATCTTTAAATCAGTAAGATATATAAATACTATAAAATATTATTACAAATATAATTTAGACAAACCCACGGCGTCTTATAACGTTTTAACATGAACACAAAAAAAAGACTTGAATACTAATGAATAATAACAAACGCTACAATATAGTTTACTGAAATTACAATTTTAAGATAAATTATAAGTTCTAATATTATCCAAGCTTTATAGTACTATCATCAATAAAAGTATACGGAGGAATTTCTAGATTTGCTGGCGCTGGCCCTTCACGAATTCTGCCTAATGTTATATAAGGAACATACCCGACGAATCATAGTGTGATCCGTGGCAAGGACAAAAAAATCCCCCATAACTTCCACCTGAAACTGGAATACATCCAAGATGGGTACAAATTCCAATATTTACCAACCACTCCGGATTTGGAGCCCGCTCAGAATCTAGCTGTGGATCCCTCATAGTATCAATTAATTTGTCATCCTCTCTGAATTAAAAACAAAACAAGCCTGGCGGTTTTAATCTCCTCAAGCGTTCTTCTTTTTATAAAAACTGGTTTAGATCTCCATTTTACAGTAATTTGTTCACCGGGGACCATTTGGCCAACCGATACTTCCAATGAACCAAAAGCGGAAACATCCTTTGCAATATAAAAATAATGTATAGTTTTACAGATAAAAGAGCGAACCATAGCCATGCCAATAAACATTGCACCAGCGGTAGCTAAATGGAAAGCTTGCTTTTTGGTAGGTCCATGATTAGGAGTTCTATAATCCCTAAAATCAGGAAAACTATCCGAGTTTTTAGAATCTGGAATAGGTACATTTTCAGAGTAACCTATTGGGCGCTGATTATCTGGAGATAATCTTCCAACCGAAACTATAGCAGGTTCACCTTCTGTGTGCCAACCACTAGTCCTAGTGAAATTTGCTCCTGAAATCAATTGACCTTTGGACAGGTCTGGTGTGGGTGGAAATGTAGGTTCAAATTGTAACGAGTAATGTGCGTAATAATTTTCTCCATAGTGATCAAAAGTGTGCCCGTGAGCATTTGGAATCAGTAGATCATTTACACTTACAGCCGGAGGCTTTTTATGTGATGTCTTATCGAATTCCCAAAGAACAGGGTGATCAACTCTGTCGAAAGCATTATGGTAAAGAGGGAATTCAGATGCAGCAGGTACCTTGTTATTCCTCTTTAATTCATTATGCAAATTACTTGCAAACCTCCTGGAAATTTTTATAAATCCAGTCATAATGACTCAATCGCTCTAACCATTATATTAACTATGAACTAAAGCACCACGTAGGCTTGTTTCATGGGGTCGTGCAATAATTAGACTAAATTCCACTTAGGTTGACAATTCTAATCATGGATATAAGATCTTCCAATACTAATTTTTGTATATAAAGACTAACTGTGGAAACTGTCGTTTGTAAAGGCATTTACTACCGCACACATTATACAGCACAAGACTATGTAGAGGAAACAACCTACCAATAACAAGAAAAAAAATTATGAAGGAGGACGATCAGGCTAGGGTAGTAATGGTCTATGTTTTATCATTTTCATTAAATTCAATCAACACGCCTATCTCATCTATAGATGGATGGTTTCAGCTGATGCCCCTGCCCTCCTTGCAAAAGGATGCGAATTGTTTATCATAGAACTCGCCAAGCGCTCATGGGATTGTACAATAAATTCTAAACATAGAACTATCCAGGCACCATACCTAACATAGAAGCATGATATTATTTGTGCAGACGTAACAACGAAATTTACAATTTTTTATTAGACATTTTTGCCCCAGTTGAAATATAAACTAAGATAAAATTATATTCAGTGTCTGTAAAACAACCAGATCCATATCCGCTCGAACAAAGTGCACTTCAAAATACAAGATTGGACGCAAAAAGAAGCACATACGTTGACAAAGAATATACACAATCAGATCCTATGATTAATAATTCAATCGTAAGCTATCATGATCCCAACCAAAGAATCCATCTAGAAAGGTTTCCCTGTTTAGACAAACAATTTTAATTATTAACACCATAATAACCCAATTCCTTAGTCAAAAAGTATCTTTACCTTGTATCTATTCTCTACATGGGAATGCAACGTATTTTCATAATCCGGCTCATCTACAAAGTATTTAGGTGCGCTAAATATAAATGGAAATCTAGCATAATATTTCCCGCGTTCTGGCCTGCAATCTAAAATTATCAATATCTTACTCCAAGGATGTGCAGATGCATAATCATGCTCATTATCAACAAAAGAACCAGTGAACAAAAGTGCAAAATTTCTGAATAATTAAATTAATTACTTGATAGTAGTATTGTAAAATGGTATAGCATACATATTATGTATTTTACGATCGATATGGTATTTAACCTGATTTTCATGACGAAATCTGGATTAAAAAAAATAAGCTTACGATACATCAGGGTGACAGACTGCAGTTCTATAACCCATCCCTAGAGTAATACCAATGCACACAAAGGAAAGAAACCAATAAGGGTAGGCAGTAGGATCGTTGTACCATTTCTTATAACTTTTCTGGAAAAGAAAATCTTGTAGACGTTTATCAGATCCTGCAATAGTCCAATTCTTAAAAACTACCCTAAAATGATGAACATCTCTGAAGAGAACCATCCCATAAATGATTTCATAAATATTTGTGTCTCAGTGTTGATGGGATGGTGAATGTATCATGCTAACCCCCACTCTACTAACAATGCCTCTGGCATGATCTTCCACCAATTTACGACGGTTTTTATGATAAATCAAATGGAGCATCCACTAATACATTATAAACATTATGGGTTGCTATTGTGGGACTGCTAAAAGGAGGTCTGCGCAATTATGGTGGGAATATGATTTATACGATGATTATGCTCTTGAAGATGAAGTCTCTGATTTAAATCTCCCGATTTCTATAGATCACAGAGAAAAATATACCAAATTAACTGTTAGCTGGAGACTACGCGATTTTAGAATGGGAAAGAAGCTTGGGAATGGAAGCTTTGGGTAATATTAACATCATTTAGAACCGTTAGAGAATGTATTCATAAGAAGACAGGACAGAAATATGCTGTCAAAATGATTAAAAAATCGTCTCCACAGAGTGTTTTTGGTAAAAATGGACTTTTTAGTTTGGGTGAATCGAAAATTTCTGATAATTTACTACTGCAGAATTCGAATGATGCAAATAGAACAAGAGAGTTGATGTTTAAAAACGAGGTTTGGAACTTGCAAACAATTCGTTAGTACTATTTAATTAAGGCCATGAAAATATAATTCAGGCATTCACATTTTTTGAGGATAAACAACATTGCTACATGGTACTGTACTTTATATTCAGATAATTGATTACTGTGAAGGAGGAGAATTATTTGATCGGATCGTAGATAACACTTTTTCAACAGAAACTGATGCAATTATTGTTATAAAACAAGCTTGTTGTGCAATTGCACATTTACATGATCTTGGAATAGTACATAGGGATATTAAGGTTTTCAATTTTTTAATATAGGCCGAAAACTTTTTATTTAAAAGTAAACATATGGCAAATTCACTTACATTAATAGATTTTGGAATGGCCTCACATGTATCGAATGCTTAATTTAGGTTCCTAAAGGAAGTTTTTTACATGTTTTTTGTGGATCAATTCATTACATTTCACCAGAAGTCCTAGAGTATATATTTTTATTATTCAGGCAAAAATATGGTCTTCCTTCTGATATGTGGGCGTTAGGAGTTTTAACATATTTAATTCTAACTGGAAAGTATCCTTATATGGAAAATGATTTTGAAAAGTTAAAGGTCATAGTTTATTTTACGTAGACAACAATACTTAACAAGCCATTCAACCAAAGTTATGAAAGATATAAACGTCTATCGACCGAAGCAAAAAGTTTCATTTTTGGATTATTAGAGAGAGATCCCCTAAAAAGAATGACTGCTAAGCAAGGTTTGTTAAAGCTTAAATCAGCCCTTGCCCACCCTTGGCTTAGACGTTACTATTCTCTCTCCAAGGAATCTTTTTTGCTCACTAAAAGCCGGAATTTTTCTGGAAGTTCATCAGAATTAGTCGATAGAAAACAACTTGTATCGCATATTCATACAAATGAAAATTTTTGTGAAACGGATAATCACGTCTCAGAGAGTTTTGTATAATTGTGTGGCTTAATGTCCGTTGAACGTACTAGTTGTAGTTTCCTAGGAACTCCCCTCACTAATCATGATTTAGGTCAGGTTAGGGGTAATTTTACTAATTAATAATAGGGAGGAAGGTCTCCAAAACTGAGGATAGGAAGTTTGACGTCATTGCTCAAGTTAGACAGCTCAGGAGGGGAGAGAAAGAGCGAATTTCTATGCATGGAGCATTTACTGGAGGTTTTGCCGCTGGATATAAAAATACTGTTGGTTCTAAGGAAGGTATTTAGTTATTTCTTAATGTTTTTTATACACGCAATTATACTTAGGATGGGCGCCAAAATCCTTTAAGAGCTCTAGAACTTCTAGAACTGAACATGTTGTTCAAACTGCAGAAGACTTTATGGATGATGAGGATGTTAGTTTTTATTTATTTAGAACGTAACTATTTTGAAAATATCAAACGAATTCTTTCAATCGGTCGATGAGTTAGATAAACTGTTTGAGATTAAATCAAACTCATTTGGTATTTTATTTCTAATTTCAGGTTCTAATCTTTTATCTAAAATTAAATGGTTATCTAAACTTGCTAAACCTCAAAAGAAAAAGATAATTGGACCACAATTACCTTCAAATATGAAAGAACACACAGCCGAATTGTTTACGAGGAGGAAAGGAGACTTTTCAGGTATCGGATATAATCAAAAAACTATATTAAAAAGATCTAATAGTGAATTTGATGAATATGGGTGTAGTGGATTAGAATACTATCATATGGGTTTGGATAATGACGCTCCATCTTTAGAGGATATAAATAAAAGATTAGAATATAAATTAGAGTTTGTTGAAGTTAAAGATGAAAACAACACTCCTATTTCATCATATATTACAGTTCCTGATTCATTTAATGGTAAGCATGTAGATGACAGCGAAGAAGATTTTGAAAAGATGTTGAAGATTATGGGTAACTGGAGACCTTTAGAGGAACCTCAGTCAGATCAAATTCCCTTAGAGGTGGATGGATTAGATGAAATGCAAAAATTGCAAGAAACTTATTCAAAATTGGTTAATAGAATTGAATTTGTAAAACAAGGAGTAAGCACAGACACTAAGGTTGAAAAGAGAGGGGGGCGAAGTATTGTAGATTTCTCCTTCGACCAATCATTATTCAAAAAATTCAAACTAAAAGTTGTAGATAATTCGCATAAATTAAGAGATACAAGCTATAAGCAAAGAGAACTTTCGCATACTGGAATACAGTATAATAGGGAGGATATAACTCCTGAAATTGATGAAAATATTGTTATTGACAATGAAAAGGCAATACCGCCAGATGAACTATTTAAGGTATTACTTTTACTTATTTAAGGCCATCTTCGGTGGAGACAGTGACAATGATGATTAATTTTGTAAATTTTGTATATTGTAGCATATCCACCCAATATTAGTATAATGCCTCAAAACGATTATATTGAAAGGCATATCAAACATTATGGTCGTAGGTTTGACCATGAAAAAAGGACGTGAGTTATAACTTAAATTTAGTCGTAAGCGTATGGCAAGGTCTGTTCACAAGGAAAGTCAAAAATCACAGAGTCTATGTGGCATCAAAGCTAAGATACGAAATCGCAAGAGATACACGGAAAAGGTAGAATTGAAAAGGAAGTAAGTATGAATACATATAGTATAAAATCGCTTGCTGAATCGGAAGGTAAAATTCAAGTCACTAAAAATGATGAGGCACCGATTCCCGCTTATTTGCTTGGTAGAAATGATGTCAACAGAACAAAGGTAATTATATTTAACCAAGATTCTTAGTAATATGATTAAACAAAAAAGGAAGGAAAGAGCTGGAAAATGGCAAGTCCCTTTACCAAAAGTTAAAGCTATGAGTGAATATGAAATGTTCAGAGTTATAAAGACAGGAAAGAGAAAGAAGAAAGCCTGGAAACGTTTAATCGACAAAGCAAGTTTTGTACCTCAAGATTTCACCCGAAAACCTCCCAAATTCGAAAGGTATTACATTATCAATTTCAGATTCATTCGCCCTACTGGACTTCGATTTAAACGAGCTCATGTTACGCATCCAGAACTTAAAACTACATTCTATCTCGATATTGTTGGAGTTAAAAAGAACCCACAATCCACCCTATATACATCCCTTGGGATAATAACTAAAGGAACAATTATTGAAGTAAATGTTAGTGACCTGGGTCTAGTTACTCAAACTGGAAATGTAGTTTGGGCTAAATACGCCCAGGTAACAAATAATCCTGACATTGATGGATGCATAAACGCTGTACTACTGGTATAATTAACTATTTTTCATTACAATATCTTTCAATTGCTTAGTTAACTCTTTAAAATGTTCTTTCCAATGCTTAGCATCAGATTGCGTTGTATATTTAATTGTTGGCGGCCAAAATGCCCCTAAAAATTGCGATCTAATTTAATTAAAATCTTACAATATATATGTTTCAGAAAATTGCAGATTTTGCATTGTAAACACGTTTTGAGACTTTAAGGTTGATATAACTGAGTTATGTATTCTTCTTACATGCACGAATTTTATTTTCGCGGCATTCCTTAATATCTTCTACAATACCAGATGCTTTTGAAATAACAATGAAGATTGTCTGCTCAGATAATTTTGTTTTTGATGGAGGGAAACAAATTCTTTTACTAAATGAAGATGATCTTACAATAATGAATGGGACATAAAAGCATACGCAATCTCAAAAAAATATTCCGAAGGAAGCTCCGATAGACTTCCCTGAATATTATTTTCTTTCTCATATAACTCCTTTAAGAAATCTAAATGAAGTTTTAAATACCAGGCAATAGCCAAAAGGGGATTTCAATATATACAAGACCTAAGTAACAAAGTCTTTCGGCAATGTATAAAGGTGCCCAAAATCTTTCACCAGCACTAACATTGGAAATATCAAAACCCTAAATTAACTAAAAAAACCTCAAATTCGGTCAAAGGAATAGATTGAATATTCACTAGTGCCTTTACAATAATAAGTTCCTTTGTTGCCCTATCCCATAAACTTTGAGCTATAGCTTCTTTGCGATACCAACTCTCACACCAATCTCCCAAATATTCTTTACCCCTAAATAAAAAAATCATTACATTTTAAGAGGAAGAAATTCCATAGGTATACTCTTATTTGAAGGTAAATGGGAAGAGTTTATAAATGTTGGGCCTTCAACATGATGTTCATCAATATAAAAACTGGATTCATTTGTCCCTGCTTGAGAACCAAATGAATCATATGGCCCTCTAATAAAGTTAGCAATGATACTATCATGTGTTAAATTACAACCTTCAATTTGAGAAAAATTTCCTATATCTATATCGTTATAATCAAATAAAGACGACCCTTGTCCATCCATCTTTACCATTCTTATATAAACACCATTTGTAGTAGCAAAACTACTGAATCTATTTAGAGAAGGAGGTTCTCTAACAAGATTTAAGTATGATTTGTAAAGTGCCATATGTCTAGAGTATAACAAACGTAATATTTCAATATTACTATTATTTATGTCAGGATGTTTCTTTAAATTCTCAATTTTAATCTTTTGGCAATGCAAAATCTCTTCAACCTTCCGTTCATTACTATTTGAAATAGATATGTTACAATTTCCGTATAATAATTGATCACGAATCTAAATTAATTAATTGTAATTACCCATGATATGTAGTATATAGGAACACATTTGCGAAGATCAATGTTTGGGCGCTTAGGGTATAGATTATTTTGACCATCGTCTGTGATATCAGATAAATCAAGATTATGTTCATTTGTAGAGCATTGTGTTTTATCGTTCTCTTCGGAGTCTTTGAGAAATCCTTTGAATGAGTTCAAAGGCTGAGAGTCTAGTATTTTTCTACGAGAATTTCTGCTATTTTCAGCACTTGAATTTGCTCCACGTGAGAAACTCTGAGAGTGTTGCACATTGTATGAAGCTAAATTTTAAAATAAATTTACTAGAATCAGAAGGGCCATGCGCGTGCAAATTCTGCCGTCTTTTCTTGAAAAATTTAAATTTAGCAATTTCATTTACATTTCTATTATTAGTAGAAGCTGTATTTGCCATTGATTAAAAATGAACAATGTTGTTCATATAATATACACATCAAATATCCACCCAATAATAGACCTCACTATTGGTCAAATGTTATTAACAGCATTCATACATTTAATTATATATTAATTCAAATTGTTTAGAGAAAATTATAACTAATATACAAATTATGGTAAATACTAAACCATTAATTGATTGCCAATCAATATCAACTATTCCTCTTGTTTGCACTAATCTCATTCAATTTCTCATTCAAATTCCATGATAATCTGGAGAATACTCCCTTAGCATTTTCTTCAATCAATTCAAAAGCTCCAAACAACAATTTCAGCTTTCCAGATCCGTAAACCAAACTCTCTATTAGCTCATATAACTCATCCATTTCAGCATTCTCATCATCATATAATTCATCTATACTAGAACCTTTTTTGAAAATTCGTTTCCAATTTAAAACACTAGATGTAGCATTATCGCTTTTGTAATTCAAATTGTTTTTATTATTTCCCAAACCTCTCTTATTATTTCCTAAGGAATGGCCCAGGGCACTTATATTATTTTTATCAACAATTTGAGTGGATTTTCTCCCATAATCCGATAAAGAAGGGGGTTTACTCCTAAACAAAAATTCATAAGGTTTATCAGAAATCAATAAATATTTTTTATTTTCATGATCCTCATTTACATTGCGTGTAGGTTTTTCTTTAACTGCAATTTTATACTTGGAAATAGTTTTTCTTAATATTCCATTTATAGTGTGAGCTGCATCTTCTAATATTCCCTTTTCCTGTTCCACTAAATCAAGAATTTCCATTTGTCTGAGTGCTAAATTTGACATATTTTCAACCATATCTGATCTAAAATCACCTAATGAAGGTCCTATAATCTTTGCCTTTTTACTAATTTGTTCCAGTAAAATTCGACTCTGTTCTCTCAGATCTGAACTATCATGTTTACTTTTACCATACAAACGCAATGCTTCCCAAATATCACATTTACTTTCAATTTCACCAGGCCTATTGACATTTATACTTTTCGAAATTCGCATCAATTTTACGGCCCTCAAAAAACGCCTAGCACTATCGGATATTTCGCAAGAAATATTTTCAATTATTAAAACCCAATGAATTGAAAAAATGAATAACATATGAGATATTCTTTTATAAATCATATTTAGTTAAATGCAATCGAGATATACTAGTAACTCCCTAATTAACCATTATATATATTTAGTTATTTCGGGTACAATATGAATAGCTATTATAGATAGCGAAATATGCGCTTTTAGAATTATACCCGCAAGCGAAATCTTTTTTGAATAATTAAAATATAACATATTACCATTTTTCGAGAGCTCCAGCTCTCCCTAATGATGGTTTAAGACGCTTAAGTTAAAAATATATTACCTGATTTTTAATTTTACGAATTTCCTCCAATTTATTATCACTAGATTGCAACGGATCGATGATTTTCAACTATATTAAATTAAACAAACAGTATCTCTAGCAGCATCCAATTCGTACGCCTAAGTTAAAAGTAAAAGCATACCCTACTAGAATCGACCGAAAACACTAAGCCATCTCCGCAAAGCCAAGAGCCATCAGCATAGTTATCTAAATAACATTTTAAAAATACCATTTGGATCATCTGATTCTCTATCAGTTGCTGTTTTAGATATAAATTTAAGTTTCTTAACAAATTTGTCAAATTTCTCCATAGTCTATGTGAAAACATAACTTACATTTTCTTTATCCCTATGCTTATTTTTAGTATATTTTTGAGTGCAAATCTTCTCCTTTTTTTCGCCCTAAAATAAAAATAGCAATTACCTTCGATATTATACCCCGAATCTCGTCTTTAAGAGAATTTATAGTGGCTTTTAGTTCAAAATTTTCATTCATTGTAATATGTGTGAGAGGTTCATCTGTAACAGGATTATGAACATTTTCAGCATGTAAATCCCTAGAGTTATCAACCCTTTTCTTTTTATTTAACTCAATCATTGGTTCGTCATCGAATGAAAGTAATGCTTTATTTCTTGAGGCCTTAGCTACTTTCTGTTCCACTGCACTCCCTTCTTCTTCATTTTCAGATTCATCATGCATAACTAAAAGCCTAGGAACTATGTCATTGAATGCATTTTCCAAAACCTATGTGAATATAGAAAATACCTCAACCCTAACAATTTTAGGCGGATTTAAAGGTCTATCATTTTTATCATTTTCAATTGAGCCTATTTTTATAAGATTGTATAAAGTGTGCCCTCCAACTTTTCCAAAAAGGGTATATTTATCGTTTAAACAATCTGCGCGGTCTAATGTAATGAAAAATTGCGATTTATTCGATGATTTTGTACCATCGTTAGCCATTCCAACCAACCCTCTATAACGGAATCTTAATCTAGGATGATATTCATTATCAAATCCCTTTCCGTAAACAGATTCTCCGCCTGGATTAACAATCATCCATACCTGTACCCGTTCCAGTGGGATCCCCTGTTTGAATTAGAAAGTTTTTCACCAATCTATGAAAAATACATCCGACATAATAACCTTCTAAACATAATTGAGTAAAATTTCTGCATGCTTTTGGGCATTGAGTACTCCAAAGTCGAATATCCAACTCACCTAGTGTAGTATGGATTATAATTCTACCTCTAGTACTAGGCTCCAACGAATAAACTTCAGACATTATGAATATAAATCTAAATAGATCTAATCATTATCAAAAATGGATGAATTATTCTACAGGTAGGATCTATTTTTCATAGTTGAATGGGGTGTTGAACACGTATTATATAGCCATTCCAGATTCCATGCTGATCAATCCGAGCAAAGTCATCATCTAGTTCCAGAGATATGGGCATTTTCTAAGTAAATAAATTCAAACCCCATCATTGTAGGTTAATTTGACCATAGAGTATTGTACACCGAACAGTTTAGAACAGACAATCTTGAGATCCTTAACCTTTGCATCATTTGGAAATGATCTTTTAGTAATTCCCTTTGAAAAATCACACAGTTCACCATCTGGAACTAGAATGAGTTCTACAAAATTTTTCTTCAAAAATGAATCTCCATCTACGCATTCCCTCTTTCCATGAATCTGTTCAAGCCTATCTAAAATATTTGGATCCAAATTTTGAACCATTGTATATGAATTATTTCCTGAATTTGCCATTGATATGAAATAACGTTCTGCATTAGTTCTATCGATATTAGATATATTAGAGCCCTCCAAATTTTCCAATTTAGGGAACAAAGAAACCAAAATATTTCTGCATTCATTCTTCAAATTCTCAGTCGTACTTTTTAAATTATTCCCGTTTATTCTTAAACACTTCAAGTTTATGAATCTCTTTGAAAAATATACGATCATATCCCAATCATTAATTAAATTATTTTCAATATACAATTCTTCAAGGTGTTCCACTACGTTAGTATAAATTTATTCGGTATAATAGAATGGAATTAGATTATATAAAAATACGGCATACCATAAAATAATATTTAAACAACTTACCTTGATACTTTTCAAGCCGTTTTACATTACCAATGGTAGATAATTTGTTCCCACTTATTAATAATTTCTTAAGACTGGCAACGTTGTGAATAAGTTTGAACACGCCTTCTATATCTGAGATGTAGTTGTCTGATAAATTTATAACCTTCAAATCCGGAAGATTATCATAATTATCTATTATTAATGTTGAAATGTAATTGTTGCACATCTGAATTACTTCTAATTTAGGAAACATTCCATATCCACATAGAGTAGCGAATTCGTTAAATTGTACAAAACTTCTATTTAAATATAAAATCTTCAGGGATGAGAATATTTCACATTCTTCTGGTTTGAAAGTGAATAGTGACATCTTATTCCCACTCATATCCAAATTACTCAATTTAGGTGAGAATTTTGCTATCTTACTTATCTCAGTCCAACATGAAAACAAATTATCAATCAGCTGAATACAGTTTAACTTGGGCAAACTAATATAATCAAGTTTTCCAATAGATGAAATGTTGTACTTATTTACGCTTATTATTCTCAAATTGTTTAAATCTCTAAAATAATTTACAGCTTGTTCTCTACCAACAAACTCTATACTATTCGAATGATCTTCGTTGTCATCGTTAAAATCATCAACATATCGCTCAAAAACTGCCTGGGCGAATGTTTTTTCCTCGGTATATACACTATATGGAGTTAGAAATGAACATGACAATAATTTAGCAGGGCGTGGTTCAGAGTACATCTTCCTATAATGATTCCGTAGCATAGAGTAAATAGGGTCAAATAATTTATCTTCGCCAATTTCACCATTGCAAAACCCCTGCAAATCATCATCCCATTCAATTCCTAAATAATTCTCCCCGGGATCTATAGAATCTATCTCAGCCTCAGCCATCTCTGTGTCATCCTCCAGATTTTCCTGGAAATGACCTCTAAAGGGGGGGTTGTTTACGGATTTCTCCAAAATAATTTTAATTTGTTCGACATTTAATTTTCCTATCCATCTAACAGTCCCAAAACATCTTTTATCCGAATTTAAAATCCTATCGCCAATAGAGTACACCCTCGTCATTTCAAAAGATGTGAGTTAGAAATGAATAATTCGTTATGTATATAATAAATTAAACATATATCTAGACATAAATTAATTTTTAATCTATTCTTCAATATTAGGGGCTAGATAAAAGTTAATAAATGCAGTGCCACCTACAGGGTGTGAGGACCCATCCGTACTCGTATAACGGGCTTTGTCACAAAAGTGAAATTTGACACTCAAAGGAATTCCTGGTGAAAGCATGATTGATACTTCTTGAGCTAATAGAGCTGCCTTTGAAAACAATACCAAATATCTAGTTGCGAATATTTGAGAAACGGGTTCTCCACATGTGATACGCACCTAAATATAACACTTACATACTTCACCAACATCACTAACAAAATTTTTAGTAACCTTAACACCTTCACCCTCAGCTTCTAATGTCATAGTGCCCTTGTGCATCGAAACTGTAACTGTGTCTCCAATTGAATTTAAATATTTAGCAAATTCCTGGAATCTCTTTGAATTCAATGTACATTTGCTTGCATATTCACAAGCAGGGATTTCCAGTCTCTCTTTTTCAACATCGATCAATTTAACTTGAATTTCTAATGATTCATTTTCTGTTTCTAAATTAACCGATTAATAATCATCAACACACAAATATAACATTAAGGTAAGTATTATATATGTTTAAGTGTTTGTGTTTTCGTTTATCTAAATTTAGATTAAATGCACAATAATTTGTTATTAATTTTACCCAGAGCCAGATTTGGAAGGTCGCTTTCAATAATTCGTATGGCAAGAATCGGATCGTCATGATCCAATTCTCCTTTAGATAGATAGACAGTTGTCCTTTCCTTGACGACAGCTAATACTTTTAGCATGAAAGGGATATTTAATCCAAGTGTACACGGGGAATCACAACGATAATGTTGAAAAAAGTCCGGTTGAATAACTAGGTGTATAAGTGAAATATGACTGGTATCCATAGCTTGCATTGTAATACCATCTCCATTACATTCTACACTAATATCGGAGCATATTTCCCGAAGTGTCTCGAAGAGACGCTTCAAAAATATACCTTCCATCATACACTCGAACATTTTGCTACATACTGGCGAGCCACCCGATGAGGAGATGTAATTATAAAATTTCGAATGATTGGATGTCATAGCTAAATTAGATTGATGTTATAGTGTTATATTTTGAAGGAAAATTTTTTCCCTGAACATAAATAATAACATAAAAATATAAACCCTCTTAAAATGTATTTACATAATTAGCAACAAAATTCAACTATAATGGATGAAACCCCTAGAATTTATAACTAATAACTACAAGATACTTTCAAAAATATTAAAATTTGATTTGTATTAGGCTGCCCCAGTGTGGTGTCACTAATCGCATTAATGAATCTGGGCAATTCCATAATTCTTGACCAAAACCCAGATTATATACCACGTAGAAGGGTGCCATTTTGTCCACAAGCAAGTGGAACGTCATTTTTATCTATTTTTTGGTCCCTGGCAAAAAGCTATTACAATCTTTCTCGCTCTGAATTATCCCTTTCATCATCTGTTCTCCAAACTCGTTTAATAAATTTTATAGTAAAATTCACACAATTTATTTCTGGGAAAATTGAACCATTCGACCATATTATAGATGCATCGGCCAATTCTTTATCCGCTATCATTAGTTCTGACAACCAAGGAATAATCATTTTAACCACAGTAAATCAGAACACAAATAAGGAATATATCAAGGAGTATGATGAACATCCATCATTCCAGCCTACAGATATCGATTCTTCATACCAACCCATTCTACAGTTGACTTATGTTAAAAATCAAGATGAACAGGAATTCTTAACATTAGGTTACGTAAAAGAAACGTCTGTTCAAAATGATATTGTACAACATTTCACCCTAACAAAACAGCAATCTAGTATGATTGCAGAGTTTACTGTCACATTTGCTACACTAAATCAATGTATGAGCCTTGGAATTTCGATTTTGGTTGGGTTTTGTTGCGGAAGAATTGAACATTGGTTTCAAATTTCATGTAGTGATTTAAGATGGAATGGAGGGACTTGGAAGAATTCAGGAATTGTTATTCTACCATACTCCGCAACTAAATGTGAGTTTTCTCCATTGGGTGATATCGCATATGCCTTTTCTAAAGGGCATGACTTATATTTAATCGAAATTACAGGTTACGAGCTTAAAGAGATGGTACTTGAAAATACTAGTAACACTGTATCTGCTACTTGGTGTGGACCTAGACAAATATTCCTTCTCACAAAACTAGGGGAATTGTTACTGTACAAACAAAATGATTTGGGGAAATGGATTAAGACCGCATTATTCGATGTATCATCTCAACTCGGTGCTAATGATTATATTGGCGCAAAAATTAAAATTGTCAGAGGAAGGGTAGCATTTTTACTCCCCCCTGGAGCAAATAAAATATCCATTTTATCTTGGGAACGCGGATTAGCACTGCCTGAATGTACAATGTTGACGCTTAAGCGCACTAATGACGAAGAAATTGTCGGAGTTTCTGATTTTGATGTAGACTCTACTGGTACTTGTATCGGAGTGATAAACATGGATAAGTCAACGGTGTTGTTCTACGCTATATTAGGCCAATATCAAAATAAGTTCATATGCACTGCAAATAATGAGGGCAAAGTGGCTGAGAACATAAGGTTCATCGAGTATGTTATTGGTGACAAAGTCATGGCGGCAATTAGATGGATTGGCGATGGCGTTGGTATGTCTCAAGTTTGCAGCTTCGAACTGCCCCCGAGAACCGCAGTTTGGAATATGGATAAACATGTTGCATGGAGGGGCAGGCAATCATTTAAGCGCGTTGATCCATATGGCGGAAAGATGGCTCCGGAAAATGAAAAGGCTAAATTTGGGCCCGAGAGAAAGGGGCCACTGCGTGATAATTGGTATCCAACTACTCGCGCTGATTGGAGGCAAGACACGCATATACCCCTGGCCAAGCCTTGGTACTGGGATTATTAGCTGTTAAACTTGTTAATTATTCATCACGCATCCGTACTTATTTAGTTCCCTATGAACACTTTTAAAATTTGTAGTCCGCGTTTGGAGAAAAATAATATCTTGTGGGGACCAGCATATGCACATATTTTTCGTCGAAAATGAAATTGGGTTTTAGCAATATATTATGCGGATTATGTGTATTAGTTGAAATAACAAAAAATGCACCTTTATGTGATGCATCTAGTACGAATGGTAAGGGGGGTGTAGACTCTGTGTCGAAGAAATCTTTCGTCATTGAACTTGAAGACTCCACTTTTGAAAGAAAGACCCAAGCTTCTTCTGGTGGCACTTCTGGTATCAATTTTTTAATTAAGGTGTATGGTTTGTCAAGTTTTATGCACCATGGTGTGGACATTGTAGATCAATGGAGAATGATTGGAATGAGTTGGCCAATATTTTGGGCAAACAAATTAATGTAGCAAAAATTGATGCTACAAAACACAGTGTTACTGCGAAAAGATTTGGAATTACAAGTTTCCCAACACTTTTGTTGCTGAAAGATGGAAATTTCTATCAATATGAAAATAATAATAGAACTGCTGATGCTCTTAAACAATTCGCTTTGCATGGCTATAAACAGGTTAAATCAAAGGTAATTAATGATTAAAATAGCCTGTTCCTAAAGAATGGAGTTATTTTGTTCGGTTCAAATTCTTTATCAAATCTGGATTTTATGAAGTTAAGCGCATATACCAGTTAGCATATCCTGGGTTCATAACAATTTCATTCATATCATTTGTATTAGGCATTGTAATTGGTGCTGTTTGTATGTTTTTTTCTCTAGTTCTGTTCGAAAAGAACACCAAAGGTAATAAAAAACCAAGTATAAAACATGACTAATTCTAGTATACCATAGATAGTTAAATGATAAGTTATAAAATTACATACTAAATAATTACAGTAAGTGTCAGAATGGAAGCGCAATTGATGGAAACATAGACTCTCTCAACGTTATCTCTACATCAGGATGCGTATAAACTTTTATTGTGGCCTTTAGGGCACCCGCTACAGCAACAAAACCTAATCCCCTAATACAAATATCCACAGTTGCTGTCTTCCATCCACGTCCAATTATCTTGAATTTCTTAGGTACCAACATCTTCTCTTCATCTTCCATCTCAGGGGGAACTTTACTATTTTTATGTACAATCTTATTCCCACTTTGATCATATTCATACACAGGATACATTCTGGACAAATCTTGTGCTTCCTTTGATATATACAGTCTTTTTCTACTCGCAACACGCACCGGAATGTTCCCGGAAATGAAAGGGGTGAAGAAATATGGCTTAGAATCCTCCAAATCGATTCGTACAAATGGACCTAACAGTAGTGATTCGCCTAAATAATTGTATAACTTGCCATCTTTAACACGATGTATCATGGGAGCTTTATGTTTTTTAGGTATTGCTATGGGGATATTGTCGACAGATAAATGACTTGTTATTGAATTTGTTAGAAGTATTCCAGGCGTATCATAAAGTTCATACTTCTTTCCAATATCTATCTTTACTGGCCTTAATGTAGTCCCGGGGAATATACTCGTTGCTAATCTATTCGGAGACACTGGACTTTTTGTATCACTAGCAAATTTAGCTAACCAATTCAATAAAGTAGATTTACCGGAATTTGCATATCCGATAAAATAAACTTTACTTCTTAAAATTTCAGCGCTGTGTAATACAACACTATAGAACAGATTAACTCCGTTTCCAGTCAATGAATTTGTCAGAAATATATGTCTAGGTTTTAATCCCAGCTCTTTGTGAACATCGTTAAAAAGTTTGTGAACATAACATAAAATCCTTTTCCTACTATCATAAGGGACTAAATCAATTTTGTTGACAACGATATAAAAGAGAGTTAATTTTGAAAGGGTTTGGTCTCCATCAGACATTTTAACTCTTTTGGAAATCTCCCTTCTTCTATTCACAACAAAATCGACTACACGTTTATCAAGATATAGATCTAAAGCATCCATGATGTACACTATTGAAACGTGCCTATGGTAATTTTTCTTTAGAGTATTATGTAGTACAAAGGCCGTTTCATTCGAAGCATCAATGGCAGTGTTGCCAATAGCTAAATCATTTCTTTTATTCGTTTCCTTATATTCATTAGAAAGATGTTTTCCATCATTTAAAACATTTCCACCTTTAAATCCCTTACATCTCATACACAATGGCAATAATTTTAACTTAGGATCCTCAATATTTTGGGATTTGAATTTATCAAATTCGTGAGTATCAATGTATCCGGGTAAAAAAACATCTTTAGATTGGAATGAAATACCACAACCTGGACATTGAAAAGGCCTTACATCTATGTTAAAACCTTTGACAGATTCCTTCCACGTGCCTATATTTTTTTCCTTCTCATCCTTATATGTTCTTTTAATCAAATTCCTGGCATAATCACTCCATATTTCATATTTTTCATCATTGTATATATCCTTTTCTTGATCAAACTCATGGGTTTCACTTTGTAGAGGTGTACAGTATTCGTAATACGAGGCCGCATTGACAGTTTCATCTATTACATTTGATATATTATCATCAAGAATAGATTTGACTCTTTTATTATTATATTTATTGTAGAATGATTCGTACGGATTGTTAAAATTGATAGTAGGCACGATAAAATTGGGGTAATCATTACATTTTATACTTGAGCAACATTTTAATGAATAAATTTGAGATGAGTAAGTAACTAAAAAACAAACAATTTTCCACGCCAAAGGGTTTAAAGGCATGGAGTGGATACAAGCTGCATTGGATGCCTCGGAAGAATCTGAAGAAATTGAAGATAATGAAACTTTTGATGGTGCTAACGATATACCAGAAAAGTTTGACGAAAAAAAATTCAAAGAAAATACAGACCTTTTAAAATTCGGAAGAGAACATTTACAAAGAATAAAAAATAACAAAATCTACAATAACCCATCCAATCACAGTAGAAATGATAACAAACAATCTTCTGTACATATAAGTCAGGAAATTTTTACTTTACAAACAACCCGCCAAATTAAAAGGCCTGGAGTAGATATTGATTTTAAAAAAGACTATATTAAGTCTGAAAAGGAACCACCAAAACCCCCTCAAATAAACGACACTGCTCTCCAAGTTGATCAGACATTTAATGATAATTTACTTAAACATGCGCCTAAGGGAAAAGAGGTATTTGCATTTTAATTAAGTGGAAGGGTTATGAAAAATGTACTGCCCATATATATGGAGAAAATATATCAGGCAATAACACAATGTAAGAAGTAATTCATTTAGGCCGACATGTCAAAATTTGGGGCATTTTAAAGAGGAGTTTAGAACTATCAACTTCAATATTCCAGCACAAACATTCACTACTTCTGATGGAGATGTTTTACAAAGTAATCAAATCAGAAGGACCCAGAAGAGAAAACATCAGGTGATATATTTTTTACATAGATCAATTGGCTCGCAATGGAAGCTCAGGAACATGAATTTGATCTTTTACAGCAAACATCGCATATGAGAAAAACCAAGAGGGAAACTCAAATGAAATATGGTTGGTAAAATTATCAACTCAATTTTAAAATGTATTATAAAATACTTTATATCCAAATGTTATACAGTAATTTTCATATATAAGTTATCCGTTGTCAGAATTGTAGTTTCAATGGTATTTTAAAGTGACAATATTACAATTTAATCGCTAAAATGACTTGGCATATAAAAATTTTAAAGTGTATGGATTAAGATTTTATTATTATAGTCTATTATAGTATATATATTGGCTTTTTTGATAAGGAATCGATCTAATTGCTTAATAACAATCTTTGGCGTTAAATTATATATTTATATTATAGAAGAGAAAGAATTGATTCCAAAAGTTCAATTTGGTTTGGATTCCGTCTAAGATGCAGTTTAGTCAAATTAGGTGGTATACAATTAATTCCCTTTGCTAAATTATAAGAATACAAACCTTTTAAATGATATCTATGAAGTCTTTTAGTATCTTTTGGATGTTTCCAATTAATTCCTTCTCCAGAACGCTAAATTATATATTAAGCATACCTCTGGAAATGGAATATGTCCAACATATATATTAAATGTATGTAAATTGCGAATTTCTATAGGTATTCTAAATGCCAGTATACACTCCGTATGTAGATATCCAATTTTGATGAATATTATAAGTAACAAGTGTATAGCTGGCATAAGCACTATATGGATGGCGGGCGTCGATGATTGGAATTCTAGATTTAATTGGGAAACATGGAACGGTATTTCAATAATAATTTAGGCGACTTACCATTTTGGCAACATGCATTTTGTGGAAGTATAGCTGGAATTGCTGAGCACATATGTTTATTTCCTCTTGACACAATTAAGACTCGATTGCAGACTTCTAACAATTCGTTATCTCAAATCGCGTGGAATAACAAAGCACCATTTGGAGGATTATTTAGAGGAACTCAAGCTATTGTAATTGGTTGCATACCAGCTCACATCGCATATTTTACCCTCTACGAATTCATTTCAAATTGGAATAGAAACTCAGGAAACAATATTACTAAGCAATCAGATCATAATGTGAATGTAAACGTTAATAAATCAAAATTTTCACGCATATCAAGTGAGATTTCTACCACGGCTATGGCTGGAGCAGTCGCCACAATTGGCCATGATATTTTATTAGTACCAGCGGATATGATGAAGCAAAGGCTTCAGCTAGGATGTTATAAGTTAGTTTAATTTCATGTAGAAGTATGATTCATTGTTTAAAATGTGTAATTAAGGAGGAAGGAAGCTGTGCTTTTTATAGAAGTTTTCCAACAACTTTATTCATGAACATACCGTTTCAAGCTATATTAGTTGCGGTAAATGAGTATATCAAAAGTAATGTCGAGTTTATGAACTCAAAAAACAATTTGCCCTCTTTATCCGGTTATTTTATTTCCGCTGGTATTGGCGGGGCCTTAGCTGCCTTTCTAACAAATCCATTGGATGTAATTAAAACTAAAATACAAACCCAGGGTATTAAAGGAGTTGGTAATAACTCTAAAACTGTATTTACAGTATGTATTGTATCATTATTTAGGTGCCATTTGTTGTGGCCAAAAATATTTATAAAATACGAGGGCTGAGTGGTTTTATGCGTGGAAGTATAGCTAGAATCGCAATTTGCACGCCAGCAGCTGCCATTTCATGGGGAACTTATGAAACTATCAAAATGTTAATATCGTAATTAATTTTTTGTTTCTACTCTAGTAATAATAATTCACCAGCCTATATATCAGATATGACTGTAGCACTTGACACATAATATAATGAATGTAGGCGATACTAGATTGACAGTGGATATAATGATTGTAAAAATTAAAAATACATGTTAATATAGTAAGGATATTACTATGTCACACTAGCAAATTATTTTAAGATTCTTAGCCTTTACCATGATCTTATGGGCGTATTCTGTACTGATAGAAGATGAAGGCAGTTTTGCCTTAGACTTTTTAATTTTCTTTGGGTTATGGCGCTGATTTTGTTGATAAAAAATATCATTTCTAGATTTATGCGATTGGATTGTCCTATCCCTGGATTGCTTAATGGCCAATCCAAGTTGTGAAATTGATTTACATTTCTTTTGTTCAGATAACTTAATGAGTTTCTGTGGAAGAGCCTTTTTAAGCTTCTCTAACTGCACGTAGTCAGATATAACGGAAGATTCCTTACCCATGTTATTAACCCCACAACTATTGTGTGCGATGCTGTTCTGGGAATCTAAAACATTGCCCATTTGAATATTTACAAGCTAAATTATGATGGAATCCAAATATGTGTGTCATTCACACAATATATTTAACTTGTCTTCGAGAATCGCTTTACACATCAACTTTATTCTGCTCTTAATCATAAGAGCGAATTACACGTTAGCCCACTGTAGAGGTCATGAGACCCAAACATTTATAACAACACATAACAATTACAATTCATCACCATTGTATGCTAGTACTCAATCTAATGTTACGAAGAAGGAATTAATCGCCGAAGTTGCAAGTGATCTGGGGAAGACACAGAAGGAAGTTGCAGCCGTTGTTGACACATTTATTCAACACCTGGTCGATAAGATGGAACAGAATAAACAGGTCATGATACCTAAATTTGGAGTCTTTTCCAACTCGCTTAGAGGTGAACGTAAAATGCGTAATTTGCAAACAGGTGAAATTTTTACCGCTCCTCCAGTGCACGTACCAATCTTACGTTTCTACGATACCCTAAAGGATAAAGTGAATGAAAGCATTAGAAAGGGTAAGCGTGGATAATTTATTAACTAATCATGCGGTCCTATTCATTTTCTACCGAGTATTAATGATGGTTTATATATAATTTTAGAAATTTTTGATACAACTTATTAATTCGTAGCTACATCGCTGCAGCGGTTTAGAATTACATCAGTCTAGATTTATTCTATTTCCAAATTTGGAGTACAACGCTGTTTTGAGTGACATTATTTTTTTACTATGGTCGTCAATGTCAGTTTTAATTCTCTCAACATCCCCCGCCAAGTCAGCCTTCATTTTTTCCAATATCTCTTCCAAATTATCTTCGTTAATTTTATAAAAGCAATCGCCGACTCTGAGCAACGGAGGCTCTAGTGACGCAGTAACTTCATCTTGAGCATCGTTTACCTCTTGAAATTTTTTAGATAATACAGATAGACGTTGTTTTGCCATATTTGTTTTATCGAAGTACTTGGAAAATTCGCATATTTTAAGCTGATCTTCCGCTAACACATCACTCATCTTGATCAATTAGTGAATTATTGGGTAGAATAATTATGGATAGTGCTCCAAATAGAGCTCATGCTATTACTTACGCATTCAGTTTATCACTAGGAATCGCATTATATGGCAATTATTTGACGGGACAATATCAACTTAAGAATGCACATATACCAATATCCATTACCGATGTTAAAATCATCGGTTTTGGCATAGGTCAATCGAAGGTATTAGTCAGTAATGTCAATTAACCGTCATTTTACTATTTCTAACGTACTAAATTATGTTAGTAAGAAATGTTTTCATGGAATATTTCTTAGACTTAAAGTTCTTCCGCTCATTCATACATATATATATATGTTTAATATTTTAACTTATCCCATGGGCATATTATAAAAATGAAATAATGTATATATACTTGCTAACTTCTACTAAGATTTAGAATGAAAAGGCTGTTGTCGAATTGAAACTTAAATATGATTTCCGGGAGATCTTCAATTGGAGCACAAATTCGGTCTATTTCTACATCGTAGCGGATTATGAAACATCATCTCATCCTACTAATCAGATTATAATTCACGACGAGATTCTAACGGATCCTAAGGATGCGGTTAAGGATGAAATTATTATTTGTAAATACTTTCTAGCCGATTTTGCCAGGTCGCTGAAAAAAAGAAGTGTAACCCTTAGAGCGTATTATTGGTTTTTCCCAATTGGAGGGGCATTTGTTAAAAAGCAGATATTTAAAACCACTTTGAAAATACCATCAACTTATTCCAGCTGACGGCATATTCAATTTATCAGTTCACATTGACCACAGACGATTGCTTGATTTAACGACTAATTGACTTGATAGTTAATAACTAGTGTGTAATAATTAAACGCAAATATTCACGCCTTATATTATATTATATTATTAAAAGATTATTATTGTACATAAATTTTGATGTTTCGTCTATTAATTAATGTTCTGGTATAGATTGTGCGCGCGATAGTATGATTAGAACATCCTGGCATGGCCAAATTCCGGGGCAATATCCTTCTTCATCTCCGCCTCAGCCAAAGATTCCATAGACTCATCTCCATTAAACTCATCTTCTTGAAAATCAGGTTTCTGTAATTCACCATTCCACACTAGATTAGCAAGGTTTTACATGTTGTTCCATATTCATCACTTGTCGAAATGCTTTCCATCTCGTCATTCTTGATCTGTTCCAATGTTTTTCCGTTTATAACTATTTCGGGTTTCCCGAATTGTGATTCGGCACTGGGTAAACGATAGCTTACATAAAAACATTTATTCCAGATGGAGGAGGATCTTCGGGTTCAACGCTAAATAATCATTATCTTACAAATCTTTATCAATCGAAATGGGTAGATAATATTTCTGAATTATATGTATACGTACCACTTTTGTGATTAGACACAATCGTGAGCTTTCCAGAGCATTCACCCACCTATTCCTAGAATCAATTCCTCTGAATGAGCAATTACATACCCAGCACATAAAATTGTTGGTAATTGCGTTGGTTGTCGTATAGAAAAGCACTTATTATTAGCCATCTCAATTGGTGAGATGATATTCCACAATGAGATCTCCTTCAAAATTATCTACATTGGTTGAGAATTACATTTCCGGCATATAACTTTAATGTGCCCTTATCAATCAATCCCATTATGGCAATGCCATAGTCTTGTTGTTGGTATATTAAAATACCTCTTTTGCCTAATGAAATAATACTTACCTTGGCCACACACTCTTGGCTTATATTCATTGTCATTTTCAATAGTGTTATCATCTTTTGACGTGCCCGTTGGATTAACAATATGAGAGGAAGTTTTGGATTTTTCCGAATCCAAAACTTCCTCTCCCTCCTCTACATTATCTTCATCATGATCATTTTCATTGCCTTCCTCTTCATTGTCACTGTCAAATTTCATAAATTTTGTACGCCATGGATTGTGTTTTTGATGTTGTACTTTTACAGGGTTAATTGGCATGTCATTTGAATGATTATTATACACCTTCGAGCGTATCGATCGATTAACATTTTTACACTCAGAATTGATGTATCCTAATGCCAATATCACAGCATACCAGAGTGACATGTGTGTAGTCGTGGGGAGGGATAATGAAGATGGTTGGACCACAGACATCCCATCTATCCCAGGAATTCATAGGATTTCTCAAAAAAATGTCGGAAGTAGTTTCCCGCCAGGTAATTAAATTTTCTTGATATAGGAAGAACAAAAATTGATCGCTATGGAGGTGCAGAAATTGAAGAGCTGCTTTGAAAAATTTGTATATACACCCGTAAGGTTATGTTAATGTTAGGAAGAGAAAAGGGAGCTACTTGTTAGGGCCATTTATGTTGAAATGTTTGGTTTCGAAGCCCCTTTTGCACGTATTCATGCTATCAACCTTGCGCAAGAAAAGAATATCTCAGCTAAAAGAACAGGTGGGCACAAATATTTACCCAGGATACCTAGCATGTGCATTGCTTATACCGCCGAATGATGACATAATTCTTCTGCTAGTAAATACTATCCAAAAAGTAATTTCTTTGTGACATAGGATCTGGCAAGCAACAGCTATTTGGATGTATCCGCAGCATTGACATCTATTTGCCAACTGGAGAAGAAAGAAATTGTCCAAGCAACTCTACCTATGATACTGGAAATAATCGATAATCCTATGTCAGATCCATTTGTAAAGAGAAAAGCGTATGTTGCTATACAACGTTTTCAAACGTATATAAGCCAATACCCATCCATTACTAGGTGGTGATCAAATGTTTATTCAGAAAGTGCGTTGAGGATCAGGATATCAACATCATGTTTATCGGTTTGAACCTATTGCGTGATTTGGTAGCAGTTTCACCCAGTGATTATTGCGACCTAGTTCCCAAGTTGGTTGAGATACTGAGATTGATAATTACAAGGCAATTATCTCATGAATTAGATTATTACGGCACTCCAGCACCATGGTTACAAGTAATTAATTTCATCATACTCTGTAATTAATGTCAAAAAGTTGCATTTTAATGAACATTTTAATTCCTATTGCCTAATACAGATTGCAATATTGGACATACTGGGACTAATAGGCGTTTCGAGCACGGATTGTAGTGAACATATTCAAGGAATACTGCTATCAATCTTAAAAACAAATGAAAATGTCACTAAATCTGCATTGGCGGTGCTACTTCAATGTATTCTAACCATGTCAAAGTTGCAAGCATCCCAATCACTAGTGGAACTAGCATCCACTAGAATTTCAAAATACATAATATCAAATAATGGCAACTTGAAGTATATGGCCATAGTTTCACTGTCTTATCTCGCAGAAATAAACCCGCAATGCGTATTCAAACATCAACTCACACTCGTAGATTTATTGAACGATGTTGATGAAACTATATCGCGAAAAACACTAGAAATCATCTTTAAGATTACCAATGAGACCAATATAAAGGCGATAGTTGATACTCTCATAACTTCACTGGAGTGAGGCAATATACCTAATGTAGATCATATCGTGATCCTCACTACCAAAAGGATTTAATAGCAAAGGTGGCTCTTGTTTCTGAAAAGTAATAAACTTATTTAATATAGATATTCGCCAAATGCCGAATGGTACCTAGATACACTTGTATCTCTTATGTTAGAGATAGAGAAGTTGAACTTCAGTAAATCGCAGGTAAATGAATGGTCAAAAATCGCGCTTGATATATCAAACCAACTATTTTATCTTATGTCCTCAGAACAGTCGTATTCTTTCAAATCATATGCTGTAAATAAATTCCAATCTCTACTTGATTCTAAGTCGAAATATTTACAAAAGGTATCACAATTAACCAATGCAGATGTGCGCCTGGGCCATGGGCGAATATGGAGATGTCAATACGGCTGAAATTATCGCAAAACATCTGCAACATGATATAGCTACTGATTTGGATGGGTATCTGCTTTTAGCATTAGTGAAGCTTAAGACGCGCGGTCAAAACACACAATAGTGAGTAACTATCCTACGTTGTTGTTTATTACTGAGAATGATATAGTATAATTGATAAGCTTATGGCGTCAAATTACACCTTGGCACAGAGGGTACACGAATGCAAGTACATATTGTCGCAGGATTTAAAGTGTTTAAACTATGAGCTACCCGAAGGGTTTGAGAGTAAAACAAAGTTCTTGTATAAAATAGCTGACAGGGCACTGGAATGTGGCGCAAAACCCTATAGTTTACCTAAGAAATTTGAGAAGCCCCAAGAATTTGTTCTGCCAGATGTCAATAGGTTTTACAAAAAAATGGAAAACACAACAATATCGTTGCCAGATGATGCAATGGCAATTGAAGAAAAAAAGGCGGTACAATCTGTGCCAATTGACTCTGGTAAAATTGTTACAAATGCTCGTTGGGGCCCTGATGGCTATAAGTGGAGCAAAACTATAGTTAACACAGTTGGTGAAAAACCCGAGAAGCAATCTACCCCAATCCTAAAAGCATCTCCAGCACAAGTGCATTCGAAAGAGAAGGAAGAGGAGAGGGAGAAAAGGGCGGCGGCCTTGTTTAGCGGTCTGACCCTTAAATGACCAATCCGTACTGTTAATTATTAGTGATGTACCGCGGCGCCCCATTATTGTAGATATGGGTTTTGTAGACGATGCAACCTTTTACGAAGAGGAAAAACATTCTCCATTACTCTCACATCGTGAACTTGAGGGTGAAAAAGTCCTCTCCTATATCCGTCCACGCATTAGATACATCCTCACTAGGGCTTTGTATCTGAACCCTCATCCTAAACTTGAATTTCCATCCATTGAACTTATTGAGAAAATCTCCGGTCTCACCAATATTCATTACGACTCAGATCAGTATAATTCACATTATACAAATATATGTGAATCAAAATGTGATATAAAGTGCAAGGATCCCAACTGTGAAGCCAAATGTTGCGATAAGGGGAGAGAAGGGAGCGTTATTGTTAGTAATAAATGCGATAACAATTATTGTAAATGTGGAAAGGATTGTAAATGTGGAACTGATTGTAAATGTGGAACTGATTGTAAATGTGGAACTGATTGTAAATGTGGAACTGATTGTAAATGTGGAAAGGATTGTAACTGTGGAACTGATTGTAAATGTGGAAAGGATTGTAACTGTGGAACTGATTGTAAATGTGGAAAGGATTGTAACTGTGGAACTGATTGTAAATGTGGAAAGGATTGTAACTGTGGAACTGATTGTAACTGTGGAAAGGATTGTAACTGTGGAACTGATTGTAAATGTGGAAAGGATTGTAACTGTGGAACTGATTGTAAATGTGGAAAGGATTGTAAATGTGGAAAGGATTGTAACTGTGGAAAGGATTGTAACTGTGGAAAGGATTGTAACTGTGGAACTGATTGTAAATGTGGAAAGGATTGTAAATGTGGAAAGGATTGTAACTGTGGAAAGGATTGTAACTGTGGAAAGGATTGTAACTGTGGAACTGATTGTAAATGTGGAAAGGATTGTAAATGTGGAAAGGATTGTAAGTTATCTCTTGGTGAACACAGTAAAAGTGATTCTGAATATAAAGAAGATAACTCCTTCACCTCCCGCCTATTCAAATTCATATCTTCATCAAAAGATGATGCGTCTAAGTTGTGTTTAAAGATGTTGGAGAGTTTATCACTGACGAACAAATCCAAAGATGATGATTATTCAACTTATTTAAAGAATATCGATGAGTCTATATTTAAATTTGCCGAAACAGTGCCCACCGAGGAGCATTTAAGGATATTTAAATTGGACGGGGAACGAACTTTTAAAAATCTAAACAGGCAAAGAACACTGGTAAACACGCTGAAAATGTTGTATTATATGATTGGGGATTATCATCAGGGCGAAGGATTCGTTACTGCTTATTTACTTATCTTTATGAATCCTCCTGAAGTTATTAAACTTATGTGGATATTGCACTGTTTCTATGTAAACGGATATTTTTCCACTGTTCCATCATCATACATCCGAGACTCGATTGTTTTTATTGAGCTACTAAAGGCTAGAGACCCAGTGTACGCCAAATTTTTGGAAAATCAAATCACACCCCAAGCATACGCGTCAAAATGGTTCATTGGTCTTACCATTTATGTGCATTCAATTCAACTAAATTGTTACTTCATTGAGCAGTTAGTGGAGAGGGGGCAGACTTACCTATTCTCATATGCTATAACATTAGCGTTAATGCTGAAAGATACTATTATGGAACGTAACGATGTTTCAAAGTCACTAGAATATTTAAGACTAGACAATGTGGATGAGGAAATATGTGAGAGGATTTTGAAGGAATCGACAAAACTCGATATTTCTATGGAGGAAGTTAATGAAATGAGAAAGGTGGCTATTGGTATTATGGAAGCGCAAAATAAGGCTAGGAAGGAAAGGGAGCAGGCGATGGAATATTCCGACGATGAGATTGTATTTTCTGATGAAGAACAGTGAAATCTCCATGGGTGCCATTCCCATTGGTTGTTTCACTTGACAACAACTATTCATTGGAGTAACCGTTTAAGTATTATTGAAGTTGTTTTGTGATATAAATTTGGTAACTTAATTGTTTCTACCGTATAAAATACATGATAATTAATTACCAAGTATTGATAAGTTTATTAATTTAATCCATGATTTAGTTTAGTACGGGTTTAGATTATCCTGACCACATAGCGTTAGGTTGTCTAATCTAATCAACTATGTCAGACCGAGTCTTATGTAATCTAAATCGCTTGTTTTTAAATATAATTTGTATTATATAAATTAGATATTGTATAATATAAACTTAAACTAAATATCTAATAATCCAATAAAATTGATTAGCCAATCATAGTTTATACCACATAGTATTTACTCAAACAACACAATTAAATTATACGTCATTAATCCATTCAAAATTAGCATAATACAAAGAGATGGTTTATTAATTTAAGCTCTCCCACTAACGCTACAATTTTGGTTGAACCATCATCTGATGAATTAATGCAATTATATTCTAATTTTTATATGTTAGATTTAGTATATATTTAACCCGGTGTTGTTAAGTAACATTATTAACAATATCATAAATTGATATGATTGAGTCAATAATTAAAAGTAAATAGTTCAAATAAATTGCCTATTGTTCCGCATCTTGCTGGACCAAGCGAGCAGACTTATTAAGTACCGTCAAGGCCAATTGATTTGCTCTCTCCAAAATAGCACGTCGCTTTCGTACAGATACGTTGTGGGCGATCTCTACTGCAAATTTTTTGTTGTGCATCAATAGCACGTCAATTTCATGGGGAGTGTGGACCGTAAGCTTGTACTTTCCACAAGGTAAAATGTGCTTTGTTCGCTTGCAAGTGCCGTAACCGATCTTCGGAGTTAAATTTGTACCTTTGAATCTCCTCCTAACGCGACAATCAATGCCCTTGGGTTTGCGCCAAGATTCCTAGTTTATCAGTTGCAAACTTGCCTTTACACGCTTAAAACGGTCTGATTGAAACCGTTTAAATTTCTTGGTCCTCTTATGCAGGAGGGACCCTACACGTTTGACAGCCATAAGAATACCACACCCCACCACAATTGTATCTATTGTTCATTGCCCTTCACTATACAATCACTCATAAATTAGTGGATATGATGCTATTAAACAATTGTATAATATCATCACACATTTTGATACTATTTGACTTTGTTTTTTCCTACAAATTCCACTATAACTACATAGTATCACATGTATGTCATAACACTTAATATCCTAATTTGTAAATTATTAAATTTATCTGTGACTAAATAAGCCTTCTCACCTAAATATAAGTTATATTATTTTATATGTGCATTCTATTAATAATCATCTATTTACATAATTCTATCATTACTTATTAATATCATTAGATAAACATAATATTAATATAATCTGCTTTTTTATAACAAAATTTAAAATTTGCGTGAAAACTTTACAAATTAAACGGGATCAGTATTCAGCACCGAAACTGTCACCGGATATGGAATTGCAACTATCCAGTCCAACCTCTTCGTAATCATTTTCTAGCGTCGCCAGATCTTCCCTGGCCTCATTAAACTCGCCTTCCTCCATCCCTTCTCCCACATACCAATGAACAAACGCTCTCTTACTGTACATCAAATCAAATTTTTTGTTCATCCGACTAAATACTTCACTTATTGCCGTGCTATTGCTGATCATACAAACTGCGCGCATTACTTTTGCCAAGTTGCCCCCTGGCACAACAGTTGGCGGCTGGTAATTTATCCCACACTTGAATCCTGGGTTAATTTAATTGAATACCAGTGGGACACCAATCCACAAATTTGATTGATTTCCTAGTTTTAATAGTAGCAACTGCTGCATTTACATCTTTCGGTACTACATCGCCCCTAAATTATTTTGTTATTAAAAAGTTTAAATATTTTCGTGTAAATATGCTTTTCAAATCATAATATGCCCCCACCTGTACATTAGACAGCATGCCATGTACTTTCCATTCCTTGGGTCGCATTTAACCATCATATTATTTGGTTCAAACGCCCAGTTTGTAATTTCAGCTACCGATAATTGTTCATGAAACGCCCTTTCAGCACTAATTACAGGCGCGTATGATGATAGCATGAAGTGTATTCTTGGGTATGGAACAAGGTTGGTTTGAAATTCAGTTATATCAACATTTAGCGCCCCTTCAAATCTCAGTGATGCTGTTAGTGATGATATTACCTAAATCAATTAGTTGAGTATTTACTTGTGCTATCAATCTGTTTAGATTAGTATAATTGGGCCGCTCGATATTGAGATTGTGCGTGCAAATGTCATAAATAGCTTCATTGTCAAGCATAACAGTCACATCCGTGTGTTCCAGAAGCGAATGCGTTGATAAAACAGCATTGTATGGTTCAACGACTGTAGTTGATACTCTTGGTGATGGCCAACAACAGAAATTTAGCTTGGATTTTTTACCATATTCCGCTGATAATCTCTCCAACAATAAACATCCTAAACCACTACCAGTACCACCGCCAACCGCATTAAACATCAAAAACCCCTGTAAACCACTGCAATTTTCAGCCAATTTGCGAATTTTTTCCACACAAATCTCTGCCATATCCTTTCCCACTGTGTATCGTCCACGAGCAAAGTTGTTTGCGGCATCTTCTGTGCCAGAAATCATCTGTTCAGGATGAAATAATTTCTGATAATTGCCACATTTTATTTCATCCAGAACTGTTGGTTCTAAATCTACAAATATCGATCGAGGTACGTGTTTTCCTGAGTTTGTTTCACTGAAGAAAGTTGTAAAGGAATCATCATTATAGGTGGTTATATTTGACGAATTTATGTGTCCATCTGGTTGAATTTCATGTTCTAGACAGAATAGTTCCCTAGATAAGTGTGCGATGCAACAATTTTTAATTTAATGTAGCTAAATTGAAATTTACTATAGCAAACGTATACATTACGTCAGAACAGACAACCTTAACGATTTTGTTTTACAATATATTTAATGGTTAGCTTACCAACACGAGTTTCCCAATTGTATTCCCGCTTGACCAACGTGTATACTTATTATTTCTCTCATTTATTACACTATAACATACAATAACTTAGATTCATTGGTGCACAATTACACATGTTTACATGTTCAAGTGGATAAAGATGGAATAGAATTATCTATGAAATTAATTGCTAGCATTCCAACTAAGAGTTGGATTGTAAACAATTATTTACCGCATAAGTTTCGAAAGCATATACATTGAGCGGCATGTGTGGTACACAGATATGATGGATATATGTGATATAAAGTCTGGTAATTTGTTAAACGGAATAATCGAAATAATAATTAAAACCAAATGTTAAATAGGACTACTATGAAGTAAGTAAAGCGGCTCAAAAAGCGACAACGGCAGGATTCGAACCTGCGCGGGCAGAACCCAATGACTTAGCAGGCCATCCCCTTAACCGCTCGGGCACGTTGTCCCGGGGGATGCGTGCGTTCTTATCCTTACAATATAATTCCAAATCATTCTACCTATAACACAACTAGTTGAATTTGCCTAAATGTAAAAAATCAATTTACAAATTCAAGATTTTGCAAACAAATTTTCATCGTTCGGCTGCAATCGCCTCCTGTTGTGATAGTCTAAAATGTACGACAATCTCTGGTTCTCTTCACATGACCAGTAATTAACCTGTATAACTATATAGTTTTACATAAATAATATTAAGTTAACCTACCTTTTTCATGTAAGCAATAGGCAGGAAAGTTACAAAAATGATTGCCAAATTTGCATAGTAATAGTAGCATCGATCCAATTCTGCAGCATTCATCTACATAATTAACTAATACATACTCTCCTATCTAGTCTATTTGTGGTAAATTGTGGAATTGGTATGGATTTAAACAATTGTCTAGACAGGCGAAACGCCATATCATAGAAACTAAACACCACCCACAATCACTAGTATAATGTAGCAACATAAATGCACAACTGTACACTCATCTTTATCGCAGTAACAATTTATAATTCTTCAGTGCCAAATGTCACAAGTTATTTGATTAGGCGATACGTCTACACATCTAACAATCCACTTTTGAATTTGTACATGATTGGATACAGTAATGAGGAGCTCGAACTAGGCGTCTCTAGACATATTGAGGGGCTTATTAGGAAGAGCAGGGATTTTAACCTTGATGGCAATATAGATCAGGGTCAAACTCAAAGTATTTATCCACCTCCAGGGACAGATTCTAAATATTCTAGTAATGAAGATGAAGATTCCATGACATCGGATGATGAAGAAACAACAAAGGTGCCAAAATGCCCTGATATAAAGCCTAAAGGAATCCCAGAAACATTTTTATCTTCAATTGTCCAATTACCTGACTATGACGACGAAGACTGGTGCCCTGATTTTTACATAGGCGATTTAAAATCGCCTGGGTCTGAGTTTATTGAAAAAAACAACGATTACATTTTGGAATGGGCTAATACGCGTAGAAGATCTAGAGGACTACCTCCAATAAAAGTTAAGTGGAAGAAATTGCCGGAAACTTCGTACTTGAATGATAAGGCACTTAACTTGCAAAACGTTACAGATGTAATAACATCTGAGACCAGACCAACAGAAGGTAATTACACCTGTGGAAATATTTGGAATGTACCAGAATTGCAGGAAGAATATGAATTAGTGAAGAATCATTTGTTAAAGAGGGCAAAAGATGATGAACATTATGCGAGTGGTGGGGAACAAACTTTTTACGATAAATTGCCAAGAGATGAGAATGGAATCGCAATTTTTAACCGCGTCCAAGATATAGAAAAGTAAGCTGTAATTAATCTAGATTGTCATTTGAAGAGGTTAAACATGAATTGATTGCCCGTGGCTATAGAACACATGGTTCACTTAATGAGATTAGGGAGAGGTAAATTCTAGCCAAGTTAGACTAGTCGATTCATTCAAAGATCCAAATAGAGAATGGAGAATTGAAAACATAGTGAAAAAGAAGCTTTGCAAGGACAATTTAGAATTGCCAGAAGATGTTAGAGATAAATTGAGACAAATAGAGGAGAAAGTACTTTTAAAATTACTTAGGAAAATTTTATAGAACGCAATGAGGGCACAGATGATTTAAATGAATTTACCAATACACTGGCAGCGTTTTCAGAAATATCCCAGTATTATGAGGATCCGGTATATAATAGTTCATCTAGGTTGGTTACCTAAATTTGGATTCTGGTATTGATATCCAGGGCCTAACTGAATCGGAGATTGAGGAACTAAAAAACTCGCCTAAGATTGAAGATCTACACTTCCACGAGAAAATTAATTCTCCAGGTAATATATGATTCATTTCAGAAGTTGATTTTGTGGATAGACTAGAAAAGACATTTAATCTCGAAGAGAACCGGCCACAAAGACCATTGCCAGAATATGATCAGGTAGTGAATTTTTAATTTAGGAGGCAAGTATATATGAAATGAAAAAAAAATTTTTGGAAATAGAAGATGGATTTCACGAGCATAATGTCAAAGTAATATCTGTGCTATTTAGATGATTGTAGATAGATTTGGGGTGTCTGAAGCATTTGTTGTGGATGCCTTGTGTAAATTGGGAGCCAACACACCAATTGACCCTAGCGAGCCCATAAAAAGATACATAGATTACAATGCAATATGGAATTTTTTAGAGTATTTAAACATTGTCGACCCAATTGATACTCAAGTATTGTAAGCTAATTGTAAAATAGTTATTCCATTCATACATTGGAAGATATAGCAGATGAATATGGTATCTCTGTGAACGACCTAGTGGAGGCATGCAAAAATATAAATGTTAAACTGCCATACGGGGCCTCGTCTCAACTGAATATGCAATGTAAATCCGCTATGTTGCACTATTTGTACAAGAAGGGGAAGATATTGGACAAAAAATTTCCAAACCCGTATCTAAAAAACCATCCAACGCTCATAACAGATTCCAATGAAATTTATCCTGTTGACGATTATGAGGTGGATGAAGAGATATTATCCCATCCATCCAATACATAATCATTAAGCTTGTCTACATACAACAAATCTAATTCTCGAGTAAAAATTAACTGCATAATTGGTAAATGGCTTTTTAACATCATCAGTTAGCAAAAACGATACATAGCTAGGAGTCGATGTGGGATTGGAAGTCTTCAACAGGCTTTTTTGGAACATTATCATCCCCACCTTGTTTCTTAATCCCACTGACAATATCATCTATTCGCAATAACATACAAGCCGCTTCAATTGCAGATTTGTAAATTTGCAGTTTCACAGCACAAGTATCCCATATATTTTCCTTCACGACATCACAAACCTTACCAATGTTGCCATCTAATCCCAAATTAGGGCTGGCCTTAGGGTCAGTGTGATGAGCCATTAATTCCGTTACAATTTTAATTGGACTCACCCCGCAGTTTTGTGCCAAAGTTCTAGGGATGACCAAAAATGCATCAGAGATGGCTTTGTATGCATATTTAGAAATGTCCGAAATTAATTCCGCCTTCTCCAATAGCCTAGCTGAAACTTGTGCTTCTGTAGCTCCGCCTCCAGGGCACAGAGCTGGATCTATTAGAATATTTCTAGCTACATTCATTGCATCATGCATATTCCTGAGTCAATTGTATCATATTGTAATAAAGAAATCGCATTAAATTAATTATCAAATAACAACTATATGCTAGTGAAGTTAACATTTGTTTATTGAATACCATTAGATAAATAATCTTCAATAATAGTATAAATACATTTATTTATAGCAAAATAAATCTATAATTAGTTCATGTAATTTATTTAATTTCCATTAGGTAATTAATAAAATTATTTATTGTACAATAGTTCAGTCATTAAGTCAAATAAATAATTGCTCTTTAGCAATCAACAAAATGTAAGCATATACATTATTGTTAAGACATTAATACATGATATAAATTGCCAAATGTATTTGTCAGATAATGTACTAATAAGTAATTTTCATATATTTGCTATTAATATATGCAAGTAGATACCCACCTCTCTATCTCATTCAGAATATCTTTGGACGAGCCACGTAACAAAATGGTGCATGCCTTGGGGTCTTTGCATTTGATGAAGAAGGAATAATAATCATCGCCAATTTTAGAGACTTGGAAAAGTCCACATTTGAGGCCAACATCCTTCTCCAGGGCCTCCTCGGTACGATTAACAATTGTAGCGCCACAAGCTTTTGCCAGCCTGTTGGCATCTGTTTTCCTAACTCGCCTAAGCACGCTAATGCCAGCCTTCAACAAATAATGTTGAGCCAAATCGCTAACGCCTATATCACTCACGATTTACCTTTTTCAGTGACAACCACATTACACCCTGTGGCAATGATGTCTTGGCACATTGTCTTTACTTCCAACTCTTCTTGTTCCAAGAGTTTGGCCCAATCCTCTTCCTTGGTTATCTCCACATTGGTCTGACTCTCCCCCTTCTTGTATTCCAACGTACAGTCTAGAATTAATATTTTGGGGTTCTCAATAGTCCTCTTCATTTGCCCATGAGTTACATCTTTATTGATCATTATCCCGTCCAATACTTTTGAATCCTCAAGATTTCCCCCGGGAATTTTTTCAATTTTAGCATATCTCTTTAGATCTATGGATTTCTTTCCATTAGGCAAAACACACTGTACGGTAAGTGCTGCCTTTAGAGACAAATCACAAATCAAATTCCCCCATCTACTGGAAAATTTGGTATCTAAACACGATACCACTGCATTTTCCAGACTTTTTTGACACTGTACATCAATTTTGGTGGAAATATTTCTCACAATCTCTTGTGCATCAGCTAGGGCCTTAATAAACCCGGAAATGATAATTGTTGGGTGTATTTCCTGTTTAATCAATGGTTCTGCACATGCTAACACTTGCCCAGCTATAATCACTGCACTTGTAGTACCATCGCCAACTTCCTCATCCTGAGATCTGCTCAGCTCAATCAAACTCTTGGCTGCAGGATTTGCCACATCGATCTAAATAAACAATTACATTACCTCGCGTAGTATAGCGTTGCCATCGTTGGTAATAACGATTCCGTCCATGGGATCGATCAACATCTTAAGCATAGCCCTGGGTCCCAATGTGGTTCGTACAATTTCACTAACAGCCTTGCTGGCCTAAGTAAACTAATTTGTACCTGTATTGTGGATAGTTGGACAGATCGACCAAATTCCCTTTTGGTGTTTGGTCTGAAAATCAACACTTGTTGCCCCTGCTCACTCATCATGCATAAAAATTTCACTAGTATCAATATTTTCAAAATTTTTCACTATTTCCAGAAATACAACTATTTACTGGGAACAGTATCTATCTGTATCAAATGTATACGAGCGAGATTAACAGTGGGGTATACGCACTCCCACCCAAACATACAACCAACATCTACAACCAATAATCAAATAAACAGCTAACTAACAAATAATTTAACAGTAGACTTCATTTAGCCGGCACATCACAGTCACAAGGTGGGCAAATATAACACATTATAGCGTTGTGACTAAGATTCCATTTTTACCACTCTCCCTAAACCACCTACCAAACTTGTGATTTGTGCCTACTACCGAAAATGCTACATTTCCTAATGTTTTAATGCCATTAACTACCCCGTCAATTACATTATCCTTTACTACCTCACTTATTTCCATGCTTGCGTCTTGCTCATCGACTGTACAGTAACTTATATTGTTTTGATCACCAATTCTAGCGCCAAACAGTAGTTTGTTGTTGTAGAAAGCGATAGCAGTGACCCAGTTTCCAATGCATAATCTTTTTATTGGTGCCTTTTTGCCCTTCTGAAACACATAAATGTTGCCTTGATCATCACCTGAAGCGAAATTTTTTCTTCCAATTGGTACACAACACTCACCCCCTCCGTTGTAAATGTGGTGGCTATTTGAATTAATGTTCCATAGTCTAGTGGTACGATCGCTGCCTGTTGTTAATAATTTATCTTGACCTAGCGAAATCATGTCATTAATACACCCTACGTGCCCCTTGGATTCGTTCAAATGGACACAAGTATTTCGCAGGTCCCACTGGAGAATTGTGCCATCAGAGCCGCAACTGTATATGTAATTGTCATAATCTAGTTTTTTGACGTCGCCATACAAATCGATATTATCAATTAACTCATGCGTTGGTGTTTCACAGTGGCAAATGCCAGTGACATATCCCTTGTGTGCTATGAAGCTATGCGATTTTCCTTGTCTAACGTCCCAAATGACGATTTTACCATCTGTACAACCAGAAAATACCACATTTTCAGCCAACAAGGCACTAGCTATATTGCTGCTAGGCAGATCAGATTTAAGGTAATCATTCCTAGTACCTTTAAGGCTACTTACAATTTTCAAGTTGTGTAGGTCCCATAATAGAACAGTACAATCCTTACCACCGGTAGCGCATTTGGGCCCAGAATTGGTCAATTTGGCATCTATGCAAGTGGCACAGTTCCGATGGCCCCGTCTAAAAGTGATGTCTTGGTTGTATTTGAAACTTTCTATGAGGTGTCGATCTTCATCCATTTCCAAGTCGGAGAGGGAATGATCTTCCATTTCAATACATTCCATTTTGTCAAAGTTACCAATCAACTCGCTATATGCGTGGTTCTTTGTACTCATCATGGCGGTGTTTGTAACTATTTAATTGCAACTGTGAATATGTTTTATATCTAAACTGCAATATGGGTATTTTAACTAATTGTGGTGTTAAATTGTCGTATATTTATTCAATTTGTCTCAGGGCGGGACTGAATAGTTAAGAATCTAACCAGAATTAGCCCTATACGAAGGCCGCATCAGTTTTGTGCAAGTGTGGATGGAATGTGCTGTGGCATATGGGTCAAATGGTTGTTTGAGCATTTCAATCCCCTCAGGAAATGTACAATTGACAATTAAGGTATTACAATTGTTATTTAGGGGGGTAGAAAGTGTTATGCCAATGGGTTCGTCCAAATAAATGGTGCCTATTACGCATCTTGCAGCGAAAAGGCTGTTTTAGATATAGTTAGTAATGGAGAAATTCGTACTATTGCACTTCCAGAGTTGGTAATTTTACCTTAATTTAGTGTCCAGTATTAAAATCCATCCCGAATTCGACTCTGGTGGCTGGATCTGATAGCGGAAAAATTTATTTTTGGAATACAATAGATGGCAGCCTAATTGGAACATTTAAACCGCATTCAAAACCCATAACTTGCATAGATTTTGACCAATCATTCAATACAGTTTTGACGGGATCAATGGATTCGTCATTGAAGCTATTTTGTCAACCCTTAGTAGATTGTAAAGAAGTTGCAATATTTTACGGGCATTTGGCGCCAATTATTAGTGTAAATCTCTCCTAATTTAGTGCGCTAATTTAATAAAGTACAAATATCAATTTGATATCGCATCAATTTCAGAAGATTCCACGCTGAAAGTAATCGATAACTAATTTAGCTATGGAAATTGCAGAGAAATATCAACAGGCAAGAAGCTGTATGCATATATACGATCAATTTAAATTCAAAACCCCATAGCATGTTGAAGGTATCTCTATTTTTGACTTAGGGATTGAACAATCATTTGTATGTATCACTCCAAAATTCTACTTTGTTGAAACTAGAATTGCAAATTGATGTTAATGGTGAAAATATTAGTAATATGCCAGAAAAATATTACAATTTTACACAATGTATGCAAATTTGCGAATCCTGTGAGGGATATCATTTAGTTTCCATTGGTGTTGATGGCATTAGAATTTGGGATACACATAGCATAACTTGCCTATCCCATTTTCACTTGGGCAGCGATTGCAATTCCATATTAATGGCTAGACAAATGAATGCTTTAGTAACTAAATGTCCTCTCAAGAGAGTGGAAACACATGAAAGTCATTTGACGCTACTGCAAATGGATAAGGAATCAACTAAAAAAGCTGCAATTAAGGCGCAAAATGCACTGAAAAAGTTACTACCACTACACTCATCACTGCAAAATTTAGATCTGAGTACCCACTTAAACCTATATAAGGTAAAAATACATTTAGCCAGGACTCTGAACAATTGTACAAGCTGATTAAATCGCAAGTAATCGAAACCTCGAAACAAATGGAATCCCTCGATGCATTTAACGACATATACAATGATATTAAATAATCTAACTATTAGTTGAGTTGTAAACGTATAATTATTGGTAGATAATGAGTAGCAGCTGAACTAATTTGTATAACACTAGTAACCCGATAACAAACTGACAAATTAATCCCTTTCTTTAATCGCCAATCATTTCAAAATGTATACCATGTAAATTGTTAAATGATAAATTAATTGGTGAAATGTCCCAAATAAGTTGCTCAGCCGTAAATCCTTTGAGGTTTACCCATGGTACTTTTAATAGTCAGCGATTTTACATTGTTCCAATGCTTTTTCAGTAAACTCACAAGGAAGTTGATAGATAAGGTGATGTTGGCAATTAATTGCTCCGGAGTCATATCAACGTTTCCCACGGCCACTCCCAAACATAGAACTTTCTTAAGTTGAAATTTGATACTAGCCTTGACTTCCCTAATCTTATCCTCCATTTTATCATTGTGAGTAATTAGTGATGGAAATTTACCAGACTTATTGAGTCCAGGACCGAGTAATCTTGGAATTTGAGGGATTCTAGATTGAGAGGCCAAAAAGGCATCGTACTTCTTGGCCAATTTTTTGACCAACGCATTGTTACGATTAAACTTCTTCATGCCCTCCAAATCAATACAGTCAATGCCCAAAGCTTTTGCCTCATCGCAGTGAATCTCATCGCCAAAAATACAGATTCTACTGGATTGTTTGGGAATATTTGGTAAAATAACGGTGCCAGAAAAACGCTTATCTCTTTGAGTATCATAATCCTTCAACCCAATTTGGAGCTCCACCGTCTCTAAAAAACCTCTCTTCTTTTCCTTTGCCCCATGGAGTACTGCGGCTACTGCCTCCTTCAATTGCTCCGAACTCAGTTTACTACGACTATGTAAGTCCAGTAACGATAATTAAATATGGTAAATGCAGTTCAATATACATTCAAAGCAAAATTACATTACAAAGACATGGTATAATACTGGTGCATGATGCTATATTATGAAAAACAACATTCTATATGTACACTCAAATTAACCACATAAATAACTGATGCATGTGCGAAATATATAAAAAATGGATTCTTTTAAGTTAAAATGCAAATTGATGGAGATTTTTTTAACAAATTAGATTATTTAATGCCAACATTAAATAAGCGCAAATAATAGACACAATTTACAGTGTAATAATGCGATCCTTAACAATAGAATCACGATAACCAGTGCAGATTACAAAAAACAATATCAATCATAAAATTGTAATGTGATAGTATGTTAAAATGTGTCAAATATGAAGTTAAACCTACCTCATTGGTTGGGCTGGTACGCTGTAAGCCTAGTGACCATGGGGTGAAACCATGGGGACTAAACGCACTAATACTACAAATTCTACAAAATTTAAATGGTACTATATACTGTTTTAGGAATCTAATACCAAAATATTAATTTAGAAGGTGTCTGTATAGAAAAGTTTGCGTTTCTGTATATTTTTTCCATTAAAATTAACGTTCAAATTTATACAACGTGTATCCATTAAGCATATAAAAATAATCAAGTGTTTATTGAAAAAGGGATGATGTAAATGGGTTGATCAAAAAGGTAGTACCCCCATTGCCCTCTCCCCACTGTCACTCGCCTACACAAAACTCACATAGATATACATCACAGCAGCAACTTATTGCTAACCCACAGACAAAAGCTGCAATTATACACAAAAAAATAATACTTTCACAATTGAAACTGTAATATCGTCAAAAATACACTAGGCAAGATGGGTGAGAAGCGCAGAGCAGGTAAAACACATGTTTATCTAGACGAAAGCGACGAGGAAGAGGTTTACGACAAGGAAAAGGAGGAAAATGTTTCTGATAAGGAAGAAGAGGAAGAGGAGGAAGAAGACAAAGACGAGGGGGCTTCTCCAGAAGTACATCCAAGTGGCAGACCCAAGAGAAGAAAAGTGGCTCCAGTTGCAGAGGAAAGTGATGAAGACGATGATGATGACGATGATGATGACGATGATGATGATTCGGAGGAAGATTCGGAGGAAGATTCCGATGATGATGACGATGATGATGACAGCGATGAGGAGGCCGAAGAGCCTGATGAAGAAGAGGAGGAAGATGATGACTAAACGCAACAGCACTGGGTCTTAGTTATATCTTACCTCACATATTAACATCAAATTATTTGCATTAATTATGTCATCAAACATCATAAAGAGTCACACTAGTCAAAAAATTAACTGGGTTAGCTGTACAAATTGTCAATCGCCTCCAAAAGTTTTGTGTAGAACTGCCCAGTGTTATGAATGCTTTAAAGCGCGCGTTTTGCGCATATTTAAACAGACTCTCAGAACCAAAATCATGTCTAAAGTTAGTTCCCTAACGGCACAAAGCTTGGGTCAATTAGATCAACCATCTAAGTCAGGAATTATGGATCCAAAATTTAGCAATTGCAATGACAGTACAGTCAAGGAAAGACTCAAGGTTGGTATTCTCAGTTCAGATCATAAGTATGGATTGGGTCGTGGCTTATACGCTGCAAAACTTCTACTTCACTTGCTGTTGATAAGGAATGCCCACAGGAAGAGATTGTACGATTACATAACACCGGGTATCATGGGTAATAATGATATTTTAGATGACTTGTTACTAACTGATGACATGGAGATTACTGGTATATACATAATAGGTGATCAAGAATATAATTATGCTACCGATAATGAAAATGAATTAATTGGTTGTAAAATACAAGTAAAAAGGCTGTATGTAAGGAATCCGCTGCTATTGGAACAAATAGACAATGAGTCATTGGAAGCTGGTTCTTATTGCAGAAACTTGGAGGCAATATATTTGATTAAAAACATTCCAGTTGATCTAGTTTTAGTGGCAAATTGCTTAGAAGATGTCGCATTAGGTTCATTGTGCCATTCAATGCTTGGATTAGGCGGGGGGAGTATAATACGCAATCAATATCTACAACCATTAATCTCAAATGACGTGACTTCTTGTGGCTATAGAAAAGTATTATTCATAGGAAGACCTTTTAGGGATTTGACGGCTAAAGAGATATATTTGTTGGCCCGACATGAAAATCTTGTTAGCAATGTGGCATACAATTCATCAATACGTTATTTATATCAAATGGAATTTCTGTTGGATATTGGTGAGAAACATCCAAATTCCCTAAAAAATATTGCTAAACTTACGGCGGGATCGAACATCAATTGCACTATGGTTAATGTATGCGCCATATGTAAATTTGTAAGTAATCGTGACAATGGAGATATATGTTCTGCATGCCTGGAGATATCCAATATTTCCGAAAAAGCCAAGAGTTACCTCCATTCATTAATTTGACTCGCCATTGTGCAGAACTTTACATTTAATTTGGATCTGTATGACTGACTTTCTGTCTAATTTTTGCAATTATATTTAATTCTTTATAAATACACGGGTTAAATCTAATTATTTCACGAATTTGAGGAATATATAACATTATAACGCGTGTTTTATTGAATAAAAATTCAATTATGTGATAAATTATACATTTATGTGGTTTATTACAAATCTAATTGCGAACATTGTCGTCGAAATTTTTCATTATATCAAAAAGGTGATGTATCTAATGATCGCTAATCTATATTGTAATATTTAGTTGAATCATCTAATAGTTTCCTCAAATTGAACCGAAAATTTTAAAAATATCTATGTAACAATTTTTAAGTAGCAAAAATCATCTGCCTTCCAAAAAATATTTACCAATATAGAGTTACAATGTATAAAACTGTAAATTCGCCAATGCGAACAAAATATCTAATTATATACTATAAGTTTAAATCTATGATAATTTTTATTTTCAAAACCTTCAATGTAATTTCTTCTATTACTGTTAGGGCCGTAACGTAATGCTGTAATGCTAGTACAAATACTAAGCCCCAAATTATGGCAACATGTCATTTAACTTTAATTTTTATTTCATACTACAAGTTTTTATCAAAGGTAATTTTCCATTGTATATCATGTGATCTTGCCCAGTGCATAACTTAGTGATTGTGCGTGTGGGTAACGTATACCTTACATGAGATTTTGAAAATAAATTTCCTTGTAAATTATAAATTGATATTCGCTCTTAAATATTTAAAATGACTAAAAGGTTGGGTACAGACAAAATGGATCAAAAGTTCCAGTACGTACAGTAGGACAGTTAGAATGAATAACTCAGCAATTTACGATGCAGCCACGAAAGTGGTTTCGGTAAATTATTAATTGTTATGTAGGAAGCAGTGATTAAAAATAAACTTAAGGAATTTGAGAAGGAAAGTGTGGATGTAATAAGGGAGGTTGAAAAGGATAAATGCGATAAACAGATTGAAATTGATGACGATGATATGATCTCTAGCTGGAGGGAGAGGCGTGCAAAGCAATTGAAGGTGACAAATTGTTAATTTAGAGAATAAAGGATGAAATGCGAGAATTTATGGAAAACGGCCATGGCCAACTAGATAGAGTGGGGACTGAGGCAGATATTATCAAACTATCCACCAAAACTGAGAGGATTATTTGTCACCTAACTCAGGATGAATTTCGGATGTGCCAAACAATCGAAAGTGCTCTAACAAAACTAGCCAAAAAACATATCGAAACTAAATTTGTAAGGTGAGCTTTACAAAATTATCCAGCATTGAAGCGACGAAAGCGCCGTTTTTTACAGAAAAACTTGCAATACGCATCCTTCCCACCATCATATGCATTTTAAACGGAAAGGTGGAGGAGATAATCATCGGGTTTGATAAAATAGGAGGGATGAAACTCGATTTTGACATGCTAGAAGAGTTGCTGACATCACATAAGATGATTGTATCACATTTAAATGACTGTTAATCACCTAGCTAATTGTTTAAAAAGTTTTTAATCTGCGTTAATTGTTGTTGCAACACATCTGAATCCCATTTTGAACCATCTGATTGTAACAATTGCGTCAATTGCACTTTGTCAATCTGTTTAGGATAGTTCTCGATGATTGACAATACCATTTCGCCAAAAACTTCCCTAAATTGTAATGATTCATCTTTAAATGGTAGTATTGATGCGATTATTCCATCCACATTCAGCATATTTAAATCGACAACCTTATTGTTTACGAGGTGATAAATCAGCATTGTCGCTTTTTCTTTAGTCTGATGAGAACGATTGCTTACCCTGTGAGCGTGATTAGTTTCAAAAATGCTATTAAGCAGATTATATCTTCCAAATTTAGCGAAATCCTAAATAAATTAAATATCACCTTCCCAGACGGGGGATAGGAACTGACTAATGCGGACATCGTGGATATGATTGGGGATATATCATAAAAACCATCAATTCTTGAAAATAATTTATCCAAAAGCTGAATAAATAAATTGCTTACGCCTCTACTAAAAGCCTCATTTGAAACAACTTCATTGTTTCCCAATGCCGAAGTTAATATTTTCAGTGTCAATTTTACAATTTCCACATTATCAGATTCGATTAACTTCATTAATGTATTCAGTATTTCATTTCTAAATATAAATTAACTTACTTTGCTATGTCTAGTGAGTGAGCTGGATGTTCATCTAAGTATGATTCTATGATATAAAGATTTTTCATTATATTCGCATCATCCAATTGAAACTCTCCATTTACAAAACTTACAGTGTCCTTAATAGCAGTTTCTAATTGTTTTTCAGCTTCTTTAGTGCTCTCTAAGGCTTTAGTAAGAAAATCTAAATCTTCTTTACTCATTTTCTTAAATTTAGTTGTATTGTCATTGTCATTAGTATCAGATATGGCATTCTTTAACGTCCAATTTAGTAACTCTTTCCATTGACGATCTCCCATATTTGTTATTTGTGAATTTGTACAGAAAATGGTATGTAAAAATTATTAAAGTCACAAATAAAGCATAATGAGTCAAGCAATAATATGTGGCTATTATGTTATGTAGTAGACCCTGGTGGACGCGCAAGATCACGCTCGCAAGGGCACGTAAGCAGATAGATTTTTTGAACAAAAATGCAGAAAGATCACCAGATAATGGTAAAATTAATAGGTGTGGATTAAGTTCCGGATTATTCCAAAGAAAAGCCATTTTCAGGCGCCCAGTCGTTAGGATTCCATCTTTGGCACGACAATCAATAAATAATAGTAAGTATTAAACTATTATTTGTATATATAATTTTAATCCTTTAATTTCTTAAGGGGTTTGCTTATATAGTGAATCTTTTACTAATATAGACACCAACAATACCAATTGCCAATCTATATTTGACGAGACCAACAAGGAATCGATAATATCAGCCTCAAAATCCAGAAAAGAATTGAACAAAGGATTGTTATCTGTTTCTGAAAGGGGAAATGCTGCCTTCTGGGAATGCAAGCCATTTGTTCGTCAAGCAGAATGGCTATTCAATCATAACGTCAAATCTGTCATAAAGAATGAAGTCAGCGTTATTTCTCAAACAAATAATAAGAATTTTGAATCTACTAGTGTATATTCTAAGTCTAGGACTCCAAACTCACAAACAGAAACCGAAGATATTATACACAGACAATCAGTAGATGATGGATGTACAACAAGTGGAGATAATCAACAGCAAAGCTTCCCAATTTTCATAAAAGAAGTGCTGTCTAAGATACCAAATGCGCCTTATACGTCTAATTTGGAAGATAATTTTTCAATTGCCGAACAAATAAGTTTATTAAAGTCACAGCACGCAAACTTATTGTCATCCGATATTTCCCCTGAAAGTCTAAAAACTGCCGAAATTTTATTAAGCTTCTACCCGGGAATTGAACGTAAAGAAAGGTTAAATGAGGTGCAACAGTTTAAATCTGAAACTTTTGAATCACTTATACAAAAGGGGGGTGAAATCGATAAGATTAATTTGCTTATTAAGCAAAGGGCACTAGACGGCAATCTGACTGATTGTCTAGAAATATTAAATAAAATGAAAATCTACGGATTAAATCCCAGTGTACAGACATATAACAACGTGTTACTAAGTACTTGTGCCCTTAAAAATCCCAAATCTGCGCGATTTATCTACCTAAAAATGGTGGCAGAATCACTTACTCCAGATATTAAAACATTCAGTATACTAATCAAAACGCACGTACTGGCCAGGGATTTAAACTCGGCCTTTGCTCTGCAAAGGAAGATGGAAAGAGATGGCATTGCTAGTGACGTGGTTGTTTTCTCTATCTTAATTGATGGGCTAGTAAATAATGGCCATGTTGATCGTGCCTGGGAGACATATAATTATGCGCGAACTTGGCGTCTAATAGAACCAGACCAAGTGCTATTTACTATAATGATCAAGGCATGTTACAAAAATGGAGAAGTAGAGAAAGCACTGAATTTATATGATGAAATGATAGCTATGGGCCTCCACCCTACTGACTTAACTTATACTACTTTAATTAAATCTATGGGTAAAAGGAAGGGATTTATGGATAAAGCTTTCCACTTCTACAACCTGATGAAATGCGAAGATATGCCAATTACCAAATCTGTTTACCAGCACTTACTTAAGTGCTGCGGGAGGAATGGAGTGTATTCTCGAGCAGAATTAACACTAAATGAATATAAGAATGCAGGTTTTCAGCCCGAAGAAGTTGACATATACCATTTAATTATGTCTATGAAAAAGGGTGCCAGGGTTAAGGGATTGAGCGGTGTAACTATAAGGAAGGTTTTTGATATGATCAAAACAGCTGCTGATGGAGGTGTTGCAATAACTTCAGTTACACTAAATGGTCTGATTGAATTATATCAAGCGGGAGGGTTTTACAAATACGCAATTGAAGTTTTGGAAATATTTCCACATTTTAACGCCACACCCAATCAGCACACATACGAGATACTCCTCAAGTAAGTTTATGTCACATTTTATTTCTTGAAAACAAATTATTTATATTTTTAATAAATATACAATTCATATCGAAAGCCAATGATTAACCCCATTATTTACAGTTTACTTTAAAATAATTGATTGTTAATATATTATTTTCAGTAGGCAAACTTTATAAAGTTAACTCAAATTTAAACATAATTTCCGTTATACAGATTTTTGGGTAGCGAACTTAAGGAACCTGGAATGTTTTTCAACCTTTGGAAATTGATGCGCAGCAAGGGAGTAACTCCATCGCATAAATTAATGTGTTTGGCACTTCAAGTGGCACTAATGTCCGGTAAAATACGATATCACTTAGGTTCGAGTAAAATGACTCTAGAAGTATTGCGTGAGATGTACAATTTAAGGATTTTCCCTACACCTAAGCTTGTAACGGAATTGTACAAACGGGGGAAACACATAGTGGAGATTCACCTTGCAGTTAAGGATTTGGAGGAGTTACAAAGAAATTTAGTGCAGCAAAGGTGTAAAAGGGAAACAGAATTGCTGCAATCTTATGTAGACGAGAGGCAACTTAACTCTTACGCTCAGGGCAAGAAGCTGAATCAGCCAACTATGTACCACCGGCTCAGATCCAAGACATTTAAGCGATTAAAGCAACATACATAAATCACACAACACACAATGGCAAAGGTTAGGCTAATTTTTAATTGTGCACAATATTAGTACGGACATAAATAGAAATTGGTTGATTAGAATCTCAATAAGTAGTTGCCACAATATACAACGAAACTAACCAGGTCCAACCTTAGGTATGTCAAAATCTAAATAAGTTCCAACTTACGTTCAGTCAACTTTGACAGTTTTTGGTTAAACTGTTCAACCTTTTCGCGATGGGTCATTCTAAGATGCGATTCCACCCTCTTGGAACTGCGTTTTATCTGGGCAATTTTGAACGACTTCTCGGATTGCGTCAAGTGAGGATCCGCTTTGACTACATATGTGACAAACTTACTTTTCTCAATTCGTTCCTTGAGCAGACCATCATTGATTGACACTGCAGATTTTCCAGTTGAGTTGCTGCTGTTAGAAGATTTGGAAGAATCCAACGAAGAGGAATGGTTGTCACTAAGATTTGACATTCCTTATTCTTCCGAAAAAAATTAATAAATCAATATGATGAATGCCATGGTCCCCACAACAAACATGGCTGCATTGATGGTGAAGCTAGTGAACACGACCAATGTACTGTTCGACCTCCTCAACCTACACCCATATGCAATGATGCTTCCAATGGACGAATCCACGGGAGGTAGAAATAAAATTAAAATATTAAACCGTATCTTCAGCAATCACAAACTCCGCATCCGAAATAAAACTCCCAATTGCACTTCTAAAGGGTGTGTAACAAGCGATAACGCATCCAATAAGCGCACAGCCAATGAATGTGTAACAGACGATTATGCAGTTGTAGATTGTTCGGGAGATGTATCTCTGGATCAGATGCTCAAGGAAGCCGATAACCCAGAGTGCAAGTTTTACCACGTAAAGTCGATAATAGATCGCCTGGACAAAAACATTACGGGGTGTTTAATTCTATTGGCCAAAAAGCACAAGTACAAGCAGGGCATTGTGCCCTTTGCTGGAGGAGTGATTGAAATCGTGGATGAGAATGAAAGGTCTATTCAAGCAATGTGGGCCAGTACAACACTTGATACTCAATTGGATGCATTATTAGACGCATTTTGCATACGACTATGCGCACATGCTTATCAAATGTCACTCCCGCACATAAAACGGGTAAAACATGGTTCTAGACTAGTGTCTGTATATCATTCTGTTGCCCAGACGTTTCCGAGTTGCGCTTACGAGTTTATTAAAAACTCTATGAAGATGTCAATGCATGTGGATCGGCCCAATTTCACTGGGCAACACAGTGATAATCCTACTGTGCAATGTAAATGCACTAAGGATGCTTCCCAAATGGAATTACAAATGACATTTTATGGAATTTCCGAGTCGCGGTTCACTACTATGTACCAAAGCACATATGAGAAGATAATAACTCGTCATATTATCCAGGCAAATAAACCAGTTTCGCCATTTTACCTGATGAACCAGCCAAAAGATCATGATGATAACAATAATGATAAATTTAGAAGAAAGATTGGCCGAAAACTCAGATCATCTCTTGATATGGAATTTGTAGAAAATTGATACAAGGAACGCATAAAAGCAATAACACATAATAGCTAATATTTTATGCAACACGTTATACGGATTATGTATTATAATCGCCAACCGACAAACTCGCGAACATATAAGTAAATTCGGTTATTCGTATGAAACGACACAACAAGCCGGAAAGAAAATGACCATAACATTACATACCGATGAATAATTATTCACACTGATATTTATTTGTCTATATATTTATAACGCTAATGCAATTGCTGATAGCAATTGCTATCTGTTTTTACTACACCCACACAGGTTTGCCCCGCCTATGCCGACATAGGACATAGGGTACACTGCGTCTAAGATACTCAATCCGCCCTAGTCCAATCTACATGTAAGGTATACCCTAGCTAACCCATAGCTAGGGTATACCTTACGACTATATTAAAGAACCTCTAGTTGGTCTTAATACTAGAGACATTCCACAAAGTCATAAATTGGAAGGTGTGATTATGCCATGCATTGAACAAATATGTTTTAAAAGGGCACAAATATGTCATGAAAAGGCATTAAATAATATATATAAATAACATAGCTATAGCTCTATTCTTTTGTATGCATGCCAAGTGATGTAGTCTGGTGTATGGGTTAACATTAGATGCCCTATGGTCAGGTCAGGGTGAATGTGTGTAATAAATTATGTGAAACGGTCTACCGCATTTAAAATATCTTTTTTTTGTGCTAGACAACACAATTGCCATGCTTCCCTATTGGTTTTCCGGTGTCTACGTTATTTTAGCACGGGCAATTTAAGAAACATAGGCATATCCGCCCATATTGACTGTGGTAAAACCACTTTAACGGAGAGAATCCTCTTTTACACGGGGAAAATCAAACAGATTCACGAAGTGCGGGGTTCAGATGGCGTAGGAGCCAAGATGGATTCCATGGAATTGGAGAGGGAACGTGGTATTACCATTCAATCAGCCGCTACTTTTTGTAGCTGGAAGCTCAACGATGAAACTCCAATCAAAGATAAAGATTTAACTGACGGAGAGCCAGCTGGTAAGCCGACGCGTATGTTCAATATTAGTAAATAAAAATAGTGTGACTGATACAGGATACAATATAAACATAATAGATACTCCGGGACATGTGGATTTTACGGTAGAAGTAGAAAGAGCTTTGAAAGTTTTGGACGGTGCTATAATGTTGGTTTGTGCCGTTTCAGGAGTGCAAAGCCAAACGCTCACCGTGGATCGACAAATGAAGAGATATGAGGTACCTAGGTTGATTTTTATCAACAAATTGGATCGAGACGGTGCGGATCCCCTGAGATCCATTGAAGCAGTCAAAAAAAGGCTTGGTATCAATGCTGTTTTACTGCAAATACCAATTGGATTGGAGTCTAAGTTTTGCGGTGTTGTGGATTTAATTACCCAACGTGCTTACACTTTTAAGGGTAATTGGGGTGAACAAGTTCAGGTAATTGATGTTCCCTATGATTTAAAGGAGCAAGTGATTGAACATCGCAATAATCTTATATTATCTTTGGCAGATCTGGATGATGATATAGCCAATTTGTACCTAGACAACAAAGAGATACCGATCCATTTGCTATACAAGGTACTAAGAAAGTGTACTATTGATCGCAAGATATCGCCGGTTTTAATGGGTTCGGCCAAAGGCAATATTGGCGTACAACCCTTATTGGACGCTGTATGCCGATATTTGCCTAGTCCGTTAGAAATACCCCAAAAGGCCTTCATAGAAGATGGGTCGGAAATACAATTGCAATGCAGTGATAGGTTGCCATTTGTGGGCTATGCTTTCAAGGTATTAGAATCTGTATCGAACATGGGTCAATTAACCTTTATCAGGGTCTATCAAGGACAATTGAGGCAAGGAATGTCATTGTTGATTAATGATGGTATGGGTAAAAGGCAATCTGTTAAAAAGCTGTACAAAATGCACTCCAATGAAGTAATTAATGAAGAAAATGCTGCATCCGGGGATATTGTTGCTGTTAGTGGATTGTTTTGCAACAGCGGCATGACTCTAACTGATGGGAGGGTTAAATGTTCACTCGGTTCAATGCATATTCCCGAACTAGTTGTTTCATTCTCTATTAAGACTCCAAATTTCCAGGTGAATAAACCATCCATTCACATGATTGATTTGTTTTAAAAGCTTACATAGGATCTCGACAAATTTAGCAAGGCAATAAACAGATTTCAGAAAGAGGATCCAACGTTTCGAGTGCACACAGATCCAGAATCTAAGGAGACAATAATTTCCGGAATGGGAGAACTGCATTTATCTATCTACATTGAAAGAATGAGGAGAGAGTATGGAATTGAGCTCAAGACCGGGCGGCCTCAGGTCAATTTTAGGTAACAACCGCACTAAAATTTAAATAATTGTCATTTGTAAATGTACAATTATTTATTGCATGGAAAATAATACTGACACAGAGAAGCAATAACCAAACGAGTCGATTACAATTACACACATAAGATACAATCAGGAGGCGCTGGTCAATATGCCAAGATAATTGGCTACTTTGAACCAATTGAGGATGATCCAAATGATTTTATGGATGTTCAATTTAAGTCACTACTTGTAAACTGTTGTTATTGATGCAGATTGGGAATGATGTGCCGCCAAATTATGTTCCGGCCATACAAAAGGGGTTCATGGAATGTGCTAAAAAGGGACTTTTATGCGAAAAACCCCTGGTGAACACTAGGTTCGTAGTAAGCGACGGTGCCAGCCACGAAGTGGATTCGTCTGAATACTCATTTAAGCAGGCAGCAATTGGCGCTTTTAAGTAAGTTTAATAATAATTAAAGGAATTTTTATCTAAAGGGCGACCCTGTGATTCTGGAACCAATAATGAACGTAGAAGCATTGGTGCCCGCGGAGTTTCAAAGTGCAACGATTTCATTGTTGACAAGAAAGAAGGGGGTTATTACCAATACCGTTAGGAATGGCGAAACTATTGCTATTCACGCAAATGTTGCTTTGAAGGATATGTTCGGATTTATAACCGATTTGAGGTCTGCTACACAGGTGTGTAATTTATATAATTTTTATACCAATAGATTGACTAATCAATTAGGGACAGGGCGAGTTTTCTATGGAATTTTACCAGTATCAGGAAATGACCCAATGAACTAGCGTAATTGTTTAATCGTATAAACAAGTATTACCATGAGTTGAGTCGGTGTGTTGGGTATTTATTATTAATTGTTCTGTTAATTTTTTGAAAAAAACGTAAAAATCCTGGTGTTTTATGGTGATACATTAACCATAATACTTGTTCTGGTGCTGATATGTTAAATTATAATTGGGCAAAATAACCCATTAGCAGCTCCCATGCACCCATTTTGTGTCGCTTTGGGTTCTTTGGTGGAGGATTCTGTACAATATGTCGATTTGGTCAAACTTACAACGCTCGCCTCCACCAAATCATCTTACATTGTTATAGGGAGGGAAGGTGCCGGCAAGTTTATTTAGCAATCTATTTTCTGACCAAGGAATTGGAGTTGACTTTTGATAAAATCAGTTTCGATGATTTGCAGAGTCTGCATCTCAAAGATTTTGACACACTGGTTATTAAATTCGGCACTAAAGTAACTAGACTATTTGAATTAGATAACAACATGGACAATCGTAGTTAACGATAGAAAATCGTTACTAAATTCGCTTTTAGCAGCATATAAAACTAGGTCATTACTCTATTTCAAAAATGTAAGGTTGAAACCCATTGATATGAATATCACCAATAACGACTGACCTAGACAAATCTACCTGTGTTTGAGGTAAAAGAAGATGCCAAAGAGGATGAATATTCGAAGCATGAAGATTCAAAATACGCTCTACTTTTTCCTAATACCAAAAAAATTACATTTTGTGGTTACTATTTTTACGTGCCGGATAATTTCCAAGGTAAGTTTAACCAGACCCAGACGTGACATTTATGCATGGTAAAATCTTAAACATGAAATCGGAATTCGGTAGTATGAAATTACAGATAATGAACCCTAAACCAATCGGCAAATATTCTATTTACGATCTATCGAATTTGGAATTATACATAATATCTGCTCTAGAGGGATTTAGGGCTAGATATATCAATGTCACGGTTTTAGATCGTGGTATTTTTGACAAAAAGATGAATTTGAACGACGATACTTCCTGCTGGACTGGATACTACATTTATGCCAGAACTCATACATCCCTCTGGGCCTATTATCATTTGAGACGATTGTACATCCCACCGCTGCTGGATTCTTACCAAGATATAATTTTTGAGTTCACTTCAGAAAGCATTATTAAAAATGCCAATTCGTTTTTTAATCGTACCACCTATCCTCCAGATTCAATCGCCTCCAACAAACGGCATGTCTTTTTTACCGACGTAATCCAAGCCAACATGGACTTGTTACTCTACGATTATAGCTTTTACAGCAGAATCTCTAGATTACTATCCTTGAAGGTATTTGTACATTCTCGCAAACAACACTATTAAATATTCACATTTAGGTTACATATCACTCTCTTATAAATGATTTCTCCTCTTCTCTAATTGATTTACTAATAAAAGGTAAGTTGCCAACTAGTGTAGGCGGATCTGCATTTGACGTTGAGATTACTACTTGCAAAAGTAACATGGTTAGAGAATGTTCAGAATTCGTTAACATCATAAAATTGAGTGTCCCTGGGCTATCTAACCAAAATGTTGATGGCAAAGATGCCACAATGAGGAGGTTAAGGATCTTTAACAAGTCATTGGCATCACATTTGGCGCATACAATTGATAAGGGTATGGCTATTCTGTCTTGAAGTTGGAAACCTCCAATTATTGTGCTGATTATTTGTCCTTATCGTATCGTTAATTATCTAGGTGATAAGTTTGGCGTCGGAGTTATTGGCAAGATTATCGCTAGCAATACAAACCTGAATCAGAAGGTATGTCTTATTTAAAGAAATAAAAATCATTTTTAAATTGAAATTTTAATATAATCTAATTTAGTCAATTGAGGGAATCCTTCACTATTTTTGCCATGCAATTGATAGGAATCTCTCAAGCGATTACTCACAGAGTACCCTTAACAAAATTTTTGAAATATGTACTCTATCCGATCTTTGGCATGTAAAGTGCCAACTACAAGCGGAGATGCTATCATTAACAATAAATTCTTATCCTTTCTACTGTTTGTTAGATTCAGGATATATTTTTTCAAAGATGCCATCGTAAGCAAGGCAATCACTCAGTACTGAAGCCTTCGTGGAGCTATTGTCAGCATTTATGCTCGTATGCGATCTTGATATGAAATTGATAATTGTTTCAAGATTCCTACAAACCTATAATTCATTCGATAACTCGTTATTGCCAATTGTATCTTCCATAACTAAATTGCTTGGTAAAGATATATCTAGGAAATTGACTTTACATCTACTAATATTAGCAACTAATTCCACATGTACAAACGATGAGTTTAAGGAGGAGTTTATAAGGCATGGGATTGCAGAAATTTTACCCAGAATTTTAATCAATCATGTACGCAATTATTTATTTAGGACTCTATGGTCGTGGAAGCAGCGCTTAAATTGATGATAAACCTCACAAAAAATCCCGATCATATCAAGGCTTTCATCAGTACAGGAGCCTGTAAAGTTGTATCCGATCTATTTTCCAGCCAAGAAAATGTGTGTAATTTGTCGGATGCCTCCGCTATTATTGGACAAGTTTGCAATTACAATTTTGCTAAGAACCATTTATTCGCGGATTGCGCCGAAAAGATTTCTAATTTGATGCTTGGCGGTAACACTAGCCCCCAAGTAGTCTTTGCATTATATCAATTGGCCAGTTGCAACTTTTACAACAAGTACATTATTGGTGAAAAGGTATTCCCCATAGTCGCCAAATTACTGCAATGTGATGATCCGCTTCTATTTGGAAATTCATTGAGATTGGTAATTGAACTTGCCCATTGTCCCCAATTTTCAATGAGAGAAGAGATTGGATTGATGATGGAGGCTGTTAGTAGGTTTTCTATGGACAAAAGATTTGCTGAACTTATCGATAGATTTAAATACGTGATATCAGCCTCGACCAGTAGTAGATAAAACAACTTTACGCAATATAATTTTACACAATTGTAGAAGTTGTGGCTAATGCAAAATTTATACAAGGTTTTGAGATAGTTAAGTCAGTTATCCCTAATATATCGTTTTGGGGGAACCCCCTTGTTTATTAGCCAAAGAAGTGAATTTGAAAGCTCGGATAGCTGAATCAACAGTAGCTTACACTGGATATATCGCAGGTGTACTGAAGTAATTTCCAAGATAAACCGAAATAAAGTAAAATCACTGCCATGGGCTGAAAAAACAATGTTGCGATTTCAAGTTTTGTAAAATATTCTATCGCCTTAGGCTTTGTATTTGTGTATTTCAATTTTTTAATACATTTAAAAATTCTTTTCTGTTGAACATTCAAATTGCGACTGGGATTCAAATATTTACCACACCCATGAAATTTGCTAAACATGTGGTGTCATACATACTCAACAATATTTGTGTTAACATGTGTTAACTTTTTTTCAAATAGGCAATATAAATAGTTACTATGAAAATAGAGTCATTTTTCCAATGGCGTAATTTTATGAAGCCAAAATTGTAAAGTATATTTAATGTAGACCTGGTGGAGCTCGTATTTATAATCCTCCCAAATTTAATTTAAACGAATATGGATTTAGACGCTTCGCTAGGAAACCTCCATACTTTAAATTTAGAAGATATCAACATCCAGTGATCACTACCAACTACCAACCCCTGCCTATAAAATACAACCGAACTATATTCATCAATTATTCGTGGGATCACGCCACTATTGTTCACCAATTAAAGGAGGATATTGAAAAGGAATTTAAGGGTATGAATTAGTTTCACTTAGGAATTAAAGTGGAAACAATAGGAAATGATGAGGGGATGTTTTCTATTCAATCTGAGTCTGGCAAATTACTTTATAAACTCGGGAAGGATAAAAAATCTACTATCGTAACGCCTGAAATTTGCAATTTATTGCATAATTCATTGTAAAATGGGGTTTTGTAAGATAAATTTTTCAGCTACTGTACAATTAGGGGCATATTGCCTTAATTTTTAGTTAACTATTTCTAGTCAACTTGCGACTGTGATATGTTAGATTCATTATCTCCAAGTTTCAACCTTTCTATGCATTTCCTAATTAATTTAATATCCAAAGCCCGAAATTGTACATTTTCATCAGCCTTATTCTTCACAGTCATTAACAAACTTTTCAATGTATTTTTTACATTGTTTTTCATTTCTACAATGTCACATGGACTAAAGTTAGAATTGGGACTAGATAAGTCCACTCTGTATATTTTGTCTAGGGAATTGATAGATGATGACAATTCCATGGGTGACATTTCCTTTGACATCTGTTGGGCCAGGGTGCAAAATTTAGCTAAAAATCCCTTCCTCAATACGGAGGACTTTGAATATGCCTTTATCAACACGGAAACATCCGTCGCAGCGAATTTACAATCGCAATTCTCCAATTGGATTGAGAAGTTGGTGAATAATTTATCATCTACAACGCCAACTTTTGCCAACCCATTCAATATGTTGCAATAATTTTGCGGGATGTAATTGGAGAAATCATTAACATAACATAATTTGACCGAACAAGCTTTATAAAATTTTGTTATATTTTGATCTTTGAAGTTGTGATTGAATTTTGCAAATGCGGCTAATACGTTGCCATAGCACTGAGGTGTAAAATCGTCCAATTTGTCTATAAGATATTTGGCAGATACAACAAAACTGTTTTTGTGGGGATAGTCAATTTTAGCGTAAGCATTTAAAACATTAATTATACCTCTAGGAGTAAATTCTAATATTCTATTAACCAAATTGCAACCAATTCGATAGTACAATCCTTCATTTTTAATTCCCAATTTACCATACCCATTTGCAATATTGGAAATACCCTGTACAGTAATACCTCCATTATCTAATCGAGCTGATATAATTGGGATTAATCTGTTCAAAAATGTTATATATTTATCCCTATCCGATGAATTACACGCCAACTTGGAGATAGAATTTACAATGTTTGACAATGATTGATCTGAGAAATGATCCTTTTGAGAGTCAGCCGCCTTAATCAACAAATTAACATCCCTTTTCCTATTATTCTTCCTGTTACATAATGCTGTAATGAGCATAGACGTGTCTTGTTCAGTGAGATCCCTTGTGTTTACAAATTGTTTTATAGGCTTGTTTAAAAATAATTTTGATGATGGATTGAGCTTTGTTAGTGAAAAAATTGCATTACTTGATTCCCTAGCCGTAATTGAATCTAGACAACTATTTAATCTATCCGAAGCTGCGTTTAAAAAACTTTCATTGTTATAATTTAGGTTGGAAAAGGAATTCAAAATTGTGCATACATCTCTAACGTCCAAGCATTTTAGTAAAAATGGTCGTTTGTCATCCTTATCATAAGTTATTAGTTTATTGGTTATCTTTCTGAGGTAATCATGCGATACTATGTCACTCCTTTTACTTAAAATATTGATACAGCATGCGATCATGGAGCCACTTAACCTAGGGATTACACAAACAAACTTTTTAATTACCCTTTCAGCGTCCGAGGCTGATTTCAAACGGGATATTTCATTAGCTAAGAAAGGATACTTCATGAATGGGGAGTGGATGCGCACTGACCATGATGTAATACTTGAATTGTGTTATACAATCATTCTTAAATACAAAAAGCACATGCAAGAATTTACATTGAATTAAAATTTTAATTTAACTTGTGGAATTTCTATATGTCTCATCCATTCCTAACGAGTGGCTATAAATTTGCAGAACTGTTAATATAATGTAGTTGGATTACCAATGTGTACTTGTTAATCCGAGTCTAACAACGCATTTTCCAATGTTTTTTATTAATATATTACTAATACTCACATATTCCCATCACACATCCGGCATCAAATATAGAAATAGGAAATTAGCTATCAGTGATAAGCATGCTGAATCAATAGATAATAGAAATAATGTTTTACAATACATGAGAGAGATTTGCAGCATGTCTATCCCCTCTTTAGGTGTTTGGAATTAACTTAGAATTTTTAGGAATGGGATATGACGCGGTAATTGGAGATCCTCTGGGAAATTCAGATTCACATTCTGACATAGGGTATAAATTACCAATCATATCAATTCCCATTAAGAAGTGGGATTATAATAAATATTTATCAACATCTTTTAAAATAGACTCATTTTTCAGTGATAAATGTAATGTCAATGGGATGTGGATTAGGAAATCTACTTCATGCGAGCAACGGGCCATAGTAATATAAAATTTATTTAGCCATCCTTTATGAAAACAACTGAATCGTTACATTTGAATGATACGCATGATGCGGGTGATTTGATGAATAAAAAAGTAATACAAGTCGCAATAAAAAATAATACATTGAAGAAAACTTTAAAGGGGAATATTCATACAAATGTTGATAAATTAATCTGTTCAATTTATGAAGCAGGAATTATTACTCCAAATGAATGGTAAATTGAAACTAATTTAGGAATTATACTAAGGAATTTAATAGTGCCGTTAAGACGCTACCAGAAAATTTTGATAGACATGAAATATACAATACATGTCCGGTAAAACTTTTTATAGAAAAATCTGAAGATTTTAGATGTTCTAAAGTTGTAAAGCCTTGGATTAATTTTTTTAAAAAGTTTGGAACTCACATAATAACTTCAATTTTAGTTGGTGAGAAATAAAATATTAAGGCGGACAAATGTTAAATATGGAATTGTATTCCGATATGACAGATAAAATTGTCGGTAAAAATTTAGAGAATGGTGACTCTAAGTCCGCAAATAAAAGTAATTATAAGAATTTGGTTTCGACAAAAAAATCCATTTTTGATCAATGGTCTATTGGCGGTGTACCTAAAGGTAAATTATTCTTGGGAAATTCTGCAAATATGAAAGGAGAATATTCAAACTGGGCAAAATCTGTGTATGAAAACCCAATGCCAATCCATTGTGGATTGGAGGAAATATTTGCAATCTCCGATGAAAAAGCTTTTAAAAAACTTCTAAAGCCTTACAGAAATGCAATTAAATACTATTACGAACTGCTTGGACCTCCTAACAAAGTAGGCAATATGTCAATGGGTGTATTTAACTCCCTAAACAAACTGGTAATAACGGTTCTAATTCATAAGTTAAGTGGAATGAGCATGATAATACAACATGGAAAATACCCATTTTCCCATTGTAAGGATAATGAAGAGGTAGTAGCTGGGTTTTCGTTGCAAATTGTTGATGATAAAATGGAATTCGAACAATGTGAATCGGGAAGGTATTAATTTTGTAACTTAGAGATGGATGCATGGGAAAGGGTGAAGCTGAATCTTCATTTACGTTCATATTATGTTCTAAAGAGCCTAATGAATTAATCACATCAATAGCATATAATGATCAAGAGGTATTTGTTTGTAACCTAGGTAAATTGCCCTGATAATTACATTATAGCATTAGGATATACTGAGTCTATTAGACACGTTAAGGGGGAGAATTCAGTATCTAGAGTATGTAGATTGAATTGGGATTGTTTGTATTTGTTATTTAAATATTTTTAAATAACAAATGGTATATTGCGACTAAGATTTAGTGTAATAGAGGTGATAGAAACTGTGGCAGCAAAGGTAAAAACACCTGGGTAATGTGTGTACATGAAAGCGTGCCTGGAATTATGGTAATATAATATCAATCAGAATTTTAAAAGTGAAAATTTTACGGAGCTCGACAGACTTATTAGAATCTTCAAATGATTACTGATGAGACGGTACCCCCTAAAACAAGTAATAACAAACCGGTGTTGGGTTGGTATATGTTTTGCTATAGGTTTAGATAAAATGCCTGGTGAAAACGAATATAATTTTTCACTAACGACATTTAGTCCATCTGGAAAATTAGTTCAAATAGAATATGCGCTGAATGGTGTGGCTAAAGGGTCACCCACAATTGGAATTAAAGCGAAAGACGGTGTTGTTATAGCTGCAGAAAAGAAGATGTCATCGACATTGATAGATGATAATTCATTCAACAAAATTGAACATTTTACAGAAAATATCGGAGTTGTAGCTGCGGGTATGCCTGCAGACTTCCGTATAGTAGTTAAGAAGGGCAGGAAGGAGGTATTATTAATATCAATTAGGCTATAAAACATAAGTTACAATATGGAGAAAATATTCCCGGGGCGCAATTGGTTAAAAAGGTTGCGTCTGTTATGCAAGAATACACCCATTCTGGGGGAGTTAGACCTTTTGGTATATCACTTTTAGTTGCGTCGTATGTGTATATTTAATTTAGTTATGATGAGAATGGGCCGCAGCTATTTCAAATTGATCCTTCAGGTGCATATTTTCCGTGGAAAGCAGCTGCAATCGGGAGTAGAATGCAAAGTAATAAGTCTTTTTTGGAAAGGAGGCATAGCAACGATTTAGAATTAGAGGATGCTATACACATTGCAATTTTGACACTAAAGGATTGCTTTGAAGGAGAATTAACTAACAAAAATATAGAAATCGGGATTGTTGGAAAAAGCAAAAAATTCGAAATTTTAACTCCCGACATCATAGCGGACTACCTCAGTGAGATCAATTAGATGACAGATCCCCCAATAGTAAATTTGAATGAAAACAAGCCTTTGGGGGATATCTTAGTTGAATTTATAGGACTAAATAGAATTTGTAATTTTTCTTTGATCTAGCCCAGTCTAACTTTCGGCGTCATGTAGAACTTATTAAATCTTCCACAAATGTTATCGAACTGTTACAAAATATAAATCACACAAATCAAGTAGTCAAATTGTTGAATACAGGTCCTTTCACAATTGGGAATATTTCAACCTTTCGAGCGAAATGGCCATGAAGCCTATGCTTTTGCCGATATAAAACGGGGTGCCAATCCAGGTGACGTGAAAGTGGAAATTAGTGTTAAAGAACAACGACCAAATTGCAGTTTTGGCGCAAATGTAGATTCTAGGAGCAATGCTGGTTTCGTAAATCATAAATATATGTAGGAAGCAAAGGCTACAATACCTGGATTCATGGGATATATTAATAATTTGGAATTAAATGCCAATATTTCAGGGACAAGTAGTAACCAATTGGATGTAAATTGGTGTTAATTTAGTGTATTTTAAACATTCCTCAACCTTTCGGATTCAATATTTATGGATCACTACAGTTGTTCAAGACCATGCAAGATAACTCATATCAATCATCCTTCTTTGCTGATATAAAGGGTATGTAACCGTTAAATGCCATCTAATTCCTACGCATCACAGAGATTTATGCATTTATTGTATCTAATATCATTAAGGTCTAAATCTATCACTAAGAGATTCAAAATCAAGACATTGCTTTAGCTGGGGGACTTCAATTAGGGACCTAGTACCTCTGTATAACGATAAGAGAAGAGCATCAGAAAGGTAATTAATCGTAATGATTCAGCATTTTATCTAGTTGCGGTAGATCTATAAAAAATTCTGTGAAATACAAATTTCACAGAGATGAAATTGAGACGGATCAAGTACCGATATCCGGAAATGCAACCAGTTGCTCATTGGTAATAATTCAGTTTTACCCAGGAATTTGGAATTGCAGGGGGAGATTCAAGATTTGCCAAATTCGAAGCAGAAGCTCTTTACGCCAAAAAGTTAAATGATTTTATGGTTTTCAATCTAATGGCAAGTGTTGGTTATTTGAATCATTTACCCGTATACCACAAGAAAAGTCATTTGCTGGATCGGTTCTATTTTAGTGGTACATCAGGCAGCAGTCGTTTATTTCGCGGGTTTTCTAAATTAATTGGTCCTTTTGATACAGGTATGAAGCTTTAAAGACTTGATTATGCCTTGAAAAGCTGATGTGGTCTTTTTAGTTTAACATCAATTTTAAAACCTATAAATCTCAATATATAACTCGTGTCTAACATCTAATTGATGTGGCTTGGCTTATTTAGGGTTTAGAAATGATGATGGACAGTGGAAACCCTGTTATGATTATTTGGGCGGCGATTACTACAGTAACGTCCAAATAACAATGTATTTTTTGAACAAAAAAGTCCCCTTTTTCCAGTACCTAAAACATATATCTAGGCCCATGTTGTGCACTAATCTTGGCACTCTATCATCCCTTAAAGGATCGGATTTATCGAATATTTACTCCCAAGCCGCAAACGATTTAAGAGCTTCAGTTGGTGCCGGAGTATCCATGAACGTTGGAACAGGGGTTTGGCTTGAATGTTGTATTTCTTATCCTTTATTATCACAACAAAATGATGTACCATCGAATGTTCATATTGGTCTCCGCTTTAAACCAAGCTGACACTCATTTTTTAATTTTAATTTAGCACAGCGATCAAGCATATATATATATATAATATTAATTTAATACATATTTTGCATCTCAAAACTATTGATAGTTGATTTTCATGATAAAATTACATGTAAAATGATATGTGTATATTATTAGCATCAATAACAAGTTTAAAATTGCTACTGGTCATATTTGGGAGCCCTTTCATTTGGATCATGGAGATATGTGCTTACAACTGGAATGGTTAGCATAAACCCAGCCAAAGCGGCATAAATCCCTACTGAAGGCAGTCTCCATCCAGGTTTCGGATTAACAGCTTCATTAACAACATTTGGATTGTATTTTGTTCTTTTATATTCCGGAATTGTCCTCAAGATCCTAGATATACGATACATTTTTGAAATTATACAATTTAGATTCTAACGGACCTTTATAAATCACATGGACATCCACTAGTAATACATTATAATGGGGTAAACAACATGAGCCTTCCCCTTTCAATTAACACATATATAAATAATGTTGCACATTTTGCAATTAAACAAACAAAATTGTTTATCATCGCAATTAACATTATACACACCCTAATATTGGTAGCTGGATGTGTCAAAAGTAAAGATGCTTCCGAACCATTTATCCTTGATGTAGATGATAATCCAATGTAAATATAATGTGATTTAGAATCTCAGGCCTCTTTCATTCCTCTGATAAGATACCCAGACAAATTTTTGATAAATTAGAGGGGGAAATATTGAAGGATGAATTGGAATACTGTACAGATGGTATCAGTGTGTGTCCAGATAATTGGGAATTTATTAATTCCACGGGAATGTGTAGAGCACCTATTGATTATAATGGATTCTGTGATAAATTAATGGACTTCTCATCATTCACCGATGAAGCTAAAATTGATTGGGCTTCCTCTTGTGATGTAAATGGGCGTTTATTTAGGTTCATTGGAAAAGTTGTAGTGAGTCGAGAAAGGATAGTAAACAAGTGCAAAAGGAAGATTGGATAACGACTTGTAAAAGTGGCTATAATGTAACTAATGTGTTTATTTAGTTGTCTCTGTGCCCATACGGATTTAAATTTGATGGAGTCTCACATTGTATACCAGGTTTTTAATAATTAATCTAGTTTACGGAGTTTATCAAGGTTTTTGAATAGTTTATTAAGGGCCCTGTCTGGTAAATATTGATTTTTCGACATTTTCTGAAGGAGATAAAATTGAATGGAGTGTAAGTGGCACAATATTTAGAAATCGTGTAAAGCATACTGGCCTTGCAACGTAAAACAGCATATTATTTAGGATGGAAAATTTGAAACTTTCACTGAATGTCCTATAAATTGGGAAATTTATTCTGGCTATTGTATGCCGCCTAAGAATTACAAAGGCCCATGTAACTCTAAAAATAAATTCACCTATTACACACCAGGTATTAAATATTTTATCAGAAATGAAGAAAGACTTTTGTGTTAAGTGTCAAATCTATTGTGCAAATGAGGACTCTGCATCTGTAGATACTAGTGATCAACAACATAATCTAAATTGGAATAAACCGTGTCCTGAAGGGTGGATGGAAGTAAATAGGGGCGATGAGGTAATTTATGGAAAAATTAGATTTGGTGTAACCCTGGGAGTGAGGTTAGAAAATGCCACGGGGAGGTGACATTTAAATCGGAAACTGCTAAGCGCGCATGGGCTTCTTATTGCGATCAACCATGGGAGTCTATAAATAAGGATAAATACGACGATAAAGTCCAATTGTTAATTAGGGGGTTTTCTGGGCCGCTATAATAAAATTTTTAATTTCTTAATGACTACTTTGTAAATAATTGCTAAATTTTTATAATTTACCAATATTAACCATTTAAATTTGCCAATCTTTGGTAAACTAGATTCATTTGTAGTAATAAACATTTTTTAAAAAAAGTTATAATTATTCTACAATGATTTTAATGAAAATATCATTGAAAAAATAATCTCCAACTAGCTCGTTGATGCGATGGCAAAGATGATTAGGCATATGGCTATAAGTTTAATTTTCGGATTTGAATTTAGAAGAATAGTCAACATTCCCAATTTTGGCAATTTGTATAAGGTAGTTCCCAAAACATGAGAACACTTTAACCATCTTTGTCTATTCCTATACAAACTACGATCATCAACATTGTTATTATCTCCCTTGGTCAATATTGAGTAGAGTCCATTGATATCTTTATGTACATTCATCGCACGATGTACAATGGGAATTTCCCTTTGATCAATCTAAATCAGATTGCACATTATGGAATCAATAAACAGGAACTATTAAATATACATTTAAACAAATATTTAAGTGATACATAGATGTTATATAAAGGGAGTGAATAATTACCTTGAACACAATAATATCTCCCGCATTGATAGTGTTGTTTTTCTTAAGAAAAAGCAAATCTCCACGAACAAACCCGGGCTCCATGCTACCACTAAGAACTACAACTACTGGTGAATCAGTCCCTATGTCTAATAACTCATACCCGTGGCATATATTGCAAATTTCCATACCATTAAAGCAGTTAAAATTACACAAGATAAGACTAAAGTTTGTTCAACAAGTCTTCGCCATTGCTTAAGGGTATCTTTAAGGTCATTATACTTGCCTATAACCTCAGCTTTAATGTAATCCATTAGTACACCCCATCAGTAAGCAACCATAGGAAATGCTGTAAAACAACATGTGGTAATGAGTTTTCCTCTTTTCCTAAGCGCTTTTGAAAAATGTAGCTGCGAACCTATATATCTTGATAATGCTAATGCTGGTTTCCCAAATACCTTTGATATATCAAATTTTGGTGCGATTGGAGGTGTGAATATTAGAGCACAATAGGATAATGGTGTTCCTGACTGTGGCAGAATCGTTGCATAATCTAAGTCAAATGTGAATGATGAATTTCCATCCGCATCAGGTGATCTTCCTCCCGACCAACCATATAAACTCCCCTTGTCACTTCTTCTACCAAAGCGATGTGTATCATATCCAACCAACGCTGAGTTGTATGGCGTTTTAATGTTTTTTAAAAAGACCTCTGGAGATCTACTATATGGCCTTTTAGCTACTACTTTACATAAAACGCCCTGATCAGTTTTCGCCAAATGTTCCTGGGGGACCTCCTCTGCATCATCTATTGCATCCAGCAAAGTGAAATTGGCAGCAACATTATCATCAGAATTAGCATCTACACTTGCATTTGCAGGCTTTTTATCCTTAGCTGCTAAACTAAATGGCAAATAAAGTGAAAAACAAAAAATTATTTCGAAATAGTTTATCATCTGCATTATTAGTAATGAATCTTGAAATTGAAAATTAAGAGCCATTATAAATCTACTAATGTCTCATATTGAAAAACCTTTCAAAGGTTTAATTTAAATGATTTCCCTAGAATAGATCCAATTAGAATTGAAATCCCTACTAAGTAATTCCGATCAAAAAACTTTTGGCAATCAGCAGGATTGTCCAAATTAGTTTTAATCAAATTCCTTATTAAATAACCCATAGCTCCAAGGGTCGAAACATAATATATTGGAGATAATTCTGCATAATATCCTGTGATGGCTAAATTAACCGCCATTTGTGTAGTTAACGCTCCAGATATTTGTTTAGTCTTTCCCCCCCTAAATTAAATAAATTCGACCATTTAAGTGCCGTAGATTTTAATTTTAAGTGCTCGTCGTGCATTTTGTCTTGATGCGCATAAATTGTGTCGTAAACTAATGTCCATAGGATACTAAATCCGTATAAACATATTGGTGAAATCCAGTTTCCTATAAAAAAAGTTCCACCTTTAATTGCAGTCCAGGCCATTATAATTCCAAAATTGAAAGAAGCACCCAGAAATACTTGGGGATGATATGTGTAGCGCTTCAAAAGTGGATATACTACGATCATAACTAGTGCTGAGAATCCCAATTTTATCCTAAATGCTATATTAATTACGTAGTTGGATCAAATTGAAATAGTAGAGCCAGGCATGAAGTTAAGCTTAATAATAGTGGAATTGATGCTAAATCAATTTAACTTTACCTTCATTTACAGATAATTCTCCAGAAGCAAGCGGTCTTGTTTTCGTCCTTGAGACATGTTTGTCAAATTTTCGGTCAAAAATATCATTAATAATACATCCAGCGGTACGGGACGTGATGCAACCCATAAATAGTAGTCCCATTTTATAAAGTTCATTTATTGTAATTTCATATGGGCAAGCTAGTACAGCACTGGTTAGTACCGGGCATGCCATCAAAATGATAGGGAATGGACGGTGGAGTCTTTGGAGTCTAAAATGGGCATTAAGTTTATTTAAAGTGAAAAAGTTAGAAAATGACTTTCTGGCAATTAATAGTGGTAGCTTTTGTGTTATCGGGGGTATAATTTCTCCACTGTTATAGATTATGTTACATTTCATAATGGCGCGTGGCCTGTTTAATTTTTGTATAGTACAATAATGCCTGCCAATAACACCTTTTATACTCATATTTTAATATCGCAGAAATTGGGATAAAATCGACCTTTACTGGCATAGGTTTTGTCAATAGGCTCTTCCTCCATTCTTTGCGCCCAATTTCAGTATCCAAATCATGAGCTACAACATCGCCCCCCAATACAGTACGTTTATCCCCTTTACTGCTAACATCTTTTCCCTTCTCATTTCCATCTCTGCCATTTATGCCTAAATTTATTTTCCCATATTTTTCCATTTCAGTGCCAATGCTAACTCCTCCACTATTCTTAACTTTAATCTTATTTCGATCTCCATCTTTGACCATTTTCCTAGTGATTACCCCGCCTACATTATATTATTATACCTAAACTCATAGAAAATGTTATATGAGTTCCAAATAAGTCAAATAGATTCATCCAGCCCTTAACTCCATCACACCCCTTCCACCCTGGTCTTTCCAAAAACGTCTCCATTTGACATCTTTTCTTTGCATTATTAAAGTTTTTCAATTTCCCAACTGCCTTTTTAAAACTTCTTGTCCAATCGCTATATATATAAGTGCTATTTACTTCAAACAATGTGTAGCTAATCCAGCCTGGAATAGTATGCAATAATTTTTTGATATATTTATTTCCTTAAATTCGCTTTTTAACAACTCCTCTTCCCTAGCGTAATTTGCTGATAGGGAGAATGTTCCAATTTTTAATTTCGGAGATAATTTTGCCTGCCCGCCTAATTCTAATAATCTTGAATAATCATCTAGATTTTTAATTTTCATGTTCTTAATTAATTTTTTTAACCTGTGATTCTCTTTTGCAATCAGATACTCTTCTGACCCATGCTCCTTTCCTATTCTCTTCGTTACTTTCCCCTGAAATTTTAGTCTGGATTACTATCGTTTTTATCGCTATCATCTATATCAAATTCGATTCTGCTAAATTTAATAATTGGATATCTATAACCAGGATCTACCCCGGAATCTAAATCTCCTTCTGGATTCCCGTATAAGATATTATATCCAGTGCCCAGATATTCTAAATCTAATTTCGAATACCTATAGCAGGTATAATAGGAATTGAATTAACTATAAATGCTACTATATTAATTAAATGAACTAGTTACAGTTGGGGGAGCTTAATATTGAAAAATAAAATGCCAATTTCATGTTCTTTAGTATAACTTGATTCATCATTCATCTGAGTCTTAAAATGGAGCTTTACGAAGAACAAATTATCCAAGAAGATATTCTATCACAATCGTGACAAATAAGGCTATTTGTCTCCATCAAATTCGTTAGTCCTATCAGAACATTCTCAATTTTATTACTAAAATCTTGCTGAAATGCAATTCCTAAATTATGATCTTCAGTACCTTTAGTAATGTTGGGGTATTCTAAGGGGCATTTCATAATTAAATTTTTATCAGCCTTCCCAACATAAGTCATTATTGGCTAAATAGTATAATTTTATTACCTCCCTTGATACCATATTACTATGTATACAAACTGCAAATACTACTCCAGTATTAAATTGTGACGGGAGATAGCATGTTTTTCTACCTTAAATGTTAAATTTGCACCAAACCTATTGGGCAAGAGATCATATTTTGCTCTTTATCCTTCCCCAAGAAATTGGCGGCAAATCCAAAGATGATCTTCATATGTTCAGGACATTTGGCATTTATCTATAATTAATTCAATTTAACTTTCTTAGCGCCATTTTTATTTGATATAATGACTTGTTCTAACTCATATTTCCACTCAAAATGGCATAGAATCCATACAAATGATTTTTCAACTTCCATAGATTCCTTCAAAAAACAACTCGTTCTTCATAAATTTAGCCACTCACTCCCCTCGATTACAAGCAATTGAAATTTCTACTTCATTGTCTGCATTTAATCCTAAAATAAATCCGATTAAAATTCCCATTCCATCGGGGCATGAAGCTCCTACATAGCATTTTCCGTTTTCTGACATTTGTTTAGATGTTTTTATCTAAATATAATGATTAAATTACTAAAGTTGACAATCCAATTTTTCCCTTGATGACCAAATTTTCCCCTAAACCATTATTTTGGTACCATTTAATATCTTGATAAAATTTCAATGCGATGTTGTAATCACGTTTTAATTTGGGATTATTTTCCCATAGTGCTTCGTCTAACGGAAGAAAATCGACTTTGATAGGAACTGGATTATTTGAAATTAAGTATGACCACTTTTCTAACCCTCCATCAACATCTAGGTTTGTTTCAGGTTCTGGACCCAATGTAAATTGAGTGATATCGAAATCTTGTGCGGTATTCCTATCTGAACTGTCTTCATTGGAATCTAAATTTACTGCAGAATTTTTTATTCCAAAAAATACACTATTTTTATATAAATATCTCGTTCTTTTTCTTGAATTAGAACTGCTTTCATATCTTTTTCTTGACAAATACTGTAACAAGCGTCCACCTGAATTATGGGCATGCTGATCCTTTGATAATTAGTTTTTAATAATTTGACGAATTTTTTACATTTAAATTGTATTTTGGCCCACCCATTGTTATTTTATTAGAAATGTGTGTTCCATAATCATTAAAAAATTTAATCCATGGTGTTAAACACGCATCACATTCTATCGAGTCTACAATATCTACATAATTTTCAGGTGTGCAATCCGTTTCATGGTGTGCAATACATTTTTCATTCAAATAATCAACAGAATCCTTAAAATTAGTTAGCAATCTAAATGGAATTTTAATACCTATTCATATCATCCAAACTAGCCGTGTAAATAGTACACAAATACTTTCTCATATACAATCCAGAACCTTTAGCAATTTTATCCTTCAATTTGTTCAAAATAATATTTTTTTCTTCTGAATTGTTGAACACGTCGCCGTATTGTTTTATATTATTATCGAGAAAACTTTCGTTTAATTGTTCTAGACTGACGATTTTAACATCCTACATTATATCATCAAACCTCTTTAAATACTTCACACATTGCATTGTTTCTAATTATAATAGCATCATCTTCATTTAATTTATTATTCTTTTCCATATTAAAGTTATTAATAATATTTAAAATTGGCCCTCTATAGCCTTGATCCCTTAATAATTGATTATCGTCAGTAGCATTGCCAGACATTACATCATAGCCACACCCTAAATATTCTATTTTATTATTTAGTTATCATACCAATATTAGGGTGTAATTTAGTTGTGTAAATATGGTTAATTGCAAATAAGCAATAAATTAATATGTAACAGTAAACCATTTGGATTATAATTATTATTAATAACTTATTATCTATCAGTAACTAAGATTTATCGTGTCATGTTCACGATTGATCCCCAAAACACAATTTAAATATTGTGCATTAAAGTTCAATAGTATAATTTGACAATAAATATGGAAATGAGCTATGAAAGCTATAAAAAAAATCTTTGAAAATTGAATAAATTACACTATTATTGCATTTCACTGGTAATAACTAATTTGTAATATTTTAGAGCCTTCCAATAATCAAGCTTCAAATTTCTACTAGGCAGCAACTCAGATAGTGGAGTTATATCAATTTTAATGGGCATTTGATTATTATGGACAGTTTTACTCCATTCTTTAAAGTTCTCATTATCTTCAAAGATAATACCAGCGTTACCCCCTGTTACATAATATGAATCTTTGTCTTCATTAGACTTCGATTCGTCATCATTGCTATTATTGTTTTTATATGATAAATCTGCTTTGGCTATCGATAAATCTAGTTTAGTAATACTAGAATATATTTCTTTAGTTTTTTTAAAATCATTTTTAACCCTTTTATTGACTACATGTATCAACTTTCCTCCTAGATAATTCAATGAAAACACCTAGAACAAGCCTGGTTGTGACATGTGTACCGAAGTTGTTGAAGAGATCAAACCAAGGTTTTATCCAATTTTTACAAATTTCACTTTCAATTTTGCCGTAGGAATCGTATTTACACTCAAAATCTGAATCAAAACCTTTAAATCCTTTTGGCAATTTTCTTATAGCATTTTTGAAAGAATCGACTAATAACCTAGGTTATAAAAAAAATTAACCATTTACGTGTAAGTATTAATCCAATTGAAGAAGATGCACATTGTGATTTATAAATCAAAGTAGTATAATTTTCATTTTTAATCATCCGCTCTAATTTTTTAAATTCGGAGTTATTAGTGAATCCAATAGGGCCTAGTGCTAACGAAGTGGTTACATCCTCAGAAACTATCTTTCTAAGTGTTCGGACAGAATCTATAATCCTAGACTACATTACATTTACAATGTCATTTGCATTTTCCCTAAAAGCTTACCATTTTATTTTCTCTACAAGCACAATCCCTCCTGCTCCATACTCCATCCGGCAGTATCCATTTTGGCACTGCATCGCTATTTTCTTCTAACTCAATAGATTTAGTATCATCATTAAAGGTAAATTCTAAAAGAGGAGACACGAAACCTGGATCAAGATTTGTATCTTTAGTACCAAACGGGAACGCCAAAACGGCATTATATCCTGCCCCTAGAAAATCTTAAATTATAACAACTAAACCTAAACCAGGGTAGATATTAATTTTGTTTCTATAGGCACTAAAAACTTTCTCTACAAAAATTTCTGAAATTATTGGGAAATAATTAATATTAAGAAACTTTAATTTTACCTTGGAATAACACGTAATATATGATCACCATTAATTTTTTCGGAATAAAATGAATGGATTCACCTAAATATATATGTGTCGTGAGTCAAAATCTAGGTGTGGATTGAAGCACTTATGTGGAATCATGCAGCGATGAAATTTCCTCAGTGCGGCCGTCATGCGACGGTGGAACATTAGTGACAAACTCCACAATTGGAATATTATTCTATTATTCATTTCAATTCATTTGTTAATTGTAAAATTTAGCGAAGTTAACAGATATCTAATAATTTTTGATGTTTAACAAACTCAATTGAGAAGGTAACAACATATTTGAATAAGCAATATATCATATTCATCCATATTACATTTATTATTTTTGCATAGCTAGTTAACGCTAGCGTTTGCTTTTCCAGTGGAAGGGTATATAGTTGCTCTTAGCTATTTCTTTCACGCTAAATAACATTTATAACTTTATATTGCGAATATTGCATGAATTGTATGTTAGAAATAAAGTTGATAATTGAAGCCCCGCCAATTTAAATCATTATACCAGTTTTATCGATTATATCAAGTAGAAATTCATAAACATAAGCTAACAAATAGGCTAGCCTCTGCAATACCTAAGTTTCACACATTCTACCGAATAGTCAGGTTAGTCAATCGCATAATTAAATGCACTTTGTTGTTATTATTGGTAAAATTAATTATTTATATTGTTATAAACATGAAATATACGTGAAATGTATAATTTTTCTACACATGGTTCCATATTTGGCAATTATCTATTTGTCAACAATTCATGCACCTATCATCAAAGAAACAAGTGCTAATCTTTATTTTAACACTAAAAATTTTAATAAATTATATTTCATGAAGAATAATGTCCCAAATAAATCTATACTCAACCAACCTACACATACTGATACTGGTGATGAAACGTTAATAAAATTTGGGTTTCCTCGTTGAAAATTATTTATATTTAATTTGTTTTTCAATGTTTTTGAGATGCAATATAATACAGATTATTTTCTGACATGAATTCTTATCAGATAAAATATAATTTCATGTAAATTTATGTCATTAAGGTATGATTTTATTCACCAGACAAGGATTAAAAACCGATTAATCAAAAGCCTATTCAACACCTTTATATTTACATATTTTAACTTCTACAGAAATTAATCACACATTCTATTAAACAAGATACCTAATGGGAATGAATTGAAATGACGTCTAATAACTTCTCATATAATCCTCTAAAAAATAATTTATACCAATATGAAATCAAACCAAGCTATGACATAAGATCATGCAAATGTTCTCAGAGATATAAGCAAAAATGCCAATGCTTTAAAATAAATACCTATTCAAACGGAAATAGCAACCCTTGGAATTCTTTCACTCCTAACCCTTCCGTTGAAAATATTACTCAAAAGTTAAAATCATTTGACTTGAAAAGCGATTCTACAATACATAAACAATTAGATTCAACAATTCGATTTAGAAATGAACCGTTTGAAAATAATATACCGTGGAATCCTTATGGAGTTGATAGAAATGGAGGATTTGATACTTTTGAATCATATCCAATTTCTCCAATATATTATTCCTTATGGGATAAGAATGAAAAATACAAAACACCAAGTAATTGTGACGTATGGGATGCGCCTTGGAATAATAATTTTGATACTGAAGCTCATGGTGCATTGAGATTGTGCGAAAAATTGAATTTAGAAACAACTGAGATAAATTATTTAGATTGGCATAATAAAGATGATTCGGAATGCAAATTAACAAGTTATAATGCGGAGGAAAAAAATTTTCAAGATAGCAACAATACCAATTACTTGAATGAAACTATACAGGATTATCAGAGCTTATCAAAGTCATTAACCAAGAATGAGAAGAATATGGAAAACTGTTTGTGTAATGGAAATGACATTTCTAGCCCTTTAGAAATTTCCAGGCCTTGTAATTCACCTGAATTCTCTAATCAAGAGGGGGATAATTGCGATCAGAACGAAAAGTCTTATAGGTGTTGCATCGCTCCTTTGAGGAGATATAACAACGGAAAGGTTGGCTATAGATTATCTCAAAATTATGTTCCAAATAAATCAAACAATCAACAATTTACCTTTCCGAAGATCGATTCATTGTTGGATTATCCTATATTCGCTTCTAGGGTAAATTGCGATGTAGGCACTACTGAGCGTCATGGCGGATTGACATGGAATAGGCATTCTAATAATGTTTTGTTGCCATATATAGAGAACACATGGTTAAAACATATGATAGATTCGTTGAAAGACAAGCCGGAATGGTACGAACGGTTTTTTAATAATCTTGAAAAATGCCTCAAAGATGCGGTTACATTCCTTTACAGACAAGGCATCAAACCATATTTGGGCGATGTTGCTAATCAAATGAAACGTTCTGTAGCAGATAATTTCTGGTCTGCTGCGGAAGTCGCATATGTTTCAATTAATTGTAAGGACATTGTGAAACTAAAAATAGAACTGAGAGTTAAGGGAGAGATGGGATGGGTGGTGTATTTGGCGCAGGAACCACCATGGTTTAAAGGATTTGTAAACACACATAGTACAATAGACAATTACTCTCCATACTATTGGAGGGCTTTAAATAAATTTTCAGTCGATATGGTATCGTATAATAACGCAAAAAATGGAGACATATCGACTGTTTTCAGTGGAGGACGGTATGCTTTTGCTGAGAGATTAAAAGAGCAAGTTGATGCTTTTAAGGATATGAGACTTGGGCAAGTGGTCCATTTGGTTCAGTTAGCTATATACAGTGGGATTTTTGTATATGCACAACGAATATTACTTCCCGTAACAGCCTGTGAAAAAACAGCGGAAGAATTATTCCCTAGGCAGAAGAAAGTTAGGTATCCAGTATGTATGTCTATTAGGGAGGTGGCTCATATTATATCATTATTGGTTGATCATAGAAGGAATGGCATGGTTCTTGCACAGCTCAAACAACAATTTATGTTACAATTTAATCGAGAACTAAATCCTATGTATTTTGGTTACAGGAAATTACAAAATCTACTACTATCGGAAACGTTTTCGGAAAATTACAATTTATTCGTCCCAATCGATAGTCCTCACAGAACACATCTACAAAACAAAAAATACCCTATACCAAACGGATGTAGAATATTTCAACAATCAAAACTAGCCTACGATCCAAAGAGATTTTGGACCCCTATGGATGACTGGTACGATCAGCTTCATGTCCTAAAAGGCGATAATATTATTGAAAATATGCCAATTGTTGTCGAAAATGTCATGAATTCACTCAATCTGGAACTGAATTTAGATAAGGAATAGAAATCGAACTAATTGACAGCATTACTTTGACAGTTTATTATATCACTATTTGACTGATTGGAATGTCACCGAAATTGGAAAATGATTAATGGATCTCTGCGGCATCTATCGTCATCATTATTATTATCATGTGTTGTAATAATGTTTTATTATAGAATTGGTTGAAAACGATCATATACATCTATAATTGACATTGATTAGCACTAGTATCGGTAACTTATTTGATCTGATGTAATAAATTCAGCTATCGCTTTATATTGTTACTATAATATAAATCCACATTAATACCATTAATTAATCTCCATCGCTATATCATCACAATAATTTTCATACGCACGCAAGTATTCGCGCGAAGTGATTATAATATGTGTACTTATTGTATATATTGATTTTAAACAATTTCATAATTTTGGATAGCTTAGTCATGTACAACATTATATTAAACCATTTTAATTCAATTCCTAGGAGTCTATATTTAGTAAATATTTCATTGTGGAATTATTACTGAATTATATCAATTTATGCTTCTTACCAATGTTTATGCCTTTTCATGCGAAAATGTGGATCATCCATTTGGATCAATTACATGATTTAGATACACTTGTTTACATACTATTATCACTCTAATGTAATTATTAGAAGCATTTGGGCATTACTCGACTTTTTAAAGCCAATAATCAAATATAATGAATTACTACACAAACCTAACAATTCAATACTAAACTTAATTACTTAATTAAATTGTTATATTTTCATAAGTATAGTTTTAAGGGATACGATAGATAATAATAATAATACACTAATAAATTTACAACTTCAGTTTATGTTCAACGACTCTACCATTTCCCTAATAAGATTGACCAAATCTTCATATTTTAAAATTTACCTGAGATCCCCAAATTTAAATATGCACTTGTCTGAATGGAAACATTCTTACCAATACTATTTTTGACGAAATGGATTGATCCTAAATACCTTAAAACTTACTGAAATAAACTTATCAATGACACTATAATCACCTTGCAAATCCATTTTTGTAAAAATTACAAAAAATGATTTGGCCAGCATTTCGCTATTATAATCTTTAACCAAAATTTTTAATCTAAATCATAAACTTTAATTTATAAGTTACAAAGAAGACAATGACCCTATACATATTGAATATCTAGCATTAATACCTTTGCAAATCTTTAACATTATCAATTACATATGCAATAATTTCTGTTCGTTCCAGATGTTCTAGTGTAGAAGTTGACCCATCTGTCGCACCAGGTAGATCTGCAACTTTTATGCTCTTTCCATCGGAAAATTTCAGTGTTCCAATACATGGTTGCGTTGTTGTATATGGGAAATTAGCTACTCTGGGATTTGCACGAGATATACAAGATAAAAGTGTTGATTTACCAACATTTGGATAACCAAATAATCCAACTTCTGCTATACATTCAAGTTCGAAATCAAACACACATTTCTCGCCAGTCTACATAAATGAGTTCATACCTCTCCACGTTCACAATCATGTGGGTTTAAAACATCATTGCCCCTCCCCCCTTTCCCTCCTTTACACAACAATACTTTTTCTTCTCTAATATACCCTGAAAAAACCCTATCAACGGAATCCCCATTTTCTACAATTTTATAAATCAAAGTACCAATTGGTACTTGCAAGATGATATCTTCTCCATTGTCTCCTGAACAATTCGAACCCTGATGAAAAATAATTATACCTTTCCCTTAATTCCATTATATCCAACTACAGTTCCTGGCAATTTGAAAAGTTTTGCTTGCCTATTGCCAATTGCAAATATTGAAGATCCTCTCCCTCCTGCACCTCCGTTAGGCAACCCGGGCCCGATCCTTTTATGAGATCCATGAGCTCTATAAGATACAATTCCATCTCCGCCATTACCTGCAATTATCTAAATTTTATATAATAAACCTTAATCCTTCTATAGTCGACGATACCCCTCGAGTATCTATGTCACAATGCATATAACGATTACATCCGCAATTTCAATATATATTCAATTAGAGCAAATAAATAGTAATAAAATGAATGAGATTTCACAAAAATATGTGAAATATTAACAGAGTAGCTATAAAATCGGTGTGTGATAACACGCCCGTATACAAACCTTTCATTGTGTAAGAATATCCTAACTATATCTAAGAAATAGCATCTTTTAGAACTCTTAAAACTTGTGTCAAAATATTGAAAATTAGTATTGCGATGCTTGACACATTTAAATAACATACAGTAGTAAATGTGTGGGACGCTAGTTTATGCTACACCTCACCTACACATTATTACTAACATACCTAACAAGTAGCAATTCCTTGGCAAATGGTTTAAAGAATAGATTTATATACCAAATAGAGTATGGATTCTTAATCCCCCAAAGTAAAATCAGTTGCAAATCACCCTTTTATTGCTCACATGATAAACCTTCCAGCGAAAATGATGAAGTTGGAACAGTAAATGACAACCTGAACATATATACAGATGGAGAAGATGAAATAAACTTTCCATCTGGCGAGGATGAAGGGCCTGGGTTAGACGAAGATCCATTAAAGAAATTAGGATTATACGGCATTGAACATGTGAAATTGTCCGAAGAAGATGAAATTGAATTACAAAAGATTTTAGATAAACACATTGAATTACATAAATCTGAATTTGAGTGTTCGGAAACTCAAGGTGATACTGAAGTTTTGAAGAAACAAATGCCAAAAAAATTTGATATCAATGCGTCAGATGACGAATTTGAAGTTGAAAATTATAATGGCAAATTACCAGATGAAGAAGAAATCGAGAATTATTTAGACCCCTTAAACCTTCGCAAAGCTGCACCAAAGGAGGAGTTTACCAAACGCATGATTGGGAGAACTTATAACCTCTTAAATATACCAGATGAGAAATACACAACACATTGCATCGACGGGGCTCGCAGGTTCTTATATTCTCTGCCTCTAGATGCATGGAATCAGAATGAAAAATTCATTTTGGACGAGTTTGTCAAGAGGAAGAGGATTAAAGATCAGGCTAACATTGAAGATACTAATGCTATTGATGTTATTTCTCCAGATGAATTGCTAAATTCATCACCATCATCAACGATAGGATTAACAAATTGTCATACGCACACTAATAATATAAATGATACTCCATATACAATGATAACATCGGTACCACAACACATTATCGAATATACTCACTATGATTTATTGAAAGATCTACGCGCCTTTAAACGCGGTAATTCGATCATAAATAGTATAGATGTATCTACACTAAATGACCCACTATTCATTAGGTTGAATGAAGACAATGTACCAATTGATACTGTTAATAATACGTTAAACAAACCCGCCGACTGCTACTTAAAATTAGTACCTGCTCCAAATACTGTAGCAGTTTACACGGTTTGGCCAACATCCACATTAAACTCCACAATATCGCAGGGAGAATTCATTGAAATTGAAGGCAATTATATGTTCAACACAGAAGATGAATCATTTAAATCATTTAATACCGATAACATCCCGAATGATGAAAAATACCGTTCCGCAATTATTCTTCTTGAAAATGAATTGGGAGGGGCACAAGATCATCGTATTCGCGATTTAGCTGATGAATTATCTTGCATCAGCAGATTTCCAATATTCATTCCACAAATAACATCACAATCTCATCAATCATTCCACGTGCTTGATAGATTAATCAAGAATATCCAGATACTGTACAAGATTGAAAGGATTTCACTAGTGTCATTTGGAAAATCTTCAAAGTTTGCACTGGATTACTGTTATGATAGGTTGAATGGCAAGGAGTATTTAAACAACAGTAGAGGCGTATTGACATTGTATGAGATTACAAAGCGTACAACTTATCCTTTAAATCTAAACATATTTGATTCAGGCGATTTCTACGATAAGTTAGAAGACGCAAGAGAGATTGAAAGAGCGCAACGATTGAATCCCGTCAGATCTATTAAGGATATTTTACAATGTTTAGTTTTTTGGGATGCAAGAAACATCAATTTGGATAAAGCGCTATCCTTAGGAACACCACTGTTAAATATAATTTCCGGGAATCCGATTGCGAATTCTGATGGGCTAAGTGTGGGAATGGAGATGCTGAAAAGTTGGAAAGATATAGAAAATTTGGGTTATATTGTGAACTGTGAAGTTAAAACTGATATTGATATTTTTAACATTTTGAGACCTAAAGGCAAAATTATTTATAATTTCAAAGATACCGCGACTCAAAATCAACAGGACGGCATGAATGATGTATATAAGACGGGGGATAATAAAAAAAATTACAACCAAAGTGACATGGGCACTGCATTTAAGATAGTATCATTTAGGGGGAGAAATTCGCCAATTTATCTATTACCACATCTTGCTGAGGATGATGACATAAAGGTAGGCATTTTGGAAAGTGTTTTACACTTGCATCATGAAAAAAATTGTTTTGATAAAAAATTGTATTTCAAAAATTTTAAAAATATCAATATTTAGGAGTACAACCAGGCGCTCATATACGTTTACCAATGGATTCTACACTATACGGAATAATCGCTATAATAACAGATAGTAATCGACACTTTAAAACGCTCATATAATCCAATAAAAAGTTAGAGCAAGAAATTAAAAAAATTAACACACTAGTTATGTAATATTAGTATACCACTATATGTGTAACATGTAGAGTGTCAGATGGACATAGCTATGAGCGAAGCTAGATACGCGTTAGATGCCGGCGAAGTACCAGTCGGTTGCTGTATATTAGACAAAAATAGTAATTTAATTGCAAAAGCGTCAAATAACACCAATCGTTCAGGCAATGTTAGTTCAATGTACATTTTAGGCCACCGAACATTGTGAGATGATAGTTTTACGGCGCATATTAGCTTCCAAAATCGATGCTTCAAAATGCGTATTATATGTAACGTGCGAACCATGCATTATGTGCGTTTCTGCATTGCAAGAATGTGGAATTGGAAAGGTTGTATATGGATGTCCCAATCCAAGATTTGGCGGCTGCGGTTCAGTACTAACTGTACATAAAGGGTAGGCACAGGTTTACACATTGCATAATTATGCAATTATATAGAATTATTATTAAAATAAAATTCTATAATTTAGCTATGGAAGATTTCCGCCCTTACAAGTGGAACCTGGGGTGATGGCCAAGGAAGCGGTGGAGATGTTACAGGAATTTTACTCAACAGGTAACCCAAGAGGTAGGATTGCATCAACTCAGCGCCTGAAAATAAACGTAAGAGACCCCTAAAACTCTAGCCAATGGCAATCAATTGAAAACAAACAATTACTTTTAGTCTTAATTAATGATTAGATTGATGATTACTTAAATTTACTAGATCCATGTTTACAGGCGTTTACGATATTGTCGGCAATCTTATCCCAGCCCTTGGTAACATTACTAAATAAGAAGCAACTCACCCATCTTCATAGAAAAGAGCCCCTAGAGGTACCCTTTCAACTCGATTTGGGTCAAATGTTCCGTTATACGGGTAAATAGAGTATATAAATTCACCACTGATTACATCAACATAGGTGTATACGTTAAATTTGTGACGTTTGTAAGCCACAACAAATGCTGATTTACTGTATACTATATTTTCCAGTACAAACGCTACACTCTGTGATGCAAAATATAGGATTACTGATGAAAGTAATAAGAAATGAAAATTTTCAGGTAAATATTTATATACTATACCCGCTAGACCAGATAGTGTTGAAATTGAATATATTGCTATGCGGTAATTCGATAAGGTTTGATCAATTTCAACTCCAAGACCATTTTCCAGCAACTAAATTAATTAATGTTAACTTGTGTCAAGTGCAGATTAGATATCTTTGTTAACTGGATGTCAGAATACAAATTTTCTACGCGCATTAGGACACAACACTAAACAACGTAGCAATCACGTTAGTGGCGATAGCACCATATTATGTTATATGGGTTTAGTATAATCTTCTGGTGGCAAACATAATTAGTTATTATTGTCATGCTAGCGAATTGCTAATCTATTAAGCGTCTAGCATTTAGTTTCATGCAATGGGCAACAACATATCGTGCCTAACACTCTCTGGCATTTCACTCTCCCTACCATCTGACTATGACATACTCGAAGTTAAATCCCAAAGGGGTAACCATTATCCAATTTAGACGATTTTTTACAGTACAGAGAGGAGCTGGAGAGACAAGTAGAATTTTTCAAAGCTAAATTGACAGAGCACCTAAAGAATGACGACAAAAAAAACGCCAAATATGCCTACTGCAACAAAAAGATAAATGAAGAACTACTGGCACTAGTAGACTCATCTATATTGGAAATCTTAAATCTACTATCGGAAATCGAACACAAAAGGGTGAGTTAACCATATCATGCAGTTGTATCGTAATGTTATTGGTACAATTACAAATGGAGTTGACACGATCAAAAAGATCAACTACGCCATCGCTTGTCAATGGGCGATTAATGATGATTATAAGGCCATCACGATGCTGATCAATGAAATGCCAGAACTTTTTAGCGATCTGCGTAATTACATAGAATCTGATAATCTTGATGCAGAAGAGTTAGATACTCCCACCCCAATTAAATTTGATCACTCCGGGATTAACACGGACTAAATCGATCCCACTCAACCAATACTACTCCGCATTATATGCGACTTTAATATAAGTGTAGTACGACTTTTTACCCAATTACATAGACATCACAATCGGTCATCATATTGCTGGTATAATCCAATGTAACAAAATTGCAGATTCTATTGAATTAGATCAACACGCACTGCCTAATACGCTTCGCTCGCATATCCCTATCCCCAATTGTCCTTTTAAAACCTCCCAAGCTCAATTTTCGATCAACCGCACCACTAATCTTAGCATCACTGACACTAGTATTATCTTTAGTCGGGCCCATTTTGTGCGATCTAAGCAATGAAAGTAGATGCCTGGTGATTTTCAAATGCTTCTTAACTAATTTCTTGGTAAGCATGAGATTGCGTTCATGAGTTTTGTAGTTGTAGTTGGTACCTGGGTGTTGAATTATTCTGGCCATAGCCTTCCTAATGGGCGCCTCTTTATTCATACTGGGAAACCTCTGCCTTTTCCATCCTGGCATCAGAAACTTATGCTGCAACTTGTGCTTAAGCCTTATAGCTCTATTCCACCTTTTAATCAATTTCAGCTTATGCAAAAGCACCCTGAAAATCCTACGTCTCCTCCTATATTCGTGCTCCAGTGATAATCGTACGCTCCTTCTCTTCCTAGGGTTAGCCTCCTTGTCGTGAAGCCTGGATATTATGCTGTAGATGTCAAAACTGCCATCTCCTTCAATCTCAGCTCGTCGTATCTCGTTTAGTATCTTGAAATAGCCACCACTCTGGGTCAGGTAGCGTAAACGGCCAGTTAGTGGATTGTATGCAGATTTGTGCCGTGACAATCCCTTCAGTGGCAAATTGGCCTTGATTGACCGGCTAATTCCAAGGGCCAAATACTTTGACTTGTAATCTATTAGTGAAGTCATACGGCCGCCATCAACCCCTCTACAACGGTTTGCCCGGATTATGTAATCAATCCAACTCTTGGGGAAGTCAAAATTTATTACGCTTATTGGATTGCTATTGTTGCCGTAAAAATTCAGTCCCCTAGCCTGGGTAGTAACTAACAGCCCACCTTCATTGCAAAACCTCTCATAATTGTGCTTGCGCTGCAATAAAGGCACTTCGCCATAGAAACCCATGGCATCAAACCCAACTTCCACTAGCGAGTGTAGCACAGCACGGCAACTTGAAATTGTATTGCAGAAAATAATACATTTGTGATTCTGTTGTAACCTATCCCTCCCCCACCTAAGCTCGTCGATCAGCATGCCTATTTTGTCCCTACCGCCCCTAACTCCCTTCATCAGAAATTGGTGCATAGAACCACTAGGCCCCTTGTGCAAGGAATTATCATATACGCAGGTCGTATTACCAAAGTATTTGGCGAATTTATCTGCAAGTTGTACAAATTGTGGATGCTGGTATGCGTTCCAAGGAGCCGCGGATATAAGCTGGAAGCTCGGAATCATTTTAAACAAAGCTTCCAGCTCATCAGAGTAGCCCCCTGCTATTAATTCATCAACCTCATCAAGCACTACATACCTCACGTTGTATAGGCGTATATTGTTCTTAGTTATCGAGTGCCGCAGTACTCTGGCTGGAGTACCTATTACCACATCCACCAGCTTGTTGTTATCCTTCCGCTGCTTCCCAAACCATCTGCCACCAGCCAAACACTCAGTACTAATCTTTTCAATGTGCCCAATGGACTTGTATACACTAAGCGTTTCATTGCACAATTCCCTACTAGGGGCTAGGACTAACATTCTTGGCCTCATACGCTGCCTTACCGTCCAATCCCTTTGCTCATCTGCTTTTAGGCGCTGGATTAGAGGTAAAGCCGCCGCCAAAGTTTTCCCGTATCCTCCGCACATGAACACATTTTTGCCGCTAAGTATCATAGGTATAGCTTCCTTTTGAATCCCTGTGGGTTCATCGCCAACAATACACTTAGCCACTGTTGCAAGCGAGTCATTTAATAGCTTTCTCCACTCTGACACTTTTCCCAACTCTAAAAGTTGACCCTGAGATTCCATGCACTCAGGGAGGGCACATAAACTAAATTTATCACGTACACCATGATTTCCACTAGTACCCTTTTCATATCCGTAATTTTCAACAGGCTGGCTCCCACTGTCCAATGGTATGGATGGCACAGGTAAATCGTTATTTAAATGTTTAGTGGGGTTATGTGATTGAGATGGATAGCTAGAATTTGACTGATTTACAATATTTACCACGGGCGCATCTAAATAGGTTGTAGAATCGCATGATGTGCTTGATAAGGCGTCGAGCGAGAAATTTTCTTCACTTGAGACATTAGTTTCACCATCTATATCACAAACTTCATTATTATGGTCGAAATCATCGATTTTTGGCATCGGACAATCCGAATAAATGAACTGTGTTCGTGGCTCCGCCTCTATAACCTCTATTAGCTTAGCCTCTACCCTATTTAGGGTCTCTTGGTCTGCCAGCTCAATCTGTTGCATTGACTGAATCGGTCCCACTATCCCCTCAACTCGAAGACCCTTAATTCTATCAAAAAAGTTGCCAATCAGGCTTATTTGGTCATCCATACTTTCAAAAGCACTATTGATATTACTGTCACCAATACTAGCATCAGTGTCGGTCGATGAGAGTGACTTTTGTACCAGATCGTACAGTGAATCCAATGACAGCTTGGATAGTCTACTCTGCATCCGATACCTACTAATCAGCTTCTGCTGAAACTCACGACTGCCATAGTTAAAGTTATCTGAATGCAGTAACATTTGCATTAAACATGTTCTTGTTGGATATAAAGGCATGTAGCCGCCGCCAAATCCCAAGATTGCCAGTTCTCTAGGTTTAAAATTGACGTAAGAGGAATTAGCAAACCCATTTGACCCCTTTTTAAACCTAAGCCGACTAGTGGCAACCACAGCCAATTTTCTTAGGGAATTTATATTTACCTTGTCCAGTAGTTCTGGATTTGAAACTTCCGGGAGCACTGAATAGGCGGACTCAAGAAACCCGATTAATTCATCAGTTGTAAAATTTTTTTTGAACAAATCTACCAGCAATTCAAGTTTTTTGCAGTTAAATGATCTCCTAAGAAGCCGTTTTTGCATCCATTCATAGGCAGCACTACCAGTAATTGATGGAGTTGCCCATATAAGTGGCGCTAAAATTGTTTGGAAAAGTGAAGATATTGCTTCATCCGACAACTTTTCCAATAATCTTCGAGAGCGCCTTTTGATAAAATCGCTGGAAATCCACTTTTTTAACAGACGCAAGGCGTCTATCATGTTCTTCCTGTCAAAAAGTCCCCAGTGATAATCACTGGTACCAAGAATCCAATCGGCAGATAGCCAATCAGTGGACCCTGGTAATAGTGAAAAATTTATTAACAGTGCCTTAATAAGTTGCTGTTTCAACGGTGTGGGCTTTAGGGTTACAATTACAGTAGCAAATGCTTCCGCCGCTAATAGCCAAAGTTGCTCACGCTCAATACGAGTACCCGCATTACCAATGTTTTGAAATGGCGGCAAATCGCAATAGTATTTTGTCGCTTCTATCAAATTCTGTCGTGCAACATCAACTGTAACATCAATATCGCCAATTTGCTGAAAAATGCCTCTAAGATGTGCGATGACTTCATTGGTGTTTGGGCCAAAAAAATCCACCAAAAAACCCCCAACTTGCTGTTCCATATCTACGTTGTACAGTTTTCTAGCCTTTCTAGCCTCTTGAGCTGCAAAAAATAGCAATATCCTCTCCTTTGGCAAGACATCTTTATTAATATTTAAGTGCAGCGTTGGGTTTATCGAATTTCCAGTATCAGATTGTGTAGTTTGTGCAAGCGAACTGAGTTGTGTAAATTTGTAACCTACAAAATTTGTATTTTTGTGGAAATTACTATATTTTACGAGCGGAATAAAAGAGAATACCATGTTTGCGATAAGAACCACCAGGAGCAGGCGTTTATACATCCATCACAGCTCTTTCTTAATTAATAATTAGGGCATTTAACTAAACATTTTTGCTAAAATTTTAATATAATTAAAAAATTTCGAGAAATCCAAGACTTATTACATTGATATTATTTTCGACAACTGAATGTCTAGTAGATTCCACACCCTATAACACCAGAATCGTGTCATTCAGCGGGTTAAAAAATTTTCACTCAATCATTCAAAATGATATGCAAAATCATTAGAAATGGAGTTTCTAAATTATTAATGTTGCCGCAATGAAATACCCAGATGTACCGCTAATAACATCCTCATCTGCCTCCTCAGTAGACCAGGTGGAGGTCATAAATGTAGCACGGTTAATAGAAGCCAGGAAACAAGATATATTTGAGTTCCTAAATACACTTGCTGAGGGTAGGAAACACAACAGGTCGTTTCAGAAATTACCGTATCATCAAAGGAGACGTGCAATGTCACGCAATCCATTTCGAGTACCCAAGAGATTTCGTTTACCAATTGTAATTGACTTATTGGCAGGAAGAAATCATAAGAGGCGTCTTGGTAGGGTTAAATGGAGGAAAGATTTGAGAGTTAGGCGGTTTGGGGAGAATAAATGGTTAACAACCCATATCTTTCACGCAAAGAGATTCAAAATGGTCAATATTTGGGGATACAGATTAGCTGAAACCCCTACACTCAAGTGTCAAAGGAAAATTTATCGGTCGCTTAATGCATCAAACGGCTGTTTGCTTTATGATAAATCCTATTTCACCATTTACGGCAACAGCAGTTCTGTCAATAAGGGTTTTGCCTCGTTAAAGCCACTAATAAAACGTAAAACTGTACTATTTTATGATCAAAATGGAATTCTTGTTTCTCCAATTCACATAATGCACTCTGCCAATGATTGTGACTTGGCCGTGTCGATCCACCCAGCTGCCAAAACACAATTTTTAAATTGCATCAGCGCCAATCAAAAAAATTCCGATAAAAAGGACACAAATAACATATACAATTCATCATTACACAAGTTGTTTGATTATGTTGTTACCGCAGAAATAAGGGATATATCACATTTTGAGCTCTTAGGCCCCCAATCTCTTAATATAATGTGCAAAACACTTAAATTGACAGAGTTTAATGAAAATGATTATTTTACGAGTGAAGGCTGTAGTGTTCCGAAGAATTCGTGCAATGGCACGATATTTCACCTTAAAATTGGTTTACCAGACTGCGCATTCAAGAAATTTGATTCCGTTGAGGCAGAACAACTCATTGCCAAATCCATAAAATATACTCACATTTTGACTAAAACTAAAAAAAATAAGATAAACCGTGCCATTTTGGAGAGGGAAAAATTGAAACTACAGAATCTAAGCTCACATGATCCATATATAACAAGCCAAAAAGATGCGTATCTAGAAAATGAATCAAAAGCAGAAAATATTATTACATTTGAAGCAATTGTAATCACACGTCATTTAATATCAAGTTTTAGACCATATAAACGTGTTTCTGGATTTGATTTACTTGTCCCATCCCAAATTTCTAGGTAAGTATCCACTAAATACACAATTAAAGAATTGTAACGTAGATACGTGTGGAACAGGCTATATAAAAATGGAGGGTTGCCAATTGGCCTAGAGGAGAGACGAAAGATCTATTTGGAACTGGGCCAGCCTATTTTTCCAGAAGATTTCCCGGAAACCATGGCAGGGCACCAGTACCACAATGCTAGAGACCAGGAAAGGAGAAATCAATTTCTAAAGATGAACACTAGGTATAGGCCAAATTATATAAAATTAAACATAGTAGAACCTCTTTCTACTATAAATCTGATGTCCTTACTCTCTAACAAATGCGACAACTTTACTACATCAAAGTTCATGCATGCTATAATAACAAGTATCAAACGATGCGTGCCTAAGGAGATGTGTAGGATTTACCTAGTGCCACATGAAGGAAATATGGGTTATAATGAAGTGGGATTTGTTATATCTGGTTATAATACCTTCACCAAGGGGAAGGGATTTGCCAAGTGTCTAATTTTACGTAGTACAACTACAGAGAATTGTAAATTCGTGGCAAAAAATATAAACTCGAGACATTACTTCCCTATTGAAATACAGGTGATACAGTTCAACCATTTTATAGACTAACAGAGGTCATCAATTATAATTTTAGCGAATTACATGTTGTTTTGAGGAATTATATTTTAAATTTATTGGCCAATAAATTTAAAGTGGGAAAGTAGAAACTGTTGATAAATAGGCCTCAGAGTGATAGCATGATTGGTCCCATATCACAAGGTTAGTAGAGGTGGTGTTAGTTGTTTATTGGTGGGGATGGCTAAGCGCGACGATTATCCAAAATGTCGAAGACTGAAAAATCACCAATTATCGTCGAGTATACTGTCATATTTACATAGCAGAACCAGCAGAGCAACTACTCCCTCATCTCCCACAGATTCCACTACATCGACTGTTTCCACTGTTACTACCGTACCACTACTTTCAGATGAGCAGGAATCAATATACTATCTTCTTAAATCATTTGCCTGGAACCTGTGGGTGGGCCCTTTACCAATCCATTCACTGCCTATTGCTGGAGGACATGAGAATCAATGGTTGTTACCCAAGGGAGTATCGGAATTGGGCCAAGTGGCAAAACTTACCTGCTTAAATGAGGCTTATTTTTATTACTGGATTTATAGAAATTGTGGAAAGGTTTTGCCATTGCACAACACGCTTTTGGAATGCACTGGAAAGGTTTTAAGGTCTTTGAAGGGCAAAAATATCAATAACATGCTAACCAAAAGCGTATATTCTAGACAAATCAAAAATTCAAAGTATAGAACTGTCCACTATGATGTTGTAAAATCTCTAAAATCTGAAAATAAAGAAGTAATTACCACAAAAAACCACAAGATAGTTTGTACTAATGCAGCCGAAGGTTTAAATGATATAACATTGCATTTATCAAAAGAAAACCATTTACACATTGGCATACTAAACTTGCACAATTTAATTCCAAATGCTTCTCATATTGTTACAATGTTTAAGTATTTACCGCCCTGTTACAACCTCTGCATTGAGGATGGAATGGCGGCTATTACACTCGAAAATGTAACGCATGGGATGGGGAAACCAGTTGTTATGGATTTAAAGATGGGGACTCGCCTTTTCAGCGGAGATTGCACAGATGAATCGGTTATACGTAGCAAAGAAGAAAAGGCGATGCAACGATCAACAAAGACTCATGGATTTCACATTTCTGGGATGTATGTATGGGACAAATTGAAGCGTTTGGCGTCCTTTTTACCAGTTAACCTTGCACATGCGACTAAAGATGATTTGTTGCTATTGATTGCCTTTGAAAAGTTTTTTTACCTACCTCTGGAGGCCGCTAGCCGCCAAAAATTGTTATCAAAATTCGTATCATTGTTGACTGAGTTGAGAAAATTATTTCAGAATCAGCTAGGACTAGTTTTTTATGGCAGTTCATTGCTATTTATATACGACTCGGCCAGTTCATGCCCCTGGATCACAGCGAAAGTCTACATGATCGACTTTGCCCACGTAGCGGTATCGGATGTAATTGATGAGGGATATTTAAAGGGGCTGGACAATCTGATTAGACTTTTTTACATTCTGTCCCATACGGAAGCTACTCAATATTAAAAACAACTAATCGTTACAGAAATTGTATCAATTTGCTTATTGTTATGATAAAATTTTACCTATTAATTATATTACTACCGGTATGTTGGTAGTATGTTTGTAGAACTCCAATCTGTAGTTTCAATTCAATTTAATTGCCTCAACCGTTATAATATACTCCTTGGTTCATTTTGTTCAATAACTAATAATTGGCACTGGTGAATGGCAATGCCACTCACGAAAAAAATTATGAATTCCTATTATTTTATTACAAATCTAAACCATCAAGTCTAACCGACGCAAAAATTCAATAATGAATACGGAAAGATTTTGAAAATCTGCATTTGCCGCTCACCACTTGTGACCCCCTGCCAACCACACAAAACAAGTAACTGGGCATAACTTAAATGATAGATTAAAAGCAAATGAAAATAAATGCTAATTACTCGGGAGCAACCTCATCTTCGCTCCTCTCTTTGGCCTCCTCATCCTCTGGAGTGGCATATAATCGCATTATGGGCTTCATGGGATCCTTGAGCAGCACGTAGTGGCCCTCTGGTTTAGTCATCAATAAATCAGCCAAAGATCTAATTATGCCCCAGGAATTATCCATTTTCAGGCCCATTTGAGAGGCTAAATTTTCGGTGGTGAAGGATTGGATGCCCAATATCGTATGATTCTCCGCATCGTTAGGTGATCTCCTCGTTATATAACCAAGGCGCAAGTTGTCACAACCGGCAATTGATGCTTGGGCAGCAAATCTTTGCAGCTTTGTCGTGTTATTACGTATTTCATTAGCCAACAATGCCCCCTTTTGTGCCTCGATTTGAGTAGCCCAAGGCTTTGCCTTCTTAGTCACCAATTCGTTAAGGGTGCATACATAGGTATATCCACTATTGGCATCGGTACCCTTGAGTTTAGCATTAACTTCAGCTCTTGTGATGAGAACTATGGGTAAACATTCAGAATCAGTACCTCCTTTCCTGGGCGGAATGGTAAATTTGCGATAGCGGTAGGCAATTGACGCAGGCTTATCACCGGGTTCGACAAACGGCGCCTGCTCATACTCATTGGCCACTTCATCAAGCAAAACCTGTTGTCTCAAATTTTGATTAACCTTTACCGCTTCGTAACCTAAGGCTGGTGGCCTGTTTAATTTGTTCTCTGCATCCTGCATAGGAGGTTCCGGGGCCGTTTCATCGGCAGTTAGCAAATCTATTATTGACCCATTTGCTTTGTCTATGATTATCTGGTTGTCAATTTTCGTGATATTCAGGTGCCATGAATACTTTGACCTAGCGGCAGTCATCAAAACTGCAAGTATTTGATCGGTGGCAGCCATTACAATTTGATTGTATTGCCCATTCTCATCTTTCTCTGATTCTTCATAAATTTGCATCAAAATCTCCCCAATACATTCGTCATCATGAGTTGAAGCCCAGTAATGATCATAGTTATGGGCATGGTGGCTGAGCTGTAATTGTGATTTTACAGTGATTTGGTCCATGGACTTGTCGTAATATCTCAGTTTGCCGCGCCAAAATAGATCCTCAACAGCAATAGCTGAAATATCAATTGTCTGTTTTGGTAATTGATTAAATGGAATTTCAGCCACCACGTTCCACAAGGGAGTTGGTTCGATTGACCATTCATTGAAGGTTCGGTGGCGGGAATTCATGCGGGCTGTACGCACTTGCATTTGGATCTTTTGCTTCTTTTGCTCAGATCTACGTGAAAATGGTAAAATATTAAATAGAGATATTTGTGGGATAGATCATGGTACGATATATCATTGCTCTCAATTATATAAATCTGTGCAACAAAATTAATATTGGTAATGTGACGATTACCCGAGCAAAGTTTGCCAGGGTAATATAATAGCGTGTTACTAACCTCTTTTGCTTGTCCAACATCATAGCCTCTTCCTCCAATTGCTTTTGATTAAACGCTTGCGTGGTTTGTTTGAGTTGCAATCTACGCCTATAGAAGGCATTGGTTTTGGGTTTGATCAAACTCCTAGTGTCTACAGTGTGGAACTGGAGCTCATCTTCCAGTCCAGTAAAACTATTTTTATTATATTTTCCCCCGTCTCTTAAATTGCGCTGATACGTGCCGAAGGTAAAGTCACATACTTTGATGTGCCTTTCAGGTTTGAGGGATATCTCAAAGGGATATTGCTGCATCCCAGCTAAACATGTTTCCATGGTTTGATAATCATTTTCATCCGGCCCCCAGCATTCTGATCCCGTATTTATCACCAATTTAGGCAAAACCATCACTTACTATATATACATACACCCCACAGTGTATTCCTTGCACATTCACTCATATTTTGTCAAGTAATCCCGGGCAAAAATGTACCATGCCATTTAATTTATGGAATCTGCCCATTTGGTCAATTTTTAACGATGCGTATACCAGGAAATCATCGTGTTAACAACATTTAGATTCTCTTATGACCCATTTGATCCAATTATTTTCATTTATTTTCGTTTTTTTTGTATATTTTACTACAGAACTACTGAAAAATACACTTCCAAAACATGCCGTGGCGCTGAAGTGTGGCTACAACATGCTGTATCGCAATTTCACAACCAACCAGCTTACTAATTCACTTTTTATCGCACAACCCACATGCATAAAACTTTACCGGCCCAGATACATCCAACAGCATCTTAAAAGCACTTCATGCGATACCGGCACCGATCATATAAGTGAAGTAAATAATTACAATTCATCTACCTATTCCCCGCATACATTGCTCAGGAAGAGCCACCTCTACACTCCAGACGAGATTGGTAAATCTTCGCATACTTAGGCTGCTATCTAACTCTATGCGCTGCCATAAATGGCGATTTATCTGCATTAGATTTGTTACAGAGGATCAGTATTAGAGCGTCAGCCGCCACTGCCTTTAAGACTGGATTATTTAAACAGGAATTATCAAAGCTACTAAACTCAAATGGAGGCCCAACCAAAACAAGTAATGCAACACCGCTCTTACTTTCAAATGTCAAAAATGATCAAAACGGCACATGTACCATAACCGCATGGCAGAAGGAAACTCTCAATAAAATATTAAAATCTATTGGCCATGGCAATAAAGAGGGTAATTTAGAACAAGAAAATTATGCAATTAAACCAATTGATATTGATAAAATCGAAGTGTCTCCTAAAGCACGCGAAATTGCATCACCTAATGATCCAAAGTATGGAATTCACTATTTCTGGATTCCATATTTAAAGTTTACCAAGCTGATAGGATCTGGATACTCAGATTACATCCAGCATATTGTTAAATCTCACATACTAACAGATACACTTGAGCTCGAGCAATCGCCAGAGTTTGAGATACTTTTTAGCCCTGCCAATAATGATTTAAACATAGAATCACTTGGATTGATATGCCTCGAACAGTTAATACCATTGGACATCACTTCTAACTGGTACAACACTATAACAGATTTCTTGGGCATTAAAAATTATAGGAAGTTCAAATTGCGCGTTGTTGCAAACTATGCAATACCTATCATTATACCATTGGCCAAAACGCTCCAATTTGTCGCTTTAGACCGCCTTTGGCACAATATAAAACACTCAACTCCCCAAACCAGACATTCTATAGAAGAGTTATACATGTTTTACAAGGATGGTTATAATTCTATAACGCCGACTGATGGTTCTTTCTCGCCTATTCATGCTAGTGATGATGCCATTTCGTTGTGGTGGAATAAACCTGAACTATGCATCAAATACCTATTACAGGCACCAATGAGTGATAACTGCGGAAGCTGTAAACCTTCTCTTATCGAGTTGTGCCTAGAAAAGTTGGGTTTTCCGTCCCCTGAGCTGGCAATAAGCTTGACCAATTACTTCAACACTGTGATTAGCAATACCAAATTCTACAGTTACAGCAATGTGTTGGATAACAACGAATTTGAACCAGCAATAGGGCATTTACACCTCAATTCATTACAGTCCCAATTGCCCAATGAAGACTCCTTTCCCGATGCCACGTATGAGATACTAAAAAATAGCTACAAGAACCAATTGTTTGTCAATCATGAAGATGGGAAGGCCATAAGATCTGTGATTAATTCAATGTACAGGTGTGGCATAACCGCTCGTAAAGTACCTGTGGATGGTTTGCGTATTTTGACATTGGATGGCGGAGGGATAAGAGCTATAGTGCCATTGTTGATATTGAAGATGTTGTTGAAGGAAATGGGAGGGCCGCCCCTCTACGAAATATTTGACTTATTTGGTGCCACAAGTTCGGGTTCTCTAATCCTTTCGTTACTGCTGTTCCACAAATTTACAATTGATGATACAATAGCTCTGTTCCATACAATGTTTACCAAGATTTTTTCAAGGAACAAATGGACAATTATGCCTGACGTGTTGCGCTATTTGACTTCTCGAGCCAAATTTGACCATCAGATTCTAGAGACATTCGGCAAAATGATCTTCAGCAACTTGAAAATGCATGAATTCAATGCGGACCCAAGGACGCCTCATGTGTTTTTCACTTCTACACAAACATTGCCATGGCCTCCACGCCCGGTAATCTTCAGGTCCTATCCATTGAGATCTAGCCATGGCCTGAGTTCTGGCAGTAACTTAGAGGAACTGAGGTTTTTTGATATTTGGGAGGTTTTACGATCGTCAACTGCGGCCCCCACATACTTTGAGCAGTTTACCAAACAAGGTAAATGCTACTCTGATGGAGCGATACTAACAAACAACCCAACTCTAGAAGCTATAAATGAGGCAAAAATGCTGTATCCAAATATACCGATAAAGTGCGCAGTATCAATTGGGACTGGGATATTTATGAATTTTGAAGATGGTAGACCATTAGAAGCCTCAAAGGCTAGGTCGGGAGCGGGAGGTTTAGTTGAGCTGTTAACATATGCCTCAACTAATGTGGAACACGTGCATAGATATTCGAAAATGATCTTGGGGGTAGATAGATATTTTAGGCTAGACCCGCTCATACCTGAAATTTCACTCGACGAGACAAATATCGCTGCCATTGAGGAATTAGTCAAGTCTATTGAGGCGTATTTGGGCGACCATGGTACCAAAAGTACCATAAGTCGGATAGCCAAGCTATTGTTATGATAAACAGAATTGATAGTAAACTGGCTGCCTTAGCGCTAGTCGTAGTATTTCTGGGACTTTCTATGCCGTATGGCACAATTGTATATTAGCGCGATTCTAGTCTAACTTCTAGTCTAACCTCCAGTTTAACGTCATGATAGACGCCACAGACAGCCAATCTATTGTTATGATAAACAGAATTGCTAGTAAACTGGCCCCCTACACCGCTATCGCAGTACTTCTGGGATGGATTGTAGGCAGATTTAAAGCTAAACAATCTCCATACGGACTAGACTACGATCAAATCTTATACCACCTTACCGCTCGACAAACTTACTTCCATATAAGGCATACCGCCGACACAGACAGTGAAACCAGATTACATAAGCACATCGAGTATAAAAAGGCATTGAAGGGGTTTACACTTACGGCAATAAGCGCTAGCCTGACAAGAACCTCTACCGATCCTACCGTAAACAATTATAAGGGCAAATGGTTAGGATTAAGGCGGTAAATGGCGTGGGCCAATGGCACGTAGAAGCATTTAAATGACAGCAGCTGGCAGGTAATCAATGAGATTAACCTTCGGTATTTAACTTATCCATATAGCCCTGAAGTTAAAGGCCTTATGCGGATCGTGACAAGCCATGCCCTAGCGCTGATGCTGCGCATCCGTGCCGCGCTGACCTTCCTTTGGATTTTTGCAGGTTACGCAGAACCAGTCGGAGTCCTTGGGCGGATCGTTGTCGCTGTACCCGATGCAGATCCAGTGAAACCATCGCTCGCAGCCTAAGTTATCCTATGTATGTATGTGATCGTGTATATAGAGAAAATGCGAGTGACCAACCCCACCCAGGAGGGAAAAGTTCATTGCCCACCAAAGCCGCTCCATGGACTACACGGGATGAGGAGGCCGCCACAGTGGGGCCGAGGCTGGCTGAACTACGTGTTTATAGACGCGACAATAACGGATAAGATGAGTGGTTCACAAGTGGGGTCATTCACACAATTTTTGAACAGGTATGTGGAGAAAATGTTCACAATGGGGCAATGAGACATGCACCGGGGAAACAAATAGTGAATAACACAACAAAAATAAATTTGTAGGATTTTAGGAAATTCTGTTGAATTTCCTAAAATCTGCATGTTGTCGATCTGCGTACCGTCGCACCCTATCCAGTGCAGGTCATCGCCAGGTAGCCCTGGAGTTGTTTCGTAGTAGAGCGAAAAGCAGATAGGGCAATAGTATTGGTCGTCACTGGTCCTTCCGGAGTGTCCATACTGCATAATTTCTTGCATTGTGAGGAACTTCCTCAGGTCAGGTTTCTTCGCCCCCCGTTTTCTCTCCGCATCCATCTTTCCTTCTCCTTTCTTCCTAGTAGATACAGTGCCACTGCTATTTGATTGTGTGCGGATGAGTGTAGGGCCCTTGCCGTCTGTATGCCTGTGTGTGAAGGTGTAATCGATTCCCCGGAAAAAGTCACACACAGCGGCGCGTCTATCGGCGTCTGTAAATTCACGGCTGTGAATAGCGTCGCCCTTTTCGCTATGCACCACACAGAGAATTCTGGCGAATGCAACTCCGGGCTTTTTGGCCTTCAAAAGTTTCTCGCTATTAGTTCTGTCTTTTTTTGGCCCGGCTACACACGGAGAAGAACTAACAGTTGCAGAACCTGTAGGTGTAGATATAGAATGTTTCTTTAGGACAAAGGCGCAGTATGGATGAAATCTTACACCGCAAATTGGCGAGGCGCAAGTTGATGTGAGTCCAATCTGCGTTAATAGCACCCCACATTCAGGCGACAATAGTGGCACGACCCGACCCGCGTATTTTTCACCCGTCCAAGTCTAAGTCCGTCTCCCCAGCACTTTGGCGGTATCAGTAGTTGGGCGCATATCAAGTGGACCAGGCAATCAGAGCCTGCAAAGAGGAATCCGTCGAGTCTCCCGCACAGGTGGCACGACCCAAATGACTGCCCGCAAACGAATCGGTAGCACCTGGCACAGGTCACAACTCCGCTCTCAAACTGAGAATTTGTGCAATTTGCGGTACTTCTCGCCGCTCCTACCCCGAAGGCGAAGCAGCTTTTGCAAATTGATGCTAGACACGACCCGCACCTCTTGACTGTCACCCGCTTGCTCTCTACGATTCCGCAGCCGCTGCATTAACAAAGCATTGGAAGGTATACTAGTGTGGTATAAGGTAGTAGTAGTAGTATATAATAGTAGTGTATAATAACAGTATATGCTAGTAGTGTTAATAACAGTATATACGGGTAATGATAAACCTACCTGCAAAACTGGTCCGCCGCCCTAGAGTTGATCTGCCTCGCCACCTCGGGCCCGCAAATATCCAGTCCTCTCCTAAAGGATACTCCAGAAATATAGTTAAACAGATTGACAATAAACTTCACATCCCTACCCAAGTTAAACAGCTCGGACAGCACGACAGCCGCCTCACAAGCACTGCGGAAAAAGGACACGTTCTTGTCATCCGTCAGGCCGCTCGCGTACCTAACGGTCTGGAAGCTTGGAAGGTCGGTGAAAATGTCCATCAGCATGCAGGGCGTGGGCAGGGTCTCCAGCGGTATGCTGACGTCGAGCTCGTCGTCTACCGCCACGGGCTCCAATGGCCCCCGATCCAACTCCATCTGCTCTAATGGTCCCTGCTCCAATGACTCACGCTCCCGCTTCAACCCACCTCCCCCTGGGGGCGAGGCCGGCGCAGGGCCATCGGGCTGCAGGTCAAACTGAGGAGAAAGCCCGTTCTGGTTGAAACAAACCAATAAGACCCCTTCCGTCCCCGCTTCGGCAGCATGCGCTGCCCCTTTGGTATCCCCATCAGAATCGGGGGATCTGAACCTGCAGTATGCGTCCCTAAAGAGTTGCAGCAGCCGTGACTTGTCCGTTTCCAAAAAGTCCTTGGCATATATGCCCAGTTTCCAGGAGCCGTCGCGCTTGAAAGGGACGTCCAATCCGCCCGGGGTGCCTGCCCTGTTCCGGTAGCAGTCACCCTCTAATCGCTGCTGTACCTTGCGTAGTAGTGACGTGGGAGACACGCCCTTGGCGTGTACTTGACAAAGGATTTCCGGCTTGTTTAATACCGTATCCCATTCGTACAGACATTCACGCAATGCCGTAACGCAGGGTATGTGAAAGAACTTGGTACATTCTGCGTTGCTACACTGCACAAGGCAGCTTCCCCACCGCTTGCAGTCGAAGCATCTACCCGTGTAAAGGTGGGCCCCGCCCTTGCGCGGGGCTTGCTGAGCCTCCTCTCCGGAGCGCTTGGGGGCGATTTCAATGGTAAGCGCGCACTTGACGTGGGCCCAAAGGGGGGGTCTGTTGGTGGGTAGGGCGGGCCCGCCCGCCAGGCAGAGGGTACTAAACCCACAGAGCATACAGAAGGGCACTAGAGGGGCGGCATCTGTGTGGTGTGGTGTAGACATTTTAGCATAGATACGAGGGTCCCTAACGAAGGGCCAGCCGTTGTAGATATTATCAACTGTTGCACTAGCCTCGGCCTTAACGAATTTGTCGTAGACAGTGTCGCTGATTGGCAAGAACGGCACTGTAGAATCGAACTTAGCAAGCCTTAGATTGTTGACTAAACACTCTCCGCGTTTTTCTACATCTTCAGTGCCCAATCTGCGTATAGCATCAAAGGCCCGTGGCGTTTCAATGTGGGGAATTTGTGAGATGAGGAAAGAGCAAAGCTGGCAGACCCAGGACTCGTCTCCCAGCTCCTGCACTTCAGCCGCAACGCATTTTACGTGCATGGGCAGGTAACAGCAGTCGCAAAACATAATTGGATTGTCATCCCAGTCATCAGCTGTGGAACAGACGCTGCAGAGGGCTTTTTCGGTCCAGTTCGAAGGAAGCATTGCGCTATCTTTACAGGTGACTCGAAGGTGCTGTATGTTTCCAATCTGAATTGCGCTGGTGTAGGCGTATAGAGTGTCCGTATTTGTTTCCCTATATTCGTTCATGTATTGTGACATCATACGGAGCTCAGTTTCCTTCCAGGCGGCATAGTTGGGGTGCTTTTCTGCTTCGCATGCATGTAGAAGATCGTCAAGCTTTCGCCCAAGCTTTCCCACTAAATCTGTATAGAATTCAAAAGTGGCGCAGTAATCTGTGTTATACGTGTAATTCAATGCTATAGAAGTAAATGCCAAATTTGCTATATAATAACATGTTTAGAGGATGTGTGGCCTACCGTCTTCTATGCGGGCGGCAAAGCCGCTTGAAAATTTGGGCTCGTTTTCATGTATTTTTCGCCTTCGTTCAAAAGGCTTGAAAATGTCCTTAGGGATGATCTCACTCATGTAATTGTCCATGTTTGACATGGAACGACGCAATTGGTTTATAGGCAACTTGCTAGGAATGAAACATGCCTCTGGAAAGGTGGGCCTTATGTTAAAATCCATTGTGGGCGCCTCCCCGCAGCTGCGCTGCAGGCCATTGCACCTGTGACAAAATGGTACACGCTCCGGAAATTGTTGATATGTATAGGGCGGGTAGAAGCTGAAACTGCATCTTTTAGCTATCAGTGAAAACCTGGGGTGCAGGGCCCACGCCTCGTCATTGCAGCCGTAGAGCTCATTGCCATCGCTGCGACAGGCGGGGGTGCTTAGTACTTCTGTTTGCAGGGAAAATGGAGAGTCCATTAGGGTTAGGGTTAGGAAATTTGGGCCAGGGCGCATAACTAGCGGCAGAGTCCCCCTACCGTGGTACTTTGGGGAGACTTCGGGATCGAACCCGCTCTGGGTACGCCTGGCCGCGGGCCACCCCTCGCCATACCTGTCCCTAGCACACTTTACCGCCCATTCAAAGCTGTCCTTGTACCTCCTGCACTTGTTGACTTTGAATTCGATAGAGTATGGCTTTGCCCGTGTATCCTTACCTCTTCCTCCGCTTACGCTTGCATCTATGATCTTGTACATTTGCCTCGCATTTTTTATCGATCTGATGAGCTGTACCGGGGGCGGTGAAAAGTAATTCTGAGTGATTCTATTCCCACCTTTTCTAGGGACGACCAAAAATTTTCTTCGTCAAAATTTGAAGAGTTGGCGGAGCTTGCGCTGGTGGCTGCCCTATCGGAGCCCCTGCTCGAGCTCTGGACATCCTGCCCCCGTCTCAGCCCCCTAGTTCTGTTCCTGGTCATTATGAAATCTCACAGTTGCATTGATGGGCCATAGAAAAGAGGAGGGTTCTTTTGTTGCGGTGGTCTACTAATCTCATAAGCGACTTATTCTATTGTGTATCCAGCCGCCAACTTATCTTCGCTAAGTATATTTTTTTCCAAATCAACGAAAACGCCCTTGTGTTAAATTAAATGCTTGTATCAAAATTCACGAGCATTCGCGATAATTCCCTAGTTACATTAGTTTTGCAAATATACTAACTCCGCTCCAATTACATATATTTCTTTGTCAAAGCAATTTCTAACGAATTGGAGGTGCCACATAAGGTGACTTGATGGTCAAGTATTGTTACTGAAAGGATATTACACTGGAAAATCCCCTATAACATCCAGTCCAAAGGGGGTTCCGAGCCCCTCATCCGTAAATCCCAGGGTCCGCCAAGTGAGGTAGGCTGTTGGGTAGGGGGTAAGGCATATTTTTGCTGATGAGGCAAATATGCCGCTGCTTCTGGTTATCATTGTTCATCAGTGGTTGTGTGGCAATTTACACGGCAAATTCTACCCATCATATATGTCTGGCTGGTACCCCTGGTGGTTTCATTAGGCCATCGACTCGGCCGATAGGTGTGGTGGCCAGCAGATACGCCAGCCCCGCGTATCGTATAGATATGTGCCAGAACAGTGTGCATAAAATGGCTAAAAATATTGCTGGTTCGCTAAATTTCGTTGGATGTAACGATATAGTGGCCAACTTGGCCACTAAACTAAAAACATTTGTCCCTGATGATATGCTTAATTTGAAGCTTCCCTTCCAGTCTTTAATCTACTTCTCCACCTTATCCATTTACCTGGTCGATTCATTCATCTTTGATGGCCTTTTTGCCGGATTATTCGAGCTAAGGGGCAATGCCCTGGCTGTGAATGAAGAGGCTTATCGCATCCTAACCTCCCTATTCATACACCGAGACTGGTCTCACCTGGCAATGAATTTGCTTAGTTTCTCGACAATCGCTCCCATGGTCATCAAGGCGACAGGGCCAATTAAAGCCCTGCTAATTTACATCCTTTCAGGAATAATCGCAAACTACGTAACATACGTCTATCACGTTTTGCACGAGAAGGGAATACCCATTCAAGGGGAATTTGATGACGGACGGTTTGATCCTGTTATTGATATATCTAAAAAATATTATGAAGCTGTTAGAATGTTCAAAGAATTCCCCTTTCCAAAGTACCTCTTTCTGCACTTTAAAAGTCTACTTAGACGTTTACTATATGGCAAACCAAAGTATTCAACGCTTAAATTAAATCCAACGCTGCACTCTTTCACTGCCAGAGGGGCCAGTGGCGCTATCTATGGTCTGCACGGTGCATACATGATTTATAGATGGAACAAAGAAGGGATTATGGCTATTCCTACAGGATTCTTGCTGCCCAATAGGATCTGGGAGATTATTCTATCTTCCCTACTCAATTCATTGGGCGATAACCATATAGATACTGTGGCGCACGTGTCGGGTTTTATTGCGGGAATGTTAATAGGATCAGTTATAAAGTTGTACTCCTAATTTCAGTTTTTTTCTAATAATTTTATTCCATTTTCTGTTCCATTTTACACACTATTACCCATCAACCTATCCATTCTACCAAGTTATACTGCTAACTACATATATATACTGTTAATTTCGTATGTAAAATTTAAATAAATATTAGTCAATATACAAGCTTGCGCAAATGCGAAATTTCATCATCTGAGAAAAAAGAACCGGTGAAATCCAAAATATCTACATTGCGATTTTCCAGTATCTTAACCAACAAACGAGATTTTGCCCTTAGCTCCGAATCCCTGTGTACTAAATGTAATCAAACATACCGAGAGATGGCCTGTTTTCAGAAATCATATTCATCATGCTTTGGCATTTGTCCAATAAATCGTCAATATCATCTCCGCTTTCCAGAGACCTATATACAGATCGTATCAGGTTGAAATGAGCAATGTCTACTATGAAATTAAACAGCCTATTGAATGCCTAATTCATCAATTTCTTTTCTTACTGGTAATTTAGGATATCTAGATAATCTAATCATTATATCCTCGCCAATTATATAACCTTTATTCGTATCTAATTCCATTTCATTGTTTATCTTCCGTAAAATTGCCTTGAGTGCCAATTCTGCGATGCATTGAGAAAAATCCAGTGGAACGAATATTGGCCTAAGCTCAATCTTTGTCAACATCTTTGTTATCTCGTACTTTATTAGCGTGAAGTTTGTAAATATATGTAGCAATTTATTGATGTCTTCCTTGTGTTCTGAGATGAGCTTCCCAAAAGAAGCGCTATAGGCACATATGCAAGCCATTATCATCTGCACTCGCATCTTAAGCTCCTGGTCCAGCAAGCCTTCACATCCGAAGATTAGATTGCTTATGAATTTGGAAAAGCTAGATAGCTCATCAGAAAATACTACAGGAACTGAAAAACCTTGTTGAGATTCAAAAAACTGCGACGCTATTGTTATGTAGTGGAATGACATCTCCTCATTCGCGATTTTGCCAAACTCAACTTTCGGATCAAAGTGCAAGTTTTTGGGAAATTCCATATCTATAATATTTTTAGCCTCCAAATAATCGAATTCAGATATCAAATTTTTACAAATTATTTGAAAGGCATAATAAATAAGTTTCTTACTGAATTCCAAATTTAGTTGCGTAAGAATGTCAATAACATCTAAAAATTGTTTAACTTTACACTTCTCCAAGTCTTTGGATTTTATATAGTTGACATTAAAAATGTTCAGGGATTTAGTTTCAATTATTGATAGTTGAGTCGTTAACAATTTCTCCATACCCACTATAAATTTATTCTGGTAATTAGAGTTACCAATTAGAGTTAGTTCTCTAAGATCGTTTATGCAAATTTTGGAACTTGTAAAGGCGGATTTAAATTGGGATAAAGTGTGATTTAGCAATTTCTCTTGGAATTGCAATGCACGTCTGTTGTACATTTCTGAAAAGATAAATAGGCATACACCGGGTGGGTCAGAATCATCGGAAGTGGTTATAAACTCCTCAATGACATCAGTTAATTCATCACTGGAGCATTCATGTTCCCATTTGCCATTATTGTCAATGTAACCTGCGTTGTGAGTATTGGAAGGATTAAATAAGTAAATTAGTAATTGCTCAAGTTGCGATAATATCTGTTTTGCTTCAGGAAACTCATTCCTGTGAATTGTATGGTCAAATTTATCCAATTGTACTTGAAACCTGTGCGCTGTATCTACCACCTGGTGGAGAATACCCAATACATCGTTCATAGCCTATACACAATGCATGTCAGGTAGAATGTGTCATATTTAAAAAGTTGAAAAAAAATCAGAAAACAGATAATAAGTCAGCAGCTATACGAAAATACAACCATTTAACAATTTATTCTAAAATGATTTGTAATTAGTCACTACAGACACGCCCATGGCGACGATTCATCAAAATAATCTCACTAACAAAATTAGTTAAAATTAATTTTTGGCAGCAAAAATGTCGTTTAAATTGATACTGTAAGAAATGACAATTAATACATGATACACTGTAACAAGGTTTAGCGCCGTTCTAATCTCTATAAAATTCAAAATTTATGCTAAATACACTAAAGTAATAGCTAAATTAGTATTAGAGTGAGGGGAAATATACATATAAATGTACCGGGTTTAGAGGTAGGAGCGATTGTGTTGCTGACCTGCCCCATTGTTATCCATATACAATTAGTTTTATATAGATATCGTTAAATTAACGTCCTAAAAATGGGTGCTTACAAGTAAGTTCTGGAGTTATGTAGGTATATGGAGGAGATTTGGCGGAAGAAACAATCCGACGTTATGCGATTTCTGCTCAGAATCCGCACGTGGGAATACAGGTAGACGCTTGTAGTGATTTAGGCAATTGCCAGCTGTGCATAGAGTTCCACATCCAACTAGACCGGATAAAGCTAGAATGCTGGGCTATAAGGCCAAACAAGGATTTGTTATTTACCGCGTTAGAGTTAGAAGAGGCGACAGAAAGAAGAACGTGCGTAAGGGCATTGTCTACGGGAAGCCCAAACACCAAGGTAAGCATTTTCTATTATATATCCTCCATTTTTTCATTTTTTAAAAAAACATTATGATATACAATAGTAATGTAGGTATACATAAGCAAAAGTCCTCTCGCAACCTAAAAAGTGTAGCAGAAGAACGAGTGGGCAGGAGGGTTTGCGGCGGACTTCGTGTTTTGAATAGCTACTGGGTTGGTCAAGATGCTGTTTACAAGTTTTATGAAGTCATATTGGTGGACCCAAGTCATAATGCAATAAGAAATGATCCTAGAATTCAATGGATTTGCAATCCTGTGCATAAGCATCGAGAATTGAGAGGCCTGACTTCGGCAGGTAGAAAATCCCGTGGCTTGCGTACTAAAGGTCCCAAGGCTGCCAAATTGAGACCGTCTATTCGTGCAAATTGGAGAAGGAGACAGCTGCTCCATATGTGGAGACATAGATAAGACTGTTTAACGAATTAATGGCTTGCTAAATTTTCCCATATGCCCATGTTAGTTATATTGTTTGTACAAATTGTCTATTTGTTAATTTATTAATTTCAAATTCATTAAATTTAGCACTTGTGCATTAGGCCAGTGTTGGGCTATTGTATGAATACACTATTGCCATGGGTTTGCAAGTGGCTGCAATACTACTTTTAACTCATAGCGGTGAAAGGATTGCCGTGAAATATTACTTAAATGAATTGGACAAGCTGAATTTACCACCAGCTGAATTTCAGCAATTGGCTACCATACAAACTGTTGCGGGACAAAAAAAATTCGAGTCAATAATAGTAGGGAAAATTGCCGCAATGCAATCCGAAAATTCTCATCCATTAGAAGATATTTTGATTGTAAACGATTTTAACATTGTCCTTAATGATTGCGGTGTACTAGTACTAGTAGTTGGGACCAAGAATAGCAACGAACTTTTCCTAGCAGAAGTCGAATCTACGGTTAGGGCTGTTTTGGTAGAGATCTGTGGTACTATAACTGAAAATAATTTATATGATAAGTTGGACTCGGTATTTTTGCTACTGGATCAGATTGTAGACAGGGGGTAAGTAATAGCTAATGTAGTTTGCTAGTAGAATTGGACACCAAAATACTTTGTGATCGAATCGGAATAAATGTCAGCGAATTTACGGAGCATTTCCCAATCAATCAGGCCATTTACACGGCACGAAATAACCTAATCAAATCGTTGCTCTCTACTACTTGAAAACGTCTATTTTTGCCGTGTGCTCCAAAAATATCGCATTTTGCATCATGATCGATAATTTGTAATTCTAGCTATCCTATTAAGAAGCGATAATACCATAGTATAGAATTTTAATACAACATTAAGACCACCCTATACGCAGCGGCCATTACGTATACTGTATATGTATGATTTTTTTTTTAAGGTTAGCAGCCATTTTAAGAGTTGGAAAGTTAATTTTGCCAAATCACACTCTGGAAATCTTAACTATGGCGATACATATTATGTATACGAACCTCGTCGTGGTTTCGGGGTGAAACATGTTACCCAAAAGCAACGTAAATTAGGCACAATTTAGGTTATATGCTTCGCATATTGCACCCGCAACAGACATCGCAATACAAAGGCAAATCTGGGCAGGATGGATTGATGATTAAAGATGCTTTGCCCAAATCGTTGCTATGTACCAGCGCATTGAGGAAGTTGGTATATGCCAACACGGCCAATGCCATGGAGATATCAGAGAAGATCAAATGGGACAAGTTCAAGTGCAATGTCACTGGGGTTAGGTAATAAAATTACGTTTTAAAATAATTTGAAAATTTGTTTCAAATATTTATTACTATCCACAAATATCGCTACAACTACCACTAGTTTAAGTTAGTGTATTGTGTCACTAATGTTGATTTTGGATGAATAATAGATGATTAATCTAATTTCAGGTGGCATCCATCCGGTTCCTGGCGTGTACAATTTAAAAGGAGTAATTTCGAACGCAACTTTTTCGTAAACTGTTCTTGTTACTTCAGGTATGGGTCCGTTTTATTAAGTTGTCATTTGCACGGATTTGACAGAGCAAAGGAATTGGCTATTCATTATCGCAAGCAGTTGGAACTGGAGTATCAACAACTGGAGAGGGCTTGGGCAGCGATGGACGCTGATGGGCTATAATTATAGTGCACATTAGTTTAGTAATTATGATCCCGCTAAAATTTGTGAAATCTGTGGCTAAACCCAAGAATTCAGCAACTTCTCCGCATTTGACTAGTAGGAATTTTAGTACAACAAATGTGGACGTCTTTATAGTAGGCGGTGGAGTGTCTGGTACCGCGCTATTCTACACACTATCTAAGTTTACAAGTAATTTCGGCGTCAGTTAGATGTGAGAAGGATTGTGCTTTGTGAAAGACGATCGGATTATGGATTGGTTGCTTCCCATGCCAAAAACAATAGCCAAACCATCCATTGTGGTATGTATTCATGTTACATAGGGGACATTGAAACCAATTACACTCCAGAAACAGCGATTAAGGTCAAAAGGTGCGCTGATATGCTGAGAAATTATTTAACCAAGCTACCACCATCAGAAGCTCAACGGTAAATAATGTATGATTTAGAATTTGTCAAATAGGTCAGAAGATGGTTTTGGGGGTGGGAGATAGGGAGTGTCAATTCCTTAGTGATAGATATAAGCCTTTTAAGGAGATATTTCCCACGCTTGAGTACTTGGATAAGGAACAAATCAGAAATGTCGAACCGAATGTTGTTAAGGGTCGATGGAGGTCAGAACGGCCAGAACAGCTTAACGCCTTATATGTAGCTAACGAACATACAACTGCTGAATATGGGCTACTTAGCAGATCATTTATCAAATCTTCCATGTCACTAAATGATCCATATAAATCCATTCAGCCCCTCCTCAATACTACACTCAAAAGGGTGAAGCCCCTTGACGATGGTACTTATCATGTCATAACTTCTGCTGGTAATTTCAATGCCAAATTTGTCGTGTTCAGTGCATGTGGATACTCGCTTTATTTTGCACATCAATTGGGCTATGGATTGGAGTATAGCGTATTGCCTGTGGCTGGCAGCTTTTATTTTGCCCCAAATGTTCTAAAGGGTAAAGTTTACACTGTGCAAAATCCAGTGCTCCCGTTTAGTGCGATTCATGGAGATCCAGATATCTTACTATCCGATAAGTGCCGGTTTGGACCAACTGCAGTACCCTTGCCATTTTTAGAAAGGTACAACTATTGGAGCCTCTTTGCATTCCTAAGGGTACTAAAGATAGATCGCAATGTGATGTGTGTTTATAAGGATTTGTTCACTAAGCCCGAAATTCTGAGATATATGATTAAGAACTTCTTTTTTGAGATTCCCATCATTTCTCGTATTCTTTTCTTGAAGGTATATAACTTTTTATATGTTAATTGGATAAACACATATTTAAATTTAAAATGTATTAATAAACTGGCGCAACAATCGTCTATTAATATAATTGCTCTTTAATTTAGGATGCAAGGAAGATAGTACCTAGTCTAAGCTTCAGGGACCTGGAATATTCCAAGGGGTTTGGGGGTGTTAGGCCACAGCTGATAGACAAGAATCAGAGGAAACTTTTGTTTGGTCAGACAAAAATATCAGCCAATACGGGGCTAATATTCAATGTAACTGCATCACCTGGTGCCACAACTTGTTTGTCAAACGCTGAAATTGACATGAGACAGATCTGTGAGTATTTGGATGCGAAACTGGACGAGGCATCTTTTAAGAAGGAATTGTTGCAGGGGGATTATCCTATTTTATAATTCGTGCTAATTATTTAGCGAAAATATGAATTATTTTTCTCAAGAATCTATAGCTATAAAATACATATTTATCTATTTAATATATTCCCGTGCGACTTATGCATTATTTATTTTTCGGAACAAATATTCATCTAATCTAAATATAAGATATTATTGAAGATTTTAAAGAGTATAACCGTTGCACTAGAGAAAAAATTAGCAATTTAAAAGGTCTGCGTTAGAGAATTTGGGTTAAATCGAAATTTTTGGTGAGAATTTACAATTTTAATTTACGTGAGGGTGTGACATCTAACATCTAAGCACGGCGAAAATAACTCCTGATGATGTTTAGATTCTCCAGGGCCTCTGGATTACCAACTTTGGCCAACTTAGTCATCATCATTTCAATTGTATCAATAATCTGTGATTCTTCGTATACTGGTTTCAGCGTTTCCACCAACCTAAAATTATAGGACACATACCTATCCACATGGGCAAATGTACACCATTCCCAAATCTTGAACAAATCAAATACAGAATCTATATATACTTTTTGTGTTATTATCCTTATGAAAGAATCGGATGATTTGAATTTAGAGGCCATTTTATACCAGGTAAAATGGGTGATGTCGCTATTAGTATCAATGTAACTTTCCCCAGCATTATCTCCCTCACCAGTGTTAAGAAAGGCACTTGAGGAGGGGAAGAAAATCAAAGGATCCCACAACAACATCTCTAATTGGGAGTAAAAGAGCAAAATCGTAATGACGTGGCTATCTAATCCCGATCTTACATAATCATCGGGATAGAGATCATGAAACTGTACTAGTACATCACATGCACTGGACGTTAAGTATTTGTCTCCAATCCTACCCTTCAACTTCATAACCTTGCTGATATATTCATCACATTCAACATTAAGATCATCATCCCTAGCTTTGGAGCATAATTTATTAATCATAATTTTCTTCAGATTCTTCAAATGGTTGACCTCCGCGTTAATAACATCCATAAGATTCACAATATCGGCCAAAGTGTAGTCCATGTACAATAAAAATGTCAATTTATCAGTAGCCATTCGAATCTCATCGTCTAGTTTACCCAACCTTGAATCCGCTCCATTCAAGTAACTAACGACATCTTCAATACTCGCTTCGATTTCATCCCTTTCATTCTGCGTCTTAGCTATTAGATCAGTCAACAACTGGTCCAGCGGGGGTATGTCACTAATGTACGCTAATTCGGTGTCTATTTCTCTGTTAATCCCATCTCTACACTGATCATCTGGATTTTCACCCACAGTATCTATGGTGAAATCCTCGTCCCTTTTCAAGGCAATTTTTGACTCAGGTAAGGCGCCAATAAGAGTAGCCTCAGGGGCAAGCGTGGTGAATTGGCCCTTGGCAATATTGTATCTTTTCAACAACATATCACTAAAGTTACCAGAAGACCGTTCATTTTTAGGCTCACTCGGAGTTTTGATTGTTGAAGAGTGATCGGAGGAAATTTGTATGTGATTAATCCGGTTAGATACCAGGTCATCAGCAAAACTGACCCGGACCTTCCGTACACTAGCCATTATATACAAATCATTCCATTAGGCCATTTGACATGCAATTTTAGCAAATTAACAATTATTCAAAGTGGGAATGACATGATAAGCAACTGGTATACTATGGTGAGAATATTGTGTGGCAAATAGTTCCGTATGCAGGCGTTTCCTACTGCGTTGTTGTAGTCATTGTGGGTGTGGATTATAATGTATGTGAGTTTGAGACGTTGTGCTGGAGGCGCTGCAAAACCACATTGGGGAGAACCGCCAAAGAATAGGTGGCAACCTTTTATTCCGGATAGGATGCATTACGGGGAGCATCCCACGTACACAGGTTTTGTGTTGTGGCTTCGCGGCCTTAGACCCAAAATCGAATATCTAGGAGCTTCAACTTGGAATACTACAACACTGCTAGCATCGTTAGTTTATAGGCCTATTAGGAAATCTTACATTAAGCATAACCCTGACGTCAGATATGTAAGGCACATGTAACTTAGCAATTCATTGCCCTCCTATCATTCCTATCCACTACTTGGGGCATAACTTATTTAATCAATCTACATTATCAAGGCATAATTGTAATTACAATCCACTAACGTAGGATATATCACAGTTGCTCTCTCTTGGAATCGCTAATGATTTAAATGAGCATGGCTTTTGGAACTCAAAGACTGAGACACTTAATGACAAAGTGGCACTTTTTAATGCAAATGTTAAAAGATTGGACAAATTGTGGGAGGATGCCTTGTTTGATGCAACTGAAAATAACTCCTTTGAAAAATTGTGCAACTATTTGAAGGTGGAACCTAGTGATGTACCTACGGGGGTCATCCCTTCGACAGTTTGGAATTTTAACATGATTCCTTATGGCAAAGATAACCCAGATACTCAAGTGTTTACTGAACCTGCAGTGCAAAAGCCTCTACGCTCGGTTGCCATCAATTTTACCTACAATAATCAATTTGGGAATTGGGGGGATTATATCGATAGACAAGACAACAAGGGTCCGCTGATGCGTCCAGCAAGGCCTCTATTTACAGATATTTACATTCCTACCACGAAATGACACGTATTTATTCAGCTTGGGCCGCCACAATAATTTTTTAATTCAAGCATTGAACAAATATTAACACCCAGTAATTGAACTCTACTATAAGCCCATAAATTGTACAAACAGGCATAGTATGCTATTAGATACGTAATGTCAATATGTATATTGTTAGCTTACTTAAAATACATATCTACAATTATATCCTAGCATGGTTAAGGTAGCGGTTAGCGCCATATATAAAACTGCAATGCGTATTTAACGCACAACAACTTAACTCACTGAATTAGCTAAAAATCCCAAGAATTGATTGGGCCATGAGTTGCTTAGTTGTCATAAACAAAATGCAATAAAACCCAATCTGCTATCGTCTATTTTTTTGAATTTTGCAATTTACTGAGCACGCCCGAACTCATTAACGCCCGTCTAAATCAACTTAATATTACTCAATAAGGTAGGATAGGGGCTTGTTCCGATTAACCAGATATTCGTGTACCGCTCGATAAACCCAGGGCTGAATAATATGCTGAATTACCTTATGAAAAGTACTTGGGCTGGTGGGTGAGAAGCTCTTGTACCCAATCTCCTTATCAGATTTTAGAGGCTTGCTTGGATCCAACTGATTTTTGCCCATTAGGTTTATAAAAAATTCCTCCTGCGAATTCACAAAAGTGCGATATAAATGTAGCGAATGGATTTTGTCACGAAGTGTGGTGATCAGGGTAAACTGTTTAGAACTAAGTTCGCACTCTTTGGCATCTAATTTCGATAAAGTCTCGGAGAATTTTGTGCCTAGGGAGCTGAGCGCAGCCGATACGTTAATGGGTTTCCAGGGGAAGACCAACGTCTGGCCCGCATAATCCAAGTCTAGATCGAAATAGGATTCGTTTTGTGCCACCGTTCCAGAGGCTTTGATGCGATGCTCTATTATGATTGGTGTTTTTGCCACGGATGTAGTAAAATTTTTTAGTGTCTGAGGCAATTGTTTCAGTTTGATGTCACTAGAAAATACACGTGAAAGTGGTTCGTTCAACTTGATTGTCTGATCTGTGATATTCATCAAATTATTTTTTAGTGCATAATCAGTTATAAGTCCTGCAACTTCTGGTATACCTTTACAGCTGATATCCACGCCCAAATTAGCAAAGAATTCTAAGAGCCCTTTATGATATTTAACAATTGGAGTCCTGTCTTGGGGAAACAAAGTAATTTCAATATCGGTATCACATTCATAAATTAAGCATAATTCAACCCCAATCGTATCGTTTTTCATTTCATAGAATGTGCAATTGGAATTGGGTATGAAAGGAGATGAGGAGGGGTCTATTCTTTTGTGAAATGGTTTGCACGAACTCACGCCCCTTGGATTCATCCAAAGCGAGGTGAACTTATCATTTCTTATGAGTATGGTACGAAATAGGGACCCAATTGCTCGTTTAATTGGCTGTTGTATGAGGGAAGAATCTATTAGATAAATGTTTATGTGAAGAGTTACTGTTGGGGGCGGTTGGTACACATAGTGTGAGCGATCAGTATTGCTAATTTTTTGGTTTAAATGTTGAAACTGATTGAAAACATGTATTCGCAGTTTGTTGTGTGGCATAAGATTCGATTTATCGAGCAAAATATTACAAATTGAGTTTAGTTTACCCATGAGTAAATGTGTTAAGTATTCTTCGCAAGCCAAAGCCTGATCAAGTTGTTTGCATTCAACGAAAAAGTTATCTCGCATTCCGGGCACCATTGTAGAGGCCAAAAGATTGCGAGCTTGGGCCCGTTTGTGCATGTTATTCACCGTGCTGTCAATCATGTCACAGCACTACACTGGTAGTAACAATACGGCAAACTTTACGTATTGTTACTACCGGGTTATTGATAATTTTCAACAGCTTTTTGTGGACATCCACAAATTATGCTTTTAAGCATGTCATTTTTGAAATTATGCAGCATCAAAATTTGAGCTTCCATATCTACCGTTAGTTTACTCTCTGAAGTTTTTACACTTGTAATTAACGGACCTTGGTTTGTATATCTGTAAATGCATCCATACATTGTCTAACACAAAACTAACAACGTCTTAACCTAGGTTCGGAGTAATTTGACGTTTGTTCAACGTTTCATCTATTATATGAAGTATGGTCGGTATGTTTATTCGGTAATTTTCTAATGAATACTACTATACGGATAGTGCAGATTCTATATCTAGCCACTTATCATTTATAGTGATTATAAATACCAAATATATTAGCAATGCGTAGAAATAGGCCAAACCACGTTAAATGCGATTTACAAATATGAGTAAATTTGTGTTTAAGTCACGACATTTCATGCATAAAGACATGGATTAGATAATACGGAATTCTTTGTAATTGTTGCTTATTCAATATGCATATGCAATATGAGCGTTGTTGAATTTCATAGTGGTAAAAATTTTATGTGTTAATAAAATTACATAGAAGTAAAATTAGGAAACGCCTCAGTTGCAAGTACGCTTTACTCTGTCCGTTTCGTACAACCCAATCCAGAACCCAAATCGAGGTGTGACTCCTGAAAAATTGACGAAATTACAACAAAAGGAACGGCAACCAATGCAAAAAGCAGCCCTGAAACATTGGAAATAAATGCATGGGCTAGGCCGGCATTAACACTGCATAAAGCTCCTGAGCAACATTTCCAATTTTTATCAATTGCGATGTCACATCCTCCATCTTAACCACCTGCTTTCCCTAAGTCAAATAAACATAAATAATAAATAATTTCACCATAAACTTTATGCACCATCTAACACAACAGATAAGATAAGTGTAAAAATTACTTACGTGTGAAGGCTGTTCTAAGTGTGTAGGAGCCAGGTAAGTGTAGTGCGTCGCCTGCAATAAGGCCACGGGGCGGTAAACGCCCACGTTTTCCAGACCAACGATAAAAAGCTGCAACTGCTGCCGGACGTTTTCGGCAAACTGCTTACTGTCTGTGCATGCACATGCATATTGCAACAACAATATGGAAAAATCTACCACTTGTAGCAACACGACCAAACTTTTTTCACTGCTAAGACTCCAACCATCGCTCGAATCCTTATGCACATCAGACAACAAGTAATGGTTTAAAAGCGTTGTGGATGACGCTAAGAAGACCTGATAGATGGTATCCAAGCGGTCCAGGCCCTTCATTCTGGTGGCATGATCGCCCAGTGGGTCCAGGTCAGACTCGTAGGCACCAAGCTCCAGGGCAATAGACTCCAGCCCAAGGAGCATCTTGGAGAAAAAAGATACATCGGGAGGTGAATCCACATCCACGCCTTCCAGGCCTGCAAGCTGTACCGCAATTTCCAAACATTTCGAGGCGGCAAATGAGGGAATAATGCTAGCCGGTGGAAACTTGCAGACCAAATCCGACCAAATCAGAGAAAAGTTAATCAATGCAATCTTTGGGGTAACAGACGCGGCCGACGGACCGACAGAAATCGTCTCCGAAAACCTAGAAATAGTACGTTTGTAGTCTTCCCAATTTCCATACTTATTGAGAGCCCAAAATGTACAGTAAATGTAAATCCTTAGCAAAATCCATGAGGTTGGGTGGTCACAAGAGGGCTCAAAATAGCTCTTTATCATAGAAAACTCCCTGCTCATCCATGCCATTATACCCATGGCCAACCTGTCGTACTCGTCGCTCTCCGCCGATAACTCCAACCTAGACAGCAGGGCCTGGAAGAGCGTGGCAAAGGAGCACACAAACCTGGACTCGCGTAAAAAGGGCGAATCGAGGATCGTAGCCAATAGGGAGCGTGAAGCGCCTGAGCCGGGGGCCAGCTCGCCCTCCTCGGGGCCGTCGCCCTCGGCGATGCCTAGGGACTCATCATACCAAAGGGGCACCAAAAAACGTGCAAGAGACGTCAAAGCGTCCAAAGAGGCCATGGCACATTCTATCTCAAAACGACTAATGACTGATGGGACGATTAAACGCTTCTGCACCAACTGAAGCAGTAGCTGCCCAGGAATACGCCCAAGCCCCGGCCCCAGATCAATACACCCCTCAGAGTAGGCGACCCTGGTGACCCCAGCAAGAACAGAGGCTGCCAGGTTTAGGGCCTCCACGTGGAGAATAAGGTGCTCCTGACAAGCAGATGTCATGGCGACCGCCGCGGCATCACAGTCTAACGTATAGCACTCGCTCACAGTCCTGAGAGAATATGGCAACTCGCCAGCAGTGCTAGAGCTGCAAGAAACAGCTTCCTTTAGCAACCGGGTCAGGAATTTTGGCGCCTGGAGGTAGTTTCCGAGGCAGGTTCCCTGCGGTTCCAACTTTCCGCCCCCACGGCCCGGACGCAGGGCCTGGGTGAGGTTTTTTATAGTGCCATAGAGGATAGAGCGGGCGAGCCAGTCCAGGTCGTAGGTCTCCAGGGCAGAGATCAACGCTAGGGCGTAGCCCACCCTGGAGCCCCTCTCCGACAGACCCCCCCCGGGGGCTTCCCGCTCCGAAATTTTATCTGCAGGCAGTCGCGCTGAAATCGTTTTAGCGAGGGCAGCCAGGAAGAGCGAATTTGAGGGTCGCATGTTGGAGACTAAGACGCCCAGCGCCTTGCTACATATGGCGGAGAAGTTGGCGGCAAGCTCCCCGCGGTAGGGGCGGATCGCCGCACTGAGGGACCTGACTGGCCCGCCCTCGGAGGCTAGGACGGTGGCTAGCAGGCCCAGCAGGGCATCTATGGCTACGTGGAGTCGGGTCAACAGGAAGCGGCGGGCAAAGGCGGAAAAGACGGCGGAAGCATCCCCAACGTCCCTAGCGCTCTTGCCGTCAGTAAAATCTATACCGATCTGTGCGTTGGCAATGTTGCGTATTTTGTTCATGGTACGCAGGGAAAGTGTTAGGGAGAGTTTGGGGGACTTTAGCGCGCCTCTGGCGTTGGGCCTCAGTCGCTGGTTGTCCACTATGCCTCTGGCCCCAACCAGGGAGGACTCTTTCAGGTCGGCTATCGAGGCATAGTGGATAACCAGCGACTGAGGCCCGTCCAGCAGGGCGTGGGCGTTTGAGAGGACCTGGCCTATGCGTGCCTGCAGGCAGCTCTCGCGTCTAATGGTCTGGGCCAGCCTCTGTTCAAGCTCTCCCTCCATTTGGTGCATTTGAGCGGTCCTTTTGCCAATTTCGATGTGTTCTATGCCTATGCGTTCCATCTCGGCCTGCAGATGTTGCCGGGCGCCCTCATTGCTGCCCTGTGCTTCGCCTGCAAGCAAACGTAGGATTTCCTCCTGTCTAACAGAGAGCGCGCGAGCGCGTTTTTGAAGCTTTTCGCGTTCCCGGCGCATTACTTCAAGGTCAGATTGGCGCATGGCCTCTGGACAGCAGTCTACGTGTGGGGTGTCCCCAGTTTCAGCTCCAGAGTGGAAAAAACTCGAGAAAAAGGCGGCCTCGCTGGCCACGATTTGTAGCAGCAGTCCTCGTTGAATTAGGGCTTGTGCCGAGCCCATATCGTCCCCAGATCCCCGCGTCTCTGTCCCCAGGTCCCCGTAAATGTCGGGCCATACGCGGCCAATGATGCCTAGAACGCTCTCGCTGGTTTTTTTAGTCACCGTCAGTACTTGCAAAATTTCCAGCAATAGCATCCGTGCCAGGCTCCCGCCGGCAGATTCTCCTGCGTCCCTGCACTTTACCACTAGGCGGAAGAGGAACGAGTCCTTTGGTGAGGCCAGCGCATCCTGGAAGGCGGCCCCCACTCCAGCTGTGGTATGCGGCTCGTCAATGGAGCCATCGTCAGAGTGTATCACTTTGAGTGCAAACTCTAGCCTGTTTGTGTAGTCCTGGTGAAGAGCCGCGAGCAGTATGCTTCGTGCCGAATCTCCAATCGTTACCACCGAGTCGGGGCTGCCCGTGGCCAGGTTTAGGGCCCTCAACGAGTGGGTCCAGGAGTTGGCATGGAAGAGCGAGAGGTTGTTGGTGGGGCATATTTTCTCTGATAGGGCGTAGTCTACGTTACGGACGAAGTGTTTGGCATCTCTTATCTCGAGGAGGTTGTCCTCCGACTTTTGCCACTCAATGTAAATGGGTAGGGGAATGGGAAGGAATGTTTTTCGGGACATAACGCCAGACATCATCTCTGCAAAAGTATGGGAGTCATGTTGTATCCAGAAGAGGTTGGACAGTGGGTCACAGACAAATTCGTCCAGGTTCACTTTGTAACTTCGTTCAACTGTGGAAAAGTCTAATATCAAATTCCTCAAATGGTTTGCCACGGAATCCTCTAGGGGGCATAGGTCGAGGAGCAAAAAGTCCCTCTGTGATATCTGCGATAGGAGGCCCAGGGAAAGCTTTTGCAGGGCCGGTGAAACCTCAGGGCGGGCGAAGGCCAGCAAGTTTTCGCAGTCTGTTGTTGAGAGGTGCTGGTGTACTAGGGCGCTACTGCCTGTGATTTTCTGGTAAACCGTATCGCGCCTAAACAAAAGCCTGAGCGTCTGGCACGCGAGGATTGCAGCCCATTCGGATATTTCTGGAAGTCCAGAGTTCTCTTTATTCTGCGATTTATGCCCAAATGCGATAAATGTCTGCTCTCTACGCGCCTCAATGTCACGCTTGGCGGCCCCTAAGACCCTAGTCAAAAATCCCACCCTAGACTTGACTGATAAAAACTCGCGCAGTATCTTGAAGGCGGCAGTCTTTGCCCCGCCACTGGTGCTAGGTCCGCCCTGCGAATCATGGCCCTCCTCTTCGTGCTCCAGAGGCCCCCTCAGCACTAGCTTGAAAAATTCCATTATGTATACCATCAGAGTCCAGTCCGTATCCGGGCAAACTGCGGCCAATCTCAGTACCTTATCGACAAGCCGGTCCATCTCGGCCAGGCGGAATCTCTTGAAGCCAATAAAGTGAAGTAATGATACGATGCTGGCCATAAGGATTGTAAATTGGAAGAGGGGGGGGAAGGGGGTTTGTACTTGTGATTCCAAGGCAATCACCGCATCCAGCTCACAGGGACGCAATGATTGTGAGTATAATTGTTTAATTGCTTTATCTGAACCTCCGATATCTCCCTTGGCCAGCGTATCTATATGCGCCTCGTCGGGAAAGCACTCCTCCAATTTTGCCAATATGCCCACGGCCTGCTCGTGCGTGGCCGCCAATTTGGTCATGAAGAGTGAGCAGGCACGTCCAATGACGATCTGAGACGGCAAGTCCTTTGGAAATGTTGAGAGGCTCTTCTTTCCCCCGGCCTCACTGCTGGTGGTCATTAGTGCTATGGGCACCTGCAGCACGTCTGCGCTTGAGGTGTAAAGTGTTACGTCCAGGGGCGGCGAGTAGGGCTTTAGGTAGAGAGAGTTGGCCGCCGCTACAAGCCTCAGAGCTGCTGCTAGCGCTTGGTCCACTCCAAGGGGGCAGGAACCGCCCAGGCCTATGGCGAAGAGGGCTGTTCTGGTCGCTTCAACGGATGAAATGGAGTCGAATGTATATCCCCCGGCTAGTTGTTTTTGGGGAGATTTATTCAGAAGTACGGCCACGTTGCAGGTTTCTATTTGTGCATCGCGCGATACTATGCATGCATATACCTGTCCCGCTAGCCGATGGTATAGGCCGGCTCTTTTTCCTGCGACTTGCAGTACCAATTTTTGTAACAAGGCGGGAAATTCTATCTTCCCGCCTCCAATCATAAGAAAGTTGCAAATTCGGCTACAGATCTTGCTAGTGTGATCTGAGGAGATCAGAGTTGCGCCAAAGTCAAGAAGTTCTACAAACAATGGGTCGAATGTCTCTACGCAGACGTTTATCATATTTCCTGCAACTTGCGCTAGGTATACTAGGGACCTCTTATGATCGTGCCAGGAAAAATCTGCTGAAGGTTGCAATAGTGGATCTTCCCAATTGACCTCAGACTTTTGCGAAAACCACTCGGGCACGGGGGAAAGGTATTCAATATCTGCCACTAGATCGGACATAACAGAGCAACACCTCTCCCAGTAGGAGACGAATTCGAACGAGGACTTGGGATGTAATTTAACAAGTCCGTTTAGGAAGGTGATGAGCCGCAGTACCAATTTCCCAGGTATTTGTGCCTGCTGCTGGAAAGTGGTGTTAGAGTTCCTAACGCTGGTCAATATAACAAATCTTCTGGTTTCTCTGATTTGGTGCTTGATGAGTGCCTCGCCAAATTGTTTTATGAACCCTTCAAACAGGAACGATATGAAATCAACATTATAAATCTGGAAGTTTGCCAGCCAATTTTGTGAGATGGTGAACAGCACGTTGTTTTCCACGCCCCTTAGAACAACTTGGAAGTCGTTGCGGTAAAGCCCATCAAAAATCATTTCTGCCAAATCGCCAGATGCTGATTTCTTCCACCCTCCTTGAATTTGTTTATCGAATGTAATCTTCTCTAGTCCAGAAACATTATCACCTACGCTCTGTGCTTTTGCCACATCCCATCGTTTTAGGTGGGGATTTGCAGCGACCGATAGAACAAAAATCACGTAAAACGTGAAAAAATCCCGCCCTGATTTCTCAAAAGATGCCGTAGGCTGGTAAAAACATAGATTAGGGTCGGATATTTCATCCCTCACACCCTGTACTCGCGAAAAAAATGCCACTGCAGATGAAGTGGAGTAACAATGTGGTATTAAACAAGATAGCATGTCTATCTGAACTTGTGTCGGGTTGAAATGGAAAAAATAGAGGTATAAAATCTCTAGTAGCATCTTCAGTAGTTCCGAGTGAATCGCTGCCATCTCCTTCCTGCCCACGTTTGGCAAAGTTAACGAGTCGGAAAGTGTACTGTTCTGGTATTTGAACCCCAGTGCATCCAGAGAAGATATGCACATTAATATGTTCTCAATTAATCCCTCTTTTGCTAGTAAACTTGCACCTTGAATCACCACCATATGCGTTGTAGAGCTCTCGTCCCTAGATTTACCCAAACTCTCCATTAAAAGCTTTATTATCTTGATCTGGTACATTATTTGGGTATTTATAAACGATAAAGCGTGGCACATCACCTGTAAAATAGAACTAGAGTGGATGCGCTTGTCGATCATTGCCTCGTCAACATCTCGGGACAGAGCTTGAACTATCAGCTTCTGGTGTATGTCAAGTGATTGGGCTATGTCATTAACCAGCTCAGCGCTGCATACGAGGCGTGGTGCGAACGTCGTCATGAAATCGGCTAGTTTTGGAACTGATATTGAAGCCTGGAAGCGCGGGATCGCCAGCGGCTTCGCAAACTCCTTGACATTTGCTACTATCTGAGACAATCCCTTGTTTATGTCCGATTTTGCTACTTTGAAAATAGATTGGTAGGATATAACGTCCCACTTGTCCGAGCTGTCGTCCATCCCGACAATCTGAACTGCCCACGCGGTAGAAAATCATGCATCTTAATTTAATTATGTAAAAAAATTGTGATTGCCACTTTTCATCCAGATTCATTTTTTTGCCTAATATCCTATAATCCTATATACAAACGTATCACAGTATATATAATCGCACTCTATACACCCTGCTGTATACGTATTTGTTGTTATATTCGTTTGTGTACATACCCACTCAGTCTAATTGTTTGTATACATAATTACTATGTCTAATTAGTTTACGATAATTTTAAGTATATTAATTCATATTATCAATTTGGGCTGTTAAATCCATTGATTGTGTTAGATATTATGGTTTAGAGTTTAACACAAGTCCCCGAGTATCACACTGGTACAGGTTATTATTAAGGATATGTTAATAGGGATTGATTATCATGAAATGCCAAGCTGGTTTGCAAAATAATATGTTAGGTTACATATACACTTTCTAACTTCTGCTCTCCTAGTGTAACGGAAAAAGTTATTTACACATGAGAAATGCGGGGTTTGCATGTAATTTGCTGAAATTTGGTATACGCCAATTTACACACGAGATTCCACAATTATTCTATATCCTTGCAACACAACAGCCTTATCATATTATCCCGCGTACGTGTAGCCCTACACCAATTACACATTGAATATCAATATATGCATTAATTAATTATTGTAAATTGTTTAAATATTCCGCACTAATCATTAAATTTACCAAAATTGCATAATATATCTCATCCACCATGACCACAAACCTAGAAAATTTTCCTAATATGTGCGAGCAAGTGTTATTAGTTGATGAAAACAACAATGAATTGGGTAAAGTGTCGCGATTGAAGATGGTAATCCATAGCTCATTTTAGAGACTAGAAAATCTATGGCACAGGGCAACGGGAGTTGTTGCAATCGACTCGCTGCAAGATCCGCATATTTTTATTCACAAGAGAACGGAACTCAAAGAGGTGTTTCCATCTTACTTTGATATTTCCTTTGGAGGTGTCGTGGCTGTAAGTATATCACGTTGAAAAAATGGCGATTTTTTCCTCTACTCATAATAACAATTATATATTTAATACAAATTTACATGATAAACTCGTTCAAATTAAATTTTTACAATGAATTTCCAACAATATTATTATATTTTATAGTATGGAGAAGATTTCCTCACTTGTGCCAGAAGGGAACTATTGGAGGAATCTGGATTGGACGTACCCGCGGATAAACTAATCGAGCTGGGAACATATAAAAGTGAAAACAGTACCAGCCGATGCCACTACAAATTTTACGTAAGTTACCTTACTAAAATAGCTAACAGTGGTAGACTGTAATATTGATGATCTCATGTATCAAAAAACTGAAGTTGAGTTTATTGAACGTGTTTCGTTGGCTGATGTTGAAAAGAGAATTGCTACCCAACCATTTGTACCAAAATGCGGTGTACTCATCGATTTACTCAAACAATTTTTATCCAAAAATACGCGTAACAATCGTTAATTCATATGCAGGGTCTACTGATCGTCACTCTGTAAGTGCTTAACAGTTAATTGAAAAATTATCAATGCGTATTGTGATGTGCATTACTAATGGCAATTAACTATGTGGCTTGTACTATATGGAAACTGCTTAGTACCAATCACCCACTAATTACTAAATAACTATCATGGGTTCTTGTATTGTGCAATGGAATTGCTGGTGATCAATGCATACGGCGCTGATCCGATGGGAGAATATATTACAATCTACGTTAGCAGCTCCTTACATTTGACAAAATTAACGTAGTACCCACAACAACAGTGCTGTACAAATCCACACATCTAGGCTGTACAATTCCCTGCATTTCCCCTGTGTCATCCTATGTTAGTTTTGTAATATAATAAATACCATCGAAATGAGTTTCATACGAATCGCAGTCATATACGTAACAGGAATCAAACATACCACGAGCATAAGTATCAGTGACTTGCCCCTAAGTAGAATCTGCTTGACTTTGGCATGTAGATGGTGTACTTTGTATGTTGTATATATGGACCGTTCAGTAACCATATTTATCGTGCACTCAGTCTTACAATTAGAGTGCAATTCTATAGGTCCAAGCTTAAATTTTTGTGTCCCCAAATCCAATTTGGGCCGCTTGTGATTCGCAGCGTTTGCCCATACGTTTAACCCAAGGCTTTCAGAAACTACATGACATACACATATGTACGTATACTTTTTTTATCGTTAGAAAGTGATGCATCGTGCTCTAAATCCTTCAAGCGCACACCCACATGCTCCAGTAACAAACAATAATCACAAATATCATCACATGGCACATCCATCAGCATACACTAACTGTACCACCATATATACACCAACTGTAGAGGGCTACAACATCACAGGGCCATATACCAATGATACTAGATAGATGAATTATAATAATGTTGAATTACAGCAGTCACTAGTTTTTTTATTATTTTAATTTATAGTTACTGTAAGTAACAAAGATGTCATACTGCATTTAAACATCAATTATAATACAATCACCCATAAATATCACAAAAAGAGCCTTAATGATGGTGAGGGATGTACAACAAGTCAATAATGACAAGAACTAACATTAGCGAGGATCCTGCGATCGTGGTGAGCCACTGGTATAGGGGGAAGAGGCGTCCCATGCCAGTGGCGCTGAACTCATGTGAAATTATTTCAGCACCAATGTAAATGAGCGTTCCAACTGCCAATGCATTCATTATTCCAGCATAAATGTTACCTATGTTAACTCAATCGCGCAATAACAAAAAATGTAACTGCCAACTTACCAATTTTTGAAACGCCCATCCCTATAAATATACCCAGCGGCGTAGCAAGACAAAATATTGCTACAAGTGTTACAATGGTCGATTTCTTGTTATTCCCACTGCACAAAGATATGGAAAGTGCCATGGCTGCTGCCCATTTGTGAGAAGCAATACCCAAAAACAGCAACCATACGTGGGCATGGCTATCACTTGAACCCAGAGCCACCCCTTCAAATATCGAATGAAATGCCAAAGCGATAGCTAAAAAGAACCCTCTGCATTTGCACATATTCCTGATTCTCTCCAGTAAGTTAACCCTCATAGGGGCAGGTTCCGCAATCTTCCCTCCTTCAAGACAATCAATTTCATAAAGCGGGTTTATTGTGGTGAATTCATGTCCTGGGCAAGTGATTGAGGTACATTTTGAACCATCTATGATATTATTTTGGTCGACGGTATTTACTGTAGTTGTGCTTTCCCTATGTTAAAAAGAGAATTATTAAAATAATGAATTTTATCTAAAATTTGTATTTTGATAACATATTCATAAGTATGCGTTTTAGAACACCCAATCAATGTAAACAGTAATTTCACATTTGGGGTTAATGTATGATTATATACTGAATGACTTACTCATGCTTCGTGGCGCCACTAGAGAAATCGGGACAGGGATGACAGTCCCTAGTAGCAATAACATGTTCCGCCAATAGTACTAGTGAAGCTCCACATAAAATCAATGGGTAGCACATGTTAAATATTGAGTCATTTAACTGGATAAAAAGGCCACTATGTTTGCATAAGTGAATGGTCTCTGGCATCATGTGAAAAAAGGTCATGCCCATGATGGATCCAGCACCAAAACAATTGAATAAACAAATGATCTTCTCATATTTATCCGTATCATGGTAGAGTCTGCTACGTTTGGAGACGAATTTAGGAATTAAGTATCCACCCAGCGCCAAAAGTCCAATTACAACGGCGCTACATAACTTTGATACAATAATAGGCACAGAATGTTCACCCAAACCATCCATGCTGTAGTTTATTAGCGTAAATAAGTTATATTCGTGTATGCCACATGTAATTGCGATGGGATGGATATGGGGATGCGCCAATCCTGTATGTATATACGCATACCCAGCTGCACCTCCTACCAATACGTTCGCCCCATTGCACTTTGGATTTTAGGTATTGGTGCTTCCGCATCCCTCCTCTCTAGGTGAATACCAATTCACCTAGATCATCGCTCCTCTACGACCATGAAGTGGCCCTGACGGCAGCAAATTCTGTAACTGTACGTGGTATTCAATTAATAATGAGAACTTCCAATATAATGTCCAGAATATTTCTGCTTAATATTTTTGCCAAGCAATATCACCAATTAACCAACTAAATCATATAGAATTACCTTCAGATAGACCCTAATGCCACCTATATAAGAGTAACCAGTGCCAAGAAGGATAGTTTGGGTTTTTGGGCCAGGTCAACATTACAGCTTATAACCACTAATAATACAATCGATATAAAAACTACACTAAAATGCGATACTTTTAGTGAAAATGTATTTAAAAGCTTATGTAGCAATTTAACCTCATAAATTATGTAAAAGAGCCCTTTCTAATCAAACGCCATTTGAAGCAACTTTTTGGACTATATAATAAGCATAGCAAACAAATTGGCCCAATAATAGATTGTGATAAAAGGTAATTGCATTGTATATTTGTTATAAATACTTTATGTATATGTTAATATAGATGGAAACTAGTAGAACTTGTAACTGACACTGATTTTAAAATGAGAAATAATGATATAAATTTGGATAAGCTTAAAGACCTACAATTATCACAGATGGAAGATGTTGCCGATAAAAACATTCAAAGTACCAGTAGAATATATTCACTATTGTTTGCAATGACCGCATCAATCATAGCTTCAGCTATATCTCTACTAAAACTCACGATTTCATATCGTAGTACTAAGGAATGTATTAAATTTGTAAACAAAGTGGCGATTAATTTTCATAAAAAACAGACTTGTACTGTGAAACGGAATGAAGGGGTTGTGAAATCCAATTATTTCGATGGAAAAGTATATCTTTCAGACAACACATGTCTCAAAATTGTTGCTTGTCGGCCAAATGAGTTCAGCCACTTTACAACTCATGTATGCAAGTATGAGGATTCTAATTTGCGCCGTATATGTTAATCAGTGGGTTTTGTATATTAATTTTAGTGCTTTTTTAGCTATTTTGTCACACTATCATTGTTTTATATTGTTTAAGAATGCATTCCTTGTAAGCTCACAATCTGGTGCAAAATCTGCAGCCAAGCCGTGCATAAATTAGGATAATAATTTGTAATTGTCCACTACATCAACAAATGGTCATTCGTAATGTATAAAAATAAGTAATCACTATCAATAAAGTAGAACAATAATCTACATTTGATTTGTTACAGTTTATATACCCTCAATATAAGTAATCCATTATGTATATTAATCATTAATGAGTGTACATTTATATTCATCATCCTCATTGGTTAAATGAGGTAACTAATACTAACAAAGTTTATTAAATCGACTATTTGTCTTGATTCTATCGCATGTCATGTATAATTTAGTGTAGTTGTTTTGTATAAGTATAAATTTTTAGAATATACATCAATATCATTGAACATAACAAGTAAATTGATGGGAAAATCGTTTGATCAGTATAAATAAGGGTTGTATAAATGAAAATTTTAGTTATCTATAGAATAGCAAGAAACAGGTACTAATAGTGGACAATTCACAAAGTATATAAATGAAACGAACGCCATACTTCGTGTAAGTAAAATACATTCCAAATTATTTATATAACTATCGATTATTAGTCAATAAGACGAATAAGCGTGAATTTCATCAGTTTTTTAATAAATTGAAAGTTTTATATTTGGGTATATGTGCAACCCCACCCTGAAAATAGCCCAGCACCACCTAACTATCCTGTAAACATCAAAATATGCCACAAGAAAAAACTGAATCTAGTGACAATCCAGAAGAAATGGACTCCCTTAATTTTGGGGACAAAGATGACGCAGATTTTAAAGGCAGTGCGGATAGTAAATCGAAAAAATCAGGGAATACGTAAGTCGAACAAACTATACAACAAATTTTCAACATACATGTTACTTAAGTAGGTTAAAAAGGCGCCGATATAAAATATCTAACAAGAAACATGACCGCAGAATTGATGTTTCAGCATTTTTGGATACTGAGGCCATGGAAGATGAGGAGGACGAGGACTATGATTATGACGATGGGATATTAGACTTGTCTAAGGAATCTGCAGAGGCAGAAAGGCTTGAACAGCGAAGAATTAGGATGGAAAGTTTGACTAAAGATGGGAGAGAAAGGAGAAGGGCTGGGGGTGCAGCTCATTTGGAAACTGCAATTGACAGTCTGACCAAGCGTTACCAAAATCTACACGAGTCAGAGGATGCTGATGAACTGGCTGATGAGCTGGCTGATGAGCTGGCTGATGAACAATTGTTTGACATGCCTATATACGATGATGTAAGTGAGTCCACATCGTTCCTACCAGACCTTTCCGATCCTAAACTATGGTTAGTTAAATTATCCAAAAGTGGATTAGCCAGGGAACTAGCTATTTCAATTCAAAACAAGTTTTTCACGCTCAAACGACGTGGCATAGACTTGGGAGTGTTCTCCTCATTTGCTTCTGATACTCTGACTAATTATTTGTACATCGAAGCAGACAACAAACGGGATGTAATAGATGCCTTAACTGGCTTGAGGAATGTGTACATAAATAGCGTGAAAATGGTCCCATTATCTGAAATGCCTTCAGTGTTTAATGTAGTACTACCAGACGCGTCAATACCACGCATTGATGAATATGTACGAGTTCGGACTGGGTTATACAAAGGAGACTTAGGGCAGGTGTTCGAGGTAGATGTTAATAATGGTCGGGTCACGCTCAGATTGATCCCTAGGCTAGATATGCCAACAAATGATCAATTGCAGTCATCATCGCAATCCCTAGAACCAACGGTAAAGAATGTGAGTGCCAATGGCAGTACTGGCACTGGGTTTAGTGGTATGAAAAGACCGCCTAAAAACTTTTTCAATCGGTTGGAGGTTGAAGAGGCTGGTGGCTTGCTAGAAGTTGGATTTTACCCTGGCACTGTGCGATACAACAATCATACTTTTGAAGACTCTGGGCATATCCTGTACAGAATCAGCCTCAAGGGAATTGTTACGGGTGCTCATGTTGAGGCTACCCTTAAAGAATTGAAGGAATTTAATCAACGCAGGAATGTTTCCTTTGACCAAGAGGCCCTTAAAGTTACCAAGGCCAAACGAACGTTGGGTCTATATAAGTTGGGGGAGAGGGTGAAAGTTATTAAGGGCGAGCTCACTAACTTGAAGGGTAAAATAATTGGCGTGTCAACGAACTATGTGAAAGTGGACACGGAGGAGTTGGGAATTGACAGTTTTGATGTGCCTTGGGGGGATTTTGTCAAGTATTTTGAGGAGGGAGATTCAGTTCGTGCTATTAGCGGCATTAACGCTGGTGAGACTGGGTTAATCAGCCTAGTGGATCTTCCTAACCGTTCTGCTGTAGTCTTTTCGCCACTTTCGGGACAAGAATTTAGATGTTCATTGGAAAATTTGTCGCTAACTAGATCTGAAGGCACTGGAGGACAGAAACTACTCAGCCTAAACGGTTATACAATGGGTGATTTGGTACAACTTACAAATGGTACGATTGGTGTGTTGGTCTACATTGACAAAAATAGGATAGCTAAGTTTTTGACAGTCAATTCACAGCTTATCGTGGGCAATTTGTCGCAGATTTTGTGCAAACGGAATAATGCCGATCAAGTGACAAAGGATGCAAATATGGCAAGTGTCCGCTGCAAGTGCAACGTTATTATTTCAAAGGGCCCATTGAAGGGTAAAAATGCGCTAGTGCTTCACATTTGGCAATCGTGGGTTTTTTTAATGTTGGCTGATTATGCCCGAGGAAAAGCGGGTGCAATTCACCAATATGTTACGGAAACCTCCGTAACATGTTTGGAAGGTGAAGATGTTATTTGTCTCAATCCACACACATCCAGCCAATCACCAACTCACAGTCTCGGTTCTAACGACAAGAAACAATTTGACGGCACAAATAATAATACGAGGGGCGGTAGCAGGTATATTAACCCCTTTATTGGCAAGACTGTAAAGATTTTAGTAGGCAGGTATAAGGGATTACTCGCGGATATTGTTAAAGTAGAGCCAGATCGATTTACAGTATTGCTGAAGGTGAAACCGCAGACAATGCGGTACAAGAAGGCAGAATGCTTGGTAATTGATAGTGTCGGAGGCGGTATGGATTGTGGTTTTGAACGCACACATCATTCCTCTAGATTTTCTAGCAAACCACCATCACATATCAACACTAGTTCTAGTGCTGATGGTGATAAGGGTGATGATAGACATATGCAATCTGTACCCAAAATATCATCCGATATTAATCGCAACATATTATTCACCCAAAAATATTGTAAAGGTTCTGTAGTAGAGATCACAGGCGCCGGGGCTTATCAGGGTAAAACTGGAATAGTTGGGGAGACGATTTCAGGGTCCCGTGAAACAGATTTCACGATCTTACACTTGTTTGTAGACGACGACTATATCGCCATAGCTTCTGAGTCTGTAAAACCAAAAATTCCATCTGAAACTAGTCAACAAGTAAGTTTGTATACTTAAATATTTAAAGCATTATAATATTTAATTGTTCTGAAGTTAATACAGGTAATTGTTATGCAAAATGGAATTAACATGAACAAGACAGGGACATTGGTTCAACTGGATGGTACTATGGGCGTTGTACAAACTAGTACCGACTATCTGTCCGTGCCAGTTGAGCAACTATGTCTATATGTATCTATGTGACATATCTTATCATTTGTAACAACATATATATTGGATTAATTGTATATGTAGTGATTTTGAGCCATTCCAGGATATAATGTTTATTAATGTATATATACATTACATATTATATACAATAAATAATACTTATATATATGTTCGTGTGTCTTACTGTTCTGGCATAGCAATGTTTTGTTTAATTACTTATTAAAGGGACAGACATATATTGTGTCAATTACAAAGTTTGTACAGCATTTGGAGGTCATAACTATTTTGCTAATTTAGATATTGTATCTAATGTGCATGTTTTAGATGATTTGTGACATATACACCATTAAATAATGCAATTATTAGGTATATTACAAATGGGCCAAGTTAATGATTTATATATAATACTTGAATTTCATTGTTTATTGTTATTGATGAGTCTAAAATGCATTAATTATCACTAATTTGCAGTTTAATGATGTTTAATGAATACAATTACACAATGAGTAATGTTATCGACATTTTAAATTGATATATTCAATTTTTAATCTATGTTATAACATTAAATTGTCAATGTTTGTTTGTTTAACGGATGATAATGACTTATTAATGTTACCATTAACTATACAATACACAATTAATCAAATTAATGGATAAAAATGTCACAATATACATCTAATAATATAGACGTATATACATAAACACATGATATAACAAATGAACTGATAATACTATCAAAATTATAAAACTAAACCAATAACTACTATATATAATATATTGTCTATTGTACAATTAGTCAATGTCGCAAATTTGAGTATTTATGTCGATTAGTTGTGTATAAATTTGCTGCAGGTTTTGTTGAATCTTGGTTTTGTCTAGCAAATTGTCAAAGTGGTGCTTACCCTCATGATCTTCCCCCTTAGTTATTACATTTATCCTAAATCAATCACAAATCCTTACCATGGCCTATCATTGTATTTATTTCTTAGTAAATCATGTAGCCTCTTTTGGTCATCTAAATTCGTATCTGTTAAATCCACTGCAAAAATTACACCCATGTATAACTCCCTTAACAGAGTGTATGTAAGCTTTTCGTATGGATTAAATCTACTGTTTCTGGGCAATAGCCCGGGGGTGTCTAATAATTGGCAACAATGAATGCCTTTAATATTTGAGAAGATGTATTGCGATGGCGAGATGGCCTTGGTTGTGAAGTTGTAAGGTGCGATTTGGGGTTGCTTAGACAAAATTGCGTGTCCAAATCCACCTTTAGCTAGTGACAACTTCTTCAGCTTATTCAACTTCTCAGTCTCCCCCAAACCGCAGAGACCCAACCCCAATTCACTGACAATTGCTTTGGTGGATTCGTCACAATTCTCAAAGCCCAAGGTTTGAATTTTCTTTCCAGGTGATTCCCTTAAAATGTTGTTAAAAAGAGTCGACTTTCCCACATTCACATGACCAATGATCGCCACAGTGCATTGTTTAATGTCAACTGTAGGTATTTTGCGTAGGTACGATCGATATTCCTGGTAAAGTTTTATATACTTCTCATTATCGCTGATAACCTTGTCCAGTTCAGCAACACATTGTTTTACATACATAAATGCATCACGACACTTCTTAAATTCATCCAATTCTATACAGAATTGGGAAGTCTTTCTGTAAATTTGGGCCTTGATACGTGATAATTGCTCCAATACACCCGCAAAAGATTCCTCAACTTTGCCCCCTGAATACAGCAAATGCAATGAACTCTTTAATTGATGATACTGGAGTGGGTGTATGTGCTTTGGCAAGAAGGTATAAAAATCGTAGACATCTTTTAATGGTTTACAGATGCTCTTGGCATACCAATCTAATTTAACTTTCAGTTCACGAATGATCCTTTTCTTTACATGCTTAATTGGATGTAACCCGTTGTAGACTCCTGGATCTAAGGCCAATTCTCCATTTCCCCTAACAAGTTTTGCCCTGGTACCAATGCGGCCCTTGACATTGGCCTTGGATCGTACAGCAGTTAGTTCAACCGGCGGTATTAATGGCAATCTATTAAAAAGATCATTTACATATGTTTTATTATTGGAATCGCGTACATTTTCTTCAAAACTATCAATTTTAGTAGACAATTCATCTAGTTGTTGTTTAGTCAAATTCTCGTAAAGAGCGGTGAAGTCTGAAAAAATGATTTCATCATTCTTTCCATTGTTAAATAATTTAGTATAACCAAATTTGCACAGTTGTGTTGTTTTAAATGCAAAACATATGTCTACTAATAGTGCAACGGCCAATAACATAAAGCATGTGCACTATGATTGGGTTATACTCCGTCACAAGAGCCATACTTAAATTTGGTACCCAGAGTAGGTCCCTTTTTACCCTGCAAGAATTTTCAAATTATGCTTTGGCGGAGTATAAAAAGGATTCAAAAGGTGTTGATCGTGTGATTGAGTGTCTTATCAAAAACAACAAGTTTGTTCTATTTCTAGAAGGCACCGTAGACAGACCAGCATCACTATGTGCTATGAATATCGTAAAAATGTTGACTATTTTGCAAGTTTTGCCCCTCGTAACTATTGATATATTAGCGGAACCAGCTTGTTATGGCTACTTGAATACCAAATTGTAAGCATACTTTCATTTAGGAATGACACACCCACGTCTATTTTGGCAGCAAACGGTAAAATCATCGGGAATCATGATGAAATACTAGAATATTTCAAAAATGGAAAGTTGCTGCAGGTTTTGAAACATCAGAGAATTGTAGGCCCATCACATTTGGATAAATATCTACCAATTTCCAATATTTGACTAATAATATTTGAAGAATGTCATTTATATCCATAAAATAGTGTTGTTAACTATGAAACTAATTCTTACTACAATTAATAGTTCTTATTGGATATTTTATACCCTTGCAGAAAAATCTGGAGTTTTACAAATCCAAAAGTAAAATAAACTTTAAAAATGTAAACATTTTGTATAAAATATGTAGTAATACGTGGCCCTTCATTGTTTAGGTGGTTCTTGCTGCGGGACCAGGTGCATCATGAAGCCGAATCTATAGATATTGTTCCAATAGTCAATAAATCCGTTTACACCAAAACCTAAATCACACAATATATATGACTCTAATAAATACATAACATGTATTATTACAATATTAAATGCACAAAACATACCTGATGCATCCTGGGCCATCATTGCTATCCTCCCCGTTGTGTCAATTGATCCCTGTACCCTTGCATGTCTAAATAAGTATTCCCAGCCCTGAATTGAAAATCATTTTACCGTTCTTAGTGCAGATTCTTTAGTTGCTGGGATAAATTCCAATTCTGAGGCCAATGAAAGGCGGTCTGTGACCTAAATTAGAAATATTGTACCTTTTTGACGTATTGGAATTTGTAACTATCTACCTGGTTTAGCATTGTTTCCATTGACTTAAAATCGGGCTGGCGAGATATCTGTGCATTGAAAATGTTACTTTCATTGACATATCTTGCACCCAGGGAACCGATTGACGCTCCATTCGCACAAATGTATGTTATTTCACCCCCTATGTGCAAGTTGCGATAAATTTGCTGGGAAAATGCTCCATTCAATATCCACGTGCCTACATCACATTAGTGACAATATCATAATTTTTTGACAATGTTTTAATCAACTTCATTCATATATCTAATAATTATCACAATTAATTGTATTTACAACCTCAACAAAAATGCACAGCAATTAACAACATTCAATCATAGTTGGTAATTGATTGTACTAAAGATAACTTAATCGGGTTAGGATTAAAAAAACTGTGGAAAAATGATTTTAAATGATCAATTTTGAAGTATTGCGTTATTACCTTGCCATGCAGTTTTTAAGGAGGCTGTCCAATCTGATCCAGAATAATCCGCTGCAAATTCATAAGCATTTCTACTCGGTATTTTTAGACACGAATTGCAATTAGCTTTCAGTTCCAAGCTTTTTCCAAACTTCTTAAGGAATCTATATTATTAAATAATGAATGATATAATTATTTAATACTCATTTAAAAAAATATATTTTAATGTACTAACCGTCCCGTAACAACGCCGTCCAGATCAATTTTTGACATAGCCAGCATACTAGCATCATCATTGGCATAGGTAAATCCAAATTGGTAGATATAACCAGCCTCTCTCATCAAAGTGCCTAGGAAGAGATAATGCCCGGCATGGAGATTAGGCACGACCTGTTTATCTGCTTCCAGACGAAATCCATCGTAGTTATCCATAGTCAAAATATTCTTAACCTCCCTGGAAAGGTTTTCAAAAGAGACTAGTTCATATCTAAGTCACTAGGTACTTACGGGTCAACATGAGGAATGGATTCCATGTGATCTGGCAGCTGGGACTCATTTGCGGCTGATTCACATTGTGCTTTTTTGAATGAAAAAAGTTTGCTCAGGAACCCAGGTCCACTAGGCGAGTATACTTGGCACTTTAAATTAGGGAATAGAAACATAGGGGCGGCATGCACTAGTCGTTACTTAGGGGGCTGTCTATGTATACATGTACATATACTCAATAATTTAAATTCCAACAGATTTAGATAACTATCAAATAATTAATCATAATTCAATATACCTAAACAATAACATGCTTAGGAATTGGAATTTTCTAATTGTTGTTGAATGTTAAATTTTTGGGACTTTGCAAATTAACTACTTGGTTATAATTGCAAAATTCATTGGGATAACCGTTCTAGTTGTATTTTTGTAATAAATAAATTTCCATTTTAGTGCCCTCACTAAATTATTATTCCTCCATTTAAGTTCACTAATCAAGTCGTCACTGATTTACTGCAAAATTAGTTATTATATACAAATTAAATGGAGACAATCAAACTTTACGAGTGCATACTTACATTTTATGGCGTTATGATATTGAAAACTGGTTATATTGATCATATAAATGTATATAGTTGTAAAAGTTATAATCCAATACTAATTAAATCTAAAGCACTTGTTAAAGATTACTTATTTTGCATATTAGTACAAATGTATGGGATAAGTACAAATTAAAACATAGAATTGACTTCCATATATATATATATTGATTCTAATGGCATGAACTGTTAAAATGATTCCATTTTACTAATTTTTATGACTCTTGTAAAAATATAAGCTAGATTGTTTTTCGTTGGTCAATTATATTTGTGAATATTCGAAATGTGCAAAAGTAAATAATTTGGAGATTCAAATTTATGAAACAAAACCATTGATTAATAAAAATATATATAATTATATGGGAAGTGAAACAACTTATGAGCTCGGGCTTATACCAGATTACAGAGTACATATATTTATTGGTAACAAACTGAATTTATATAGATTATTTCATATTAAAAATTAGTATAAACAATAATCATTGCTGATCATCATTAATCAGTTATCAGCTGCAATCTAGTATTGTGATGTGTAATATGTACAGACAATTTCCTTAGTCGTTGAGCTGAAAAACTCATGGGGGTAGAAAATATTGAGGTTAGTATGAGACGTTAATAATATGTCTGATAATAATCAAAAATGAATTTAGAAAGGACATTAAATTTATTAGAGTAAGTCATATAGGTGATTCTCAACAACATTTGTTCTGCCAATAGAGCGGGCAATGGTAAGTTAGACCCATCCAACATTTTTTTATTCACTCTTATGCCCAAAGCAACTTAATGTTATATTCTATGTTATATTCAGTAGGTGTAACAATTCAGATGGCACCCATATATCATCTATCGATATCAACATTATTTTTCATTAGTTATCAGAAATACGCTGGGCAACAATATAATTATCTTATTTCCTGCAACAAAATAAGGAAGATAATTATAAAATTTATAATATAATTAAATGACACATTTCTAGATATATTATGATAACATAAATATATAAGGATAATAGTATTGATTTGGTATATCATGTTGATGTTCATTGGTCAATATTCAAAGTCGATGTTTCATCTAAATTTTCTGTATAGCTTTAAATACTATGCGTCATTTATGACATCTTATAGTTAGCAAATATATTATTTAATCAATAGTATACTTCATAAGCAGTGTCACCTTATGAAATGAACATACTATTATAAGGCGATTTGTATTAATTAATATTCTCTAATGAAATAGGAATAATAATTTGTTTAACTGGCCTAATATTATTTGGTTTAAACATTGTTTGCATGTGTATTAGTTATGCATTAAACTATTGTTTAAATGTGATTCATTTCGCGAACCTCGCTTATATTGTAATGACATTAGTCGGTCAAATTTCGTATAGATATACAATATTTCCGTAATATGGTGGTAGTACCATGATGCATATAATGTGTATATGTTATATATATACATATGGTAATAATATTGACTAAGTTGGTTAGTAATAATTAGATAATATATGTTGTGGATAATGTGAACAGAATTACACATTAATAAACTTGTTATATGATTTATATAAGTGTTTGATTCAATCCCATTATGTTGGTATACACTAGACCGTCATATCAACGTGCCAATTTGCATTTCAATATCCCCATAAAAATGCATGCGTCACTACAATTCGTGTTGGTATGGCGGCAGACATATATATTGTTATGGGATGGATTATGTCGATAATAATCAATTCCATGTTTACATTTTATATTGGCGGTATATATTGCATATCTGATTTGGAAATATCGGAAATATCACAAATAGAATCCGAAACTACGTCGATAGTACAAAATGACAATGTAAATAATACAGATACAAGTGTTAAAGTTATGTTATATGACTCATGTACAATTGACTCAAGATATAAACACTTCCATTTTTTTATTCCTCAAAGTGTGTATGATAAACTGGTCTACCCACATAAATTTGATACTATGCGATTTAGAGAATTCAATATCGTGTTCAGCCATGATGCTTTTTTGCCTGATGAGTGCATATATGATATTTTATTATATACCTATAAAGACAATTACCCACTTTTAATCAAAGTATTTACGTCAAGATACACATGTTTTTATGCACTAGATTCTATCACTAATAAATGGAATAACTATCATTTGAAATGGAATAACGCTACTGATAAAGAGTTTGATAGGAACGGCGTTATATGTTATTCACCATATATAAAACTTAGAATAATTGATGATTTAAATTATATATTAAAGGATAACTACACGAACATCTCTAATACATCAAATACAACACCTAAAAACGAAATTTTACATATTACATTTATTTGATCATATAACACACTGCCTCTAAAGGCGATTTACAATAGTGAATGCTTGAATATAATATTTTAAGTACAACAATATTCATTGCAATGAATGGCACCTAATTTCGAAGTGAATTAAAACCACACCCCAGCCACCACTATTCATCGGATAATTATAAATTCAGATCTAAAATAAATTCATGGTTTATAAATTATTTGCAACATCATCATTTTGGCAATGCACAACTCTATTAGTTGAATTGTTTCATGGAGTAACCAATTGTTTAAACAAGACGCTGCTAGCGAATAAATACCCATGACTCCACTTATGGCAAAGACTAATCAAATTGGAATATCGCACAAGTAGCTCATATAGAACATCTGGTAAGAATTTAATTCATTAAATATCTACCTTTTGATTACAACCAATGATGCTCAAAGCCTTGCGGGTGACATGGCCTCAATAAAGGGTGCCACCATGCGTCATTAGAAAAATGTATCATGAATATAAACTGACAAAACATCAGATTGTACATTACAACACAAATAACAAAATACATTTTACACATGAAATACTGAGCTTAATTACTCTTAGTTCCATCTACTAGTTTATTATCCAGTTACAATAAATACCATGATAGTGATGAATTGCAAAATTGAGTCACAGGTCTAATACCTTTAGTTTATTACGGTTGAACAACTTAGCAAGGCCTTCACTTTGCTCGAGAATCTGGCCCTTGTTTCCCACTATGGCCACTCCAAAGCCCTGCTTTGCCTGGTCTAATCTCTCGGCAAATTTTATAAAGTCGTCCACTGTGACGTTGAATACTACATTCCTGATATCCGCATTAACACCAGCAGTTTTGCCCAAAACATAGCGTAATAGTGCAACAAATCCCTTTTGCGAAGGAGTTAATACACTGTCTAACTTGGCCAGTGTGCCAACTTTCTGCTTATCCACGTCACTAGTGTTCATTTGCCGGGCTTCGTCCCTTATCAGTTGCGCAAGGTTGTATACTGTATCACAAGTGGGCAAAATATGTGGATCAGCATAACTAGTAACGTAAAAGTTCCCACACGATGTTAGTGTTGCGCTTACTCCGTAAGCACCTCCTTTCTCCCTAACACGGTCCCACAGCAAACTGGATGAAAGCCAATGGGAAATAACCAAGTGAGTGCCGATGTCGTCTGATTCGTTCAATAGGGGCCCTCCTACAGACACAAAATTGTTTGTTGAAGGGATAGGTACAGCACATGCACTGTACTCATCATTATGCTCCTGTGTTATTTCTGTTGCCCATAGGGAAGTTTGGTCAAACGCCCTCGTGCACCCATTTAACCGATTGAGTGATGATATTTCACCTATATTCTGTGAAACACAATCATACGCTGAACTTCCTGTGAATGAAATAATTGCATTTTCAGGTTCCAAAACCTTTTCCAACACTTTGCATAGTTCATTAACATCAAATACATCTTCTGCTACGCTTTGTGTCGAGTTTAGCGTAGAACGCTGTAGATACTTCAAAAAAGAAAACCCACTGATTTGCTCTGTGGCATATCCAACAGCAGATTGGCATGATTCCAAAAGAGTTTGGCTATAAAAATGACCCGAATTGGTGAAGTCCAGCGTCATCTGGTTCACCAGTCTAGACAGTACTTCCTTGTGCTTGTCTCTGGTCACTTTTACACTAAAAAATTTCTTGACAAGTTCCAAAGCCTTGCCTAGATTTTGGGCAAGAAATTTAGTTCGGAGTATTAAGTAACCACAGGAGTTGTTCTTGCTGGAATATTTCCCCTTAGGGGAGACAAGTGAATGTGCATTATTAAATGGTGTATCTAACACAAGTGAAACTGTTAAGCCACCCAAATGAGTACCGATCTGCTCTTCAAACTCCTCGCTAACACTTTCTCTCCAAGACGAACACAAAACTTTCAATTCTCGTAGTTCAGACAACTGCATGTTCCTAAGGGAATAGGCAAGATCCATGTACAAAATGCCATTGGACGGTACTTGTTGGATAAGTATTGGCACTCCACTATTACCCTGTACAAATTCTTGTAACTTATCATCACACAACAACATGATTTTGGATGGTATTTCAGTTGGTAATTTTGGGACATCGCTCAACTGTACATCCCTAGGAAGATGACTCTTTTCTGCAAAATCTAGTTTATCTAGTGCAGATGTCATATCGTCTGTTTCATTAATAAATTCTTGATATTCCTGCTGTAACTGCTCCACTTGTTCTTTGGTAAACTTCTCAACATAAGTTTTAAGCCTATCAGTGTATTTTTTTTCAACTGCAACTGCATAATCCTGACTCGGATAAGCATGTATAGTGACTCTATGCCGGTTGTTTAACAACTTATCTGTCACTAACTTTTCAAAATAGCCCTTATTAATTTGCGATCTCAGATATTGGAATATACCCGCAAACTTAAGCGCCTCTATACCATCACGACCAAAAATGTCCTGACTATGCATAACATGAGATAATTGCAACCCCCTAGGCAAATGTGGCGATCCTAACTCACGGCACTGAAATTCCACAGTATTTATCGCAGCCAGCAGCTCTGAAACACTGAAACCGTCTTTGACCTTTTCCTTCAAAGCATTTTCAACTATACTATTAAATTCACGGATATATCCCTGTTTATCGGTGGATTTAATGAATACTCCAGTAGGGGTGAAGCCTTCTACACCAAGCGCAAAGATAGCCTGCTGATGTGTTGGATCAAAAAAACCAGGATAAAGGTTTGTACCATGCGGAATTAGCGCCTTATGGATCAAACTTTTATCCGTGCCCATTAATGCCTGTTCTAGCACATTCCACGCCACACGCTCGACAGAATTCAAGCAAGAATCCCCTGTTACGCTGCGAATTGGATCTATTAGCCAAGCGGTTACTAGTATATCTCCCACAGATCCACTGGGATCATACGGCAACTCAACCTCAACATTTTCACCCCTGTATTCCTCAGTAAATGTACATAGGGGCGTACCATCAGCTTGCGCGTCCAGTGTAGTGAGTTGGGTAATAAATTGGTGCACAAATTCCAGCTTCTCAGCCAGCGATTGTGGTGTATATATATAGATTGTAGCCCTGGAAGGAGTGTAAAATCGTTTGTAAAATGATACTAGTGAATCGTAGCTCAACCCTGCTATTGAATTTGGCTCTCCGCCACTGTCGAACTTGTACGCATTAGTATGTAAAGAACCTAATATTGTGTTGTATATCTGCTTAGTGATGGAAGAATACCTCTTCCTTTCCTCATTGTAAACAACGCCACTAAATGAAAACCTTTTTCCATGGTGTACTATTTCATGTACTTTGTCTGGCGCAGGCGTTTCACCAACTGCTTCAGGGCGTACAACCAAGTGCCACCCTTCTTGTCTAAGTATTTTGTCATCAGTTAATAGTTTTGGTCTAAAAACACCATCAAGAATATAGTGTGCTGCACGCTTGAAGAAAACTTCGTTTATTGTAGCAAAGAGGTAGCTGGTTCTATCGCGATAAGTGAAGGCGTTGAAGAAGGTATCGAATCCGCCCTGTAAGATGTGAGAAAAGGATTTCTTAGAGGGATAACATTTGGAACCTCCGAGTACAGAGTGTTCAATTATGTGCGCATGTCCTCCATCACATGAGGGATATGTGGGAAATACGATTTCGAAGGCAGACTCTGTTTCATCTGGGTCAGGTACAATGGCTACAACTTTTAGGCCGCTTTTGTGTTTGTAGTAGGTTATGGAGCAGTTTACATCGCTGATATACTCTCCCCTCACTCGCTCAAATCCCTCATGGTCCACACTTAGCCCATCTCTAGCCCATTTAGGTACTGCATTCATATCACAAGATTTGGTGAAAATAGTATCATTCATCACACCAGTGGTTAAATGGCTGGATGCGTTTATAAACGTATCTTTCAAATGCTTATTAATACTTTGTGTAGAAGAGTATCTTGATTTGATGCGCTGTGTTGTGTCTATATAATTGAAAGTTTGAGACGGATTCTGTATTTTAAAACTGAAATGTCTATGACACCGGCACCTAGCGAATTTAAGATTGCGAGTAACAACAGTTGTGGCACGGTATCCAATAAAAATAGTGGTAACCAGCATGGGAAACATTGACATGGAGGGGGGCGTTCATTTGTTGTGTCCCATGCTATGACAGCGTACCACTGATTTTTTCTCCACAAAAGTCATACATATTGACCCACAATATAATTAATTGTTATAACGTATTACTAGTTGTATTCTTAGTTCATGGAGGAAATCCAAACAGAATTTAATCAAATTGAGTCGCACTTTCGATTAATTTGTTGACCCTTTGTACAATTTGTCACTAAGCATGACTATATGGAGGGTTCATTCGATTTTTTGAAAAATCTAATCATTCACAAAGTATAAAATCAAATACACGTCTACAGTGTTAATTTATTACATGGACTGTTGTATTTAGCAAATACTTTAATACTTTGCATTCTCCTAAGAAGATTCTTCACAATCTGACCTACAGCACTGGGTTTACTTTCCTATATAAACTAGAGCTTTTACGTGCAAAAAATGGCTAGAGTTGGGGATGATTTCAAGCTGAAGCTTGCCTTGCATGTGGGCGACAATCAATTCAGTATCCTCTGTGTGGCCTAAATTACTAGGTTTATTACTGGATAGGCAGAGTAATTTGTAAGCGTCCAGTTTAAGGAAATCTTTGTTCGCGCCTTTATACCATTCGGACCAATATGTTCTAGTATCATTTGGGTTGCAAATCCACTGCCTAGCTCAACAAACAATTACCATTTATCGTCAGCCTGTACTATTTGTGTCTCTAAACAGTATTTTGCAAAGTCCGTGGTTATACCTCTCTCGTCTCTTACATATTCTAGAAAGCTTTCATAGTCAAAATTTGTAGGCATATTGGGGATCAACTTGTCAAAGTTGTTGAGTTGGTAGAATTCAATTAAAACGACAGCTACAACGTGATCTATGTGCGATGCCACCTTAATAGCCAGTGCCGCACCAAAGCTATATACATTGGGATTTACCTATGGCCTATCAATAAGATTTGTTTATCCTTGCCATACTTCCTGGCAACTTCAACGGTACAACGTATCAAATTATCTAGTGCCAAGGATGATTTGGAAGAATGTCCATGGCAAGGAAGGTCGAAAGCAATCACTTGTGCCGTGCCACTCAAAATTTCCTAGCTAAGATGTATACCTACTGCCAGGGGCCCAAAACTTCTGGCCGACAATCCGCAGCCGTGTAGGCACAAAATTAGCAATTCACCTTTACCTACAAAATAAACCTTTAGTACGCAACCATTGGTAGTCGTGAAATCACTAGTAGCCGTGAAATATGCGTCATTCATACCGATTAATCAACGAAAATATTTTTAATGCGATTTGACACAGACTAACTAATTACTAAAATCATCATAATTTAAATAAATCCAAACTATTTAATATACCGTGTAGGTATTTATTTAAGTAAATCGTGTTGGTACGGGTACGAGAGTGAAAGATTAGGTATATATGTAGTGAGCCGATACGATATTGGGGGGTGGGATTTTGTTTCACTACCATTCTTGTATATTAATTTTTCTCAAGTCAGCTTATTTGCACTAAATAAACGTTCCACCCAGACAAGTTATGTATGGCTACTAAGAATAGAAAGTTGCCAAACGACGAACTGGACGACCCGCGTCATAAAAAGAATCGCAAAGTGGTTGTTGAACACGATTTCTCTCAATGCATCTGCCTAGAAACACCAAATCATACCAATACTGATGCTATAATTTGCCAAATTTGTAAAAAATATTCGGTAAGCTACCAAATGACTTAGCATGTGCAATGTATATCATATGTTGAGGATAAGAACAATTTTATTTGTTTGCTATGCAAGTTGAAGGATTTTGACCCATTCAATCCGGTTGAAAAATTCCTGCACTATTCAATACTTGGCGATACAAAGGCCCACACTATTATAGATGCAGGAAACATCAAATCTATGCGCAATTCTGGCCTTGAAATATATCTCTTTTGCATACCCGTAATCACTATTTTTGATACAGATAAAAGATGGACCGCTTTTACACGAATACCCCAAAACCTTAACTGTCACTATTAACAATACAGTAATTAAGCCGTTACTTAGCCCGCTCATACCGTTCAGGAGCCTACGTGGGAACACAAGAGAAGGGATAATCCGGTGAAGATAACTCATTTACTCAAGAGCGGGGAAAATAGCATAAAAATCACATCCACCACGTACAATGACACCGAAAGATTGTTCTTACTCACCTTTTCCCTAGTCAAGCCTACTGGTATCTCATCCTTGATGGTACAATGTAGGTTATCTAGGCTGATATTACATCAAACAGAACACTTGATATACAAGAAGCAACTGATCGTGTGTTTGAAATGTTACGTAAATCGGCGGCTGATGGTGATGATGTTGTCTGTATGGATACTAATAGAAAGTTTCGTCTTCTTTGTCCTGTCACTTTATCTAGGTAACAGCGGCATTTAATTCAGAATTCAAATACCTACCAGGGGTAGATACTGCAAGCACTTGCAGTGTTTTGACCTACAAGGTTACTTGCATGTCACTTTAAGGACTAATTCTTTCAACATGAGATGGAAATGCCCCGAATGTACGCTGATAGTCAAGCCCGCCAATTTAATCATCGATTCCTATATTATGCAAGTGCTATGCGATTCACCCCTCGATGCAACATCGGTGGAGATTGAAAAGGTAATCAGTATAATTATTTAGAATGGCGAATACAAGTTTGATTTGTTAGATGATGGTGAGTATAACTCGGGAGACGATAGTATGCAAAAGGGGGCTAAGAAAGATTCTCCTGATCCAGATTGCATGCTAATACTTGACTCTGATTAATAATTTAACGATATTAACTAGTTAATTATCACTTGGAACGGTTGGCTTGGTGTTATATGCTACCCTGCCTCTGCATCTGGTCAGTGGTTCGGGCCCATATCGCTATTCATTCTTGCAGGTAATAACTTATCTGCAGCCAATCCATTATGGGCAAGAACTGGATGGTCTAGATACTCAGTACGATGTGATGTTTAACAAGGAGCTGCAAAACCGTATGATAAAGGATAAATCGCAGCATTCGCGCCAAATTGTTACCTGTAATAACACAATTATACACGGCAGGAAAGCTAAAAACTAGATAAAGAACATAACAATCAAACTAATTGATAACTGAGCGTTATTCTACAGTGAAATTAGAATATAAACGAGTTACACCACCACCGAGTTAACACTCTAGCTTGGCTGTGTAGTAGCCGGCAAAGTACCAGGACATCAGATTTAGCAAGTTGCCTGTATCTCTACCACCTGTAGCAGCAATAGGGCCGCTACAGGCGGCCGAGTGATTAGAGTCGATTAGATACTTGATAAGTGACTGTGTAAACATAGATTTAGTTCGCTCAAACTCTGCTGGATTGACCAAACAGGCCACAGAGGCTTCGTTCCACATATCATTGATGTCATCATATTGCCCGTCCAAGTGGATTTCTCCAGATGATAATTGGTCATAACACTCTGCCACATGAGGAAATAACCTGCGGAATTTGCAATCAACTGGCACTGGGGGTGTAAGTAATTTTATTTCACAGCTGTCATTTTCATCACTAACATTTGATTTTGGAGGCTCTACGTTACCAGCTACATTCATCATATCAAATAGATCTTGCTGATTAACTATACTTTGTTGATCTTCTTCATTTTTGATTAAATCTTGTAGTGATACTTGTCCACAGTCAATTTCGTCAAGAGGTTCCCCTGCAATGCCACTAAATATCTCAATCAGTTTGGCACAATCCTAGGTTAATAGCCATTTACATGTGAAAAGTCATAACTAACTCGTTCAGATGGCGTTTTGGAAAAATGGTTTACTAGTAGTTTGTAGGATAATTTGCCAAAGTCATCCATGCTCCCCCATCCTCCCAGTATAATATATACACTTTACAACTTCTGGTTGTTGTGCCATAAATTTTTAGGCATACACGTTCTTGAAAATGTTAACGTGGAGCAGATACACAAACCCCTTCCTAAATGTCCAATTACCCATCCTTCTAACAGTATGGGCGTGTCTGGAGATTCGGTTGCGCATAAGAAAGAATAAAATTCTGGAATCTACTGATACCATACAGATGTGCCGTAACAGGTTGATCATTTTTAATTTAGTTCATTTGCACACAGGGCAAAATTGCTCATTAGGAACGGCATTTATATCACTAATATACAATATGAGATGCGGAAGGCTTCGTATTTTGATGAAAATACCGGCTTCTTTACTGTAACTCAAAACAATAAATCTTGGATAGATCAAATAAAGGATTTAAATGTGTCGGGGCCTATGGTTGCATTCAAGGAACATGTTTTCTATAGACTATCGCAGGGCATAGCATGGCTACTAATTTATTCATTTATGGGCAATTCATTGGCAGGTGCGGTAGCTGTGACTTAGGCGCATTTCCCTTTGAGATTCCATACGGTTATAAGCCAATCTTGCAAATTGGCTTAAAGTTGAAGAATCTGAGTAGCAATTATGTATCCCCCCTATCATGGTAATCATACTACAGTTTACATAGGTATCTAGCAATGATTTATTTAATTGAAGACTTGGTTGGGTTATTGCATCTAATATGCTCCACGGGTACAATTTTTGCCAATTTTTTCATAACAAATCCTAGGAACCCACGCCTACTGGTGAGTGTAGACAATAGTTTTCGGATTGGAACTCTGAAGAACATGTTTGAACACGAAATTAATTCACTCAGCAACTTTGTACATTACTTTCAACCACACAACGCCGAGTTTCAGGCTTTGGGCATTTTAAATAGGCTGGTTGGTTCTGAACATCAGTTTAAAAATTACTAACCACAGCCAGCATTAAATTATTAAATTATCATGACACCGTAATTTGTCATATAGCCTATTAATCTGGTAAACCAGTAAATAATTTGTAACAATAAAATTAACGAAATATGCTGCAAATTTTATGTCACTTGAATAACAGAATTGACTGTTTATCTACATTATAATCCATTTAGGACATTCGCTATTGTTTATAAAATTATTTAAAATGAAGTTATTATCCATGTATAAATATGTTCATATAGTTGCGTCTCGTTAGATAAAGAAGAAGGGTTTAATGAAATATCGTCTACATAAATTATTTCTAATTCTAGCCACATCTCTTAATTCATTCAGAACCAAGTTAGGGAAATGCATGTATATTATTATCGCAATTATCAAATACACATATTAATTGGAGAAATTAGTGTAGATCCTTAAATGCTACCCTACACAAAATTTGAAAAAATCCTAAAACATCAGTTGTATATAAACAAATTTAGGACTCTTTGCTAACAAATTGAAGATAACAAAATGGCATCTAGTGATGTTGCCAAAATTTGCACTGTTGCAGCTGAAATCTCGCACAAAAACAAATAATTGTGAATATACATATATATATATATATTCACAATTAAAATTATAGGATTAGCTGAATATTATTTAAACAACTGCCTAGCCCCAGCGTCGGTATTTGATATACTGTGGGTAACCAACATGGGCACCTTCTCTATGGGCGGAATGACCTATGAACAGGGGATGGATGCAGATAAACCATCTAACAGTCGTGTTGTTAGATCTGTAGCCTATAAGAAGGTATGAAATGGCCCATCTAGCAAAATCTCCGAAAGGCGGCTTTCCAAATTTGGTGCGATCCAACCATGCAAGAGTGGCCCAAAGATGATTTCAGGATATTTGTCGGGAATCTAGGTAATGAGGTTACGGATGACATGCTGGCAAATGCCTTTAGGAAGTATAAATCGTTCAACAAGGCCAAGGTAAGTTACTGCTGTTACGCAGGTTATTAGGGTTGCAAGGACAGGGAAAACCCGTGGTTATGGTACTAGACTTCTTATGTAGGATTTGTATCACTTTCTTCCCCTGATGATATGTTATCAGCGCTAAATGAAATGAACCATGCATATGTGGGAAATAGGCCAATTACAGTCACTAGGAGCAAATGGAAAGATAGGTATTTCCCATAACATTTAGGTGCATAGATTCTGAAAAAAATCGCGCTGCCGCGAATCTAACTAAACTGGTCTCGAGTGATGACAAAAATTTGCGCAAATTTAAGAAATTAGGCAAGTCAGTTACGGGGGGTAAACAGCAATATAAAGGTATGTTAACTATGACATAGCTCCCACGCCAAATGCACCTCAGAAGGTATTTAAGAGGATCGCAAAACCAGTTTCCAATGACAATTACAGTGCACATAACTTACTAGACAATATTTGATCCCATTGCACTAAGATTTTACATTATACACATCTACGCTATCGCATCAGACCATTAGCCGCTAGCTATACTAATTATTAATTGTAGAATTACTACTTAGCTTTCATAGAACTGGTTACAAATCCGGCCGTCAAACCTCAGAATGTAAGGGTTTGTAATACATATACCTGTCAATGCAAATGCACTTGAAATGTTGCGGGAGTTTTGACATTCCGATGTTGTCTGAAAACATTAGGATATTGCACTCCTGGATGAGATTCAATTAAGTAGTTTTCCCTCAACTTAAATAGGTAATCCTTGATTTCATTTATGGCAAAGGGGTGATCCTTGCCCTTGTGAAAATATCTAGAGTCGTATGTCATTTGAGAGATTTTGGCGCCGGGCCGCTTGCCAGGATTGTAGTAGGCTGAAAGAATCCTAAATTTCGGCGAATTCAGCCAATACCTATCCAATCTCTCATTTGGAGGAGGATCTAAGTTATAATAGCGGATTACCGAATATGCGAGAGTACCACATGAAGAAAGCAAAACTGGCGATAGCGGTCCAGGCGCTACCGCAGAAAAAGAAATTGCGACTGGCAAATTGTGATTCGAAAAATTGTCGCCATAAAGGGGTTCTGGAGTAGTTTGGAGTTTCCAATACCCAGCGGGGCACTACGATCTCCCTAAAACCCACATTGCGAGTCAGGAGTTTTGACATACTCAGCTACCCCATCACACCTATTTACTTTTAGTATTGATAAGATATGTATTTTTATTATATTTTAAACCGAAGTTCAACGAACACATCCTATCATTAATTATGGCTCAAATAAGCTTCTAAAAATCAAATCACAATCTCTAATAACATATCTTTATTCATAGTTACTGTGTATATGTGTCTAACTTGTATTTTTACACATCAACATTATTTTACATATTATAACTATAAATTGATGAAAATACAAACTATAATTTTAAACTGTTAACCAAAATATCTAAACACATCATAAAATCCCATACAAATACGGAACAAATAGGCATAAATTAACTGCAAGAAATTTTATTCGTAAATCGTTTCAAATTGATATAACATTTTTTTACATAGTTTTTAATGGCCTCTTCCAGTTTATCAACCATTTCTCTTTTAAAATGTTGCGATAGAAGCTTCTTATTACATTCCAGCGTCGTGTTTAATTCTACGGCCAAATTGAAATCATATACAGCAGTAGCATGATCCTCACTTGGGTATTCATGGGCATGATCTTTCATCCATTTCTCACGCTTGAAAATCCATTTCTCTGGCATGTCATTACCAATGAATCTCAACAGTACATCTTTGGGCCTAGGCGCTTCAACACAATTGTTTTCTGCAATCTGGTAAAATTCGCACATCTCTTGCAGAGTCTGCCGGTAGTTTTGCTTCATTCTTATCACGTGTCCACCGCCAGAGACATCCTTTTCATCCATTTCGTCCGTGAAAAATAGGGGCTTACTAATGGCCAAAATTCCCTTCCCAGGAGCGTTCCACTTTTTAATCGATCCTACAAAACTTGGTATGTTTGTCTAAATGCTGTAGTGCTTACATCAGCCAATTTTTTACCAAGAACAACTGCGTCATAACCTGCCAATCCCAATTGCTCAATTTGTTCTAGTGTTTTAATTCCGCCGCATGCAATGGTAATTATGCCGTCTGGCACTATTTCCCTAATCTGCAATGCACGATTTGGGTGGCATTTGTTCGTTAATCTATCCCACTGGTTAATCATCAGTATTTTTGTGTGCAGCTGTATGGCATATAAAGCATCCTCCAGCGTATGCACTTCCACAATTGGCTCAATGCCCAAATTGTAGGAAGTGTCTATCATGGATTCCAGCGCAGGACCTAGATTATGACATTAAATATACCCAAATAAAATGAGTTGAGTACTACACCATCTGCATGAAGTTGTGCCGCTTGAGCTAATTGCAAAGGATGTAAAATTATGTCTTTCATGACCACAGCCGGACGACTTCTATTACCAATGGCATGTGCCGCACAAATTGATGTTTTTAAATCGTCTAAAGTTCCCTTGTATGCTATATCATCAGTGTTAACTAAAACAACATCAAATCCTGTGTTGGTTAAGCCGTGTACCGGTGTTTGCCATAGTCACAACAACTTCTCCTGCATCCAGAAATGACAGTCTAACGCCACTTCTTGAATCGGTATGGGTTGGAGATTCTCGTTTCAAATCAGCCACTAAAGATAGAGAATGCCTGTCCTCAGTTGAGTGCCTGGTTAGCATTTCAGAAAGTTTGCACTTCATGGTGCCCTTGACGCTAAGAATGGTCTATTTTCAACAAAATCATACTTGTAATGGATCAATAGGATCTTTGTGTTTATCTATCATACGATCAATTTGGTACATCTTTTCTTGCAGCAACCGATTGATTCTATCACGGTCGCTGTGAGAACAAATTGACACCTGTCCATTTGGTATCCTCTTTACAAAAAAAGACTCACACACAGAGACAAAATGTATTAACACGAGTGATACTACTATAAGTGAATGTGGGATTCCACCTTCCACCTTTTACCCACATATATACTTAAATTCGCCCCCTACTTTATATATATTCGCAGCTGTACCCTAACTCTACCCCCTAGTTATGTAAGAGCTTATTATCCCTACCCCTAAATTCAGTACATTTCCTTATGTTATATAACCATAATATGTGTTTATATGTTCCTTATTAATTTATTCAAAAAGCAATATTACTCCAGGTAATAATATAGCTCAGGATCATAACGTTAGTTATGAGAGATCAACAACCATTATCCTGCGCGAAATATATACACTCTTGTTATATTATACCTGTATACAAGGTATTATGATGGAATATAAGTTGGAGCAGTCACTGTTGGGCCACCAAAAGGGTGTAAGATGTATAACTCATGTTACAGATCCAATAGATACGTCTGTAAAATTTGCCTCGGGAGGGGAAATGGGCGAAGTTATTGTTTGGAAGATCACAGATATATCTTTTGAACCATTCATACAGTTTGAGCCACACATTAACACTGTCATGTGTATAACTTCAGCGTTTGACAAATTTACAAATTCTACAGTTGTTTATAGCGGGGGAAGAGATACTGTAATTGTCAAGTCCAGCATACATGGTAATACACTATTGAAATACACAGGGCATATTGGCCCTGTTTGCAGTATATCCCTAGTGGCTGAGAAGGGACTATTGCTATCTGGTAGCTGGGACGGCACAGCCATCATTTGGAATTTAGAATCTACCGCTGTTAAATACAAAATTGATGGGTTTCAGTACGGGGTCTACCCATCATTTTGTTTAACCAATGGTTATGTATATTTGGGCTCCCAGAATGGCCATATCACTGTGTGGAATGGTATAGAAAGAGTAGACATAGATAATACACTTCATAAGGATGCCGTTAGGACGGTTAGAATTTACAACCAAACAATTTTAACATCTTCCAATGACACAACTGTAAAGACTTTCAATCTAAAGTTTTCTGAAAAAAAGGAATTTTGTGGCCATACTTCATTCGTTTACGACGCGCATATAACTAGTGACGGTGCTAGTGTAATTAGTGCATCTGAAGATTTCACTGTTATTGTTTGGGATATACAATCGGGTAAATCTGTACAAGTAATTCCCCACCCTTCGACAGTTTGGCAAACTTCTAGCTTTGGGAATCGTCTAGTGACTGCTTGTCAAGATGGCAGGGTTAGGATATATAATAAAGATCCGGAATTCACTCCGGATCCAGCCCTCACATCATTCGATACCAATGTAGATGACATTAGCACAGTTACAAACACTGCTGCGAGTAGCAACAATACGTATTATGCGGGCGATTCGCAATTTCCCGCTGGGAATTACGACTACATTTTCAAGGTGGAACAGAATGGTAAATATTATTCATTGCCATACAACCGCGGTGATGATCCCAGAAGCGTGGCAGAAAAATTTTGTAAAAATACCATGATAAGCATTAACAATGTTGGTACTATAACAGATTTTATCATCAAAAATGTACCACATGCACGAATTGAAACCCCAATAATTTCGGTTCCCCTGCCCATAAACTTCCCCAATGTATCGAAGGATAAATTGTTGGACAAGATTACGGAATTTAACAAGTTAGTTTCAGGCGAAATAAAATTGACATTAATTGAGTTAGACAGTATCAAACAATGTTTATACGAAGATAAAACATTGGATACTTACATTTTATCGAAGTTATATTTATGGCCCAAACAACAATTGTTGCCCATACTGGATCTATTAAGGATACTACCACTGAAATTAGATTTTAACATAACAGTTGACTATGTAAAATTGCTTATCCAAGTTATTGAATCTTGCGAAAGTGAAATATTTGTATCACTTGCACTTAAAACTATTGCCAACTCACTGTACCTAACTGTGTCAAAAATGAAGATGGAGAATTATATGCCCCAAATTTGCAACATTTTATTGGAAACAGCTAAAAATGCTACTTTGCGCATCCAACAGCCTTTATCCGTCATCGCGCTTAATTACTCTCATATTTTAATCTCTCGACGACACTCGGAACAACGTAGGCACCTATTGAAGTTAATTGTTGAGTGTCTTAGAACGTGCAAATCTCACATTGACAATTGGGGATTATCTGTTTCTAACCGCTTCATAATGGCATTATACAAGTTACAATTAGTGGAGCCCAAGATTCTATCTGGCTCCAATGATGTCGGGGAGCTTTTACTCAACATATCGAAATTACAACCACAATCCTCACTGCCCAATGATGTTAAAGAGGCATTAGCGGCGGTAACTAGTTCTATTTATAATTAATGTATATAGTAGTCGATTAGCAAGTGAGATTTTTAAATGTATGATGTGAAAAATTGAAAATCAGATTCAATCGTTCATTCACCTACAATGGTGACTATTATATCAACTTGTTGGTCAAATAAATCAACCAGTAGGTTATGTGTACCAATTTTATCAAGAATTAGTGGGGATTCGTGAGCTCGCAAGCCATTTATGCACTTTACATCGTTTAGAAGAATATCCAAGCAGTATTGCTCAGAAATTTGTTGAAGAATTTGGTAAACATGTATTGGCTTTGCTATAGTACTTCGATCTGTAACGCACGTTGGCACTTTAAATTCGACCGTCATGTTTCCGATTTGTTCCTGAGAGTTGAAATCATTTGTGTTATTTGCATTTTGGGCATTTAGATTCTGGTGAGCCAGTGGGTGAGTTTCCGACAGAGGTACTGCCAGTTTTTTTGGAAATAAATGGTATAACGCTTTACCCCTAGACACAAGCATTACTTTGTTTGTTTTATTGTCGATTACATGTATTTTTTTATCTAACACTCTGGGAATCCAAACCCTATCCTTAATAGTGCCTCTAATGTAGCTAATTTTATGCCTCTTGGATATTTGTAATGCGTTTAACATTTGGAAGCCTCATACAACTTTTTCAGGTATTCATCAACGTTGCTATTTGATTGTTGCACTGTAATAGGTTTTGATGGTTTAGTGAACTCCTCGCTAGTTGCCATGACCTGGAAAATATGTTCGTTGTGATCCAGTACGAGTTTTGCCAATGAAAAATCTGCGTCCAGATTGGCTTTGAGTTCTTCCTTAAATTTTTCCTCGAAAATATTTTTGAGGTGTTTTTTATAGTCTTCTGAAGTGGTACTAGGGGCTATATTTAGCAGTTCAGCTACAATGATTCGGTCAGGTTGTTTGGTAGTGGGATTTAGAGGCAGCGTGGGCTTGGGGACTAATGCCAACTTATCAAATTCCGGTTTGAGGCTTTGGCAGAGCGAGTTCAGGTTGATGCAGATACTGCGGAAATCATTAATGAATTTGGAATAAGGGATGGTAGATTCTAGGCGCAAAATATCATCTAGCTGTGGCCCTGCACTTGCCGTGAGGTCAGCAAGTTGGTTGGCCAAAGATTCCATCTGCACCCATGCCAAAGGAATCTGAATCAATATCCTCAAGATATAGAACAAGAATAGTAGAATTGAGCAAATATTTGCAGAAAGTAAAAAAATTGTGTTTACACTTCTCGATTTGAGCGTGTCATCCTTGCGCAGGGGCCATGCTAATCTTCTCTGTATCGTTCCAATTTTTGCTAATGGCGCTCCGAGGAGGCCACACTGTTACGTTGCTACAGGAAGGGGAGTGGGACACGAGCCCCCCAAAAATGGACATAGGTAACTAGCAGACTAAAAAAAGCTACGAGTGTTAAGAATTACTGGGGCATTAGATTTCGAAAATTTCTTCCGGTGTATAAAATTTAAATTTTATATTTTTAGCAAACATCAAATCACAATTTGAGTGATCATTTTTGAGTAGAGCCTTTAGAAGCTCTAAGTCTTCAAATTTATCTGTGTGATTATGATCAAAAGTGCGATCAAAATTGATATTCAGTTTATCCAAAGCCTTCTTTAGGTTTTTAGCCATGGCATTTTTCAGTTTATTATCGTAGATCCTTCCAGCAGCATCTCCCACATAAAAGCTATAGTCCAGGTCCGAGTCCAATCCATTGTTTAAGTGTTCCTTAAAAAACCTATACATCCCAGGTTCTAAATTAACTGTTAATGTACTTGGTTTGCGATATTTGTCATTACTCGTACTAAATTAGTTATGAATCTTACGAAAAAACGACATGCAAAGGTAATTGTGCAGAGGAAGATTTTAATTTAAATTCCGAAAAAATATTATCCATTCTAGCTAAATGATCACACATTTCCATACCCTTTACATTGTATAACAGTCCTGCATCTGAAGGTCCCTTTTGGTTTGAAAAAATTACGATAACATAGCTAAATTACAAAAGTTCATTACCCCAGCATGTGGTAGCGCTCTAGATATTTTGTGACTTTTGGACTGTATAGCACATAGTCATTAGGGGATATGATTAAGCCTCCAGAAGGACGGGATGTTATGGCCCTGGTGGTGTAAAAGCTGGGCGTATAAACCAGAGTGCTGTCAAGGTCAAAGGCTGCGATTTTATCAGTAACGGGTGGTACTCCGAATGTTTTGTAATACACAGTGTCCTTCTGCAATTTAACACGAAACTTACATTTTTCCACCCTCTAAAAGGCTCATCTACCATAGTTGTCGCTTAGCATGATATTCTAGCCACACAAGTTTGTGCGCCATGCTTGAATCTCCCCGGGGTTTGGAATCATTCCTAACAGATGCCATTAGACAGGGGCTGTTGCAACGTGCGTCAGAACAGGTAGAAAGGAGGCTTAAAAGGGTGCAAGATGAAATAGCTAAGCAGGTTTCTGAAAATGTGAACCTTGTAATTCGCTCCCTCATCACCAACAACAAATTACAACTATTACTATGTTCCACGTTGGATGGCTTGGATAAGCTTAAAAATTACAAGTACAAGGCATTGTTGGATTGTTACGACAAATTTAACCGTGAAACAGAATCACTTGAGAGTGATCTTAACGCCCTGAATGAGATGCAACTGCTCAAGATGTACATAAGCAAGTTACTTGAAATTCAGAGCAGAATATATGATTTCAAAATCAACTATGAATCTAACGATGCGTGTTTGCATGCGTCAAATAAATTTGTTTTGAAAGAGAACGACACACCATTGGCACCCAGCAATAGATTGACGTATCTAAAAGAATACTATTTATTGTCAGAACAGATTCAAATGATATCTAGGCAATTGTACTTGTCTGAAAAAACAAAATCAGATTCACCTTCCGCGTGGCTGTTGCGACACTGTACCCTTTTACTGAAACAGATTCACATTTTTGCACAGGCGGAGCTTTACTTTACATTATCACGTGGAGTTAAATACACGTTACAGCCGGAGTTAATAAAAGCAGGGTTTTTATTACTTGAAAAATCTGGCATTATTAAGGAGACCTTTTCCAACATAGTTGCAATAAAAGCCGCCGAAACTTGTGATGTCATCAACACCAAGCATATTTTGAATTCTCAGAATCCTACTACTGTGTTTATGGAACAGTTTCTTATGTTTTTAGATTTGTATTGCTGTTCTATTCGAGGATTTCACATATTAGATCAACCTAGCTGTACAACAGAGTTCATTGATAAGGTGACACTATCGCTACAAACAACTTTCTCAATTTTATACAAAAGGCAAAATTTTCGCCAAGGCATGATTGAAACAATACCAAACCTTGCCAGAATGATGCAATCATATCACGAGAATATGAATGATAGTCTGAAGCAGCATCTGTATTTGGTATTTGAACACCCAATAAAGGATTATCTGCGCCATGTGTTAAGTACCATTATGCCATTGGTGAACGGTTTTTTTTCGGGTACCAAATCAACCTCTGTGTTGAAAGCTATTGAATGCTTACCGACTGATCACGATTTGAATTACCTTGCGAACTTATGCCTAAAGCATTTGAATGAGTCGCAGAATTGCGGACAGATTGAGGCACAAGTGAATAAGATAATCCAAACAGCAATACAAACCTTTGCTAATTCTGTGTCGTCGTTATCACAAATATCAGCTGATAACATACAATTTGAGTTTCATTGCAAGGGCGGCTTTGGATTTGCAGAACCTACGCCCTCCCATGTGCTGGGTGCGAAGTTATTTTGCATAACCTCAGCGCTAGAGCTGCAGCTAGATAACTATAGAGAAACGCTTTCTACTGGTTATGATGTTGTAAAGAAGTGGGTAGTCAATTTATCTCAAGAGTTGAAGTGTATGGTCAGCCACGATCTCGTTGTTGGATTAGAGGCATCAGAGGAGTTATCAAGAAACATATGCTCACTATTTAACGGACTGAAACTTTACTTCAACAGCTCGTTGTTTGAAAAAAAGGCCTGGGAAAAAACATGCAGGTTTCTATCTCCCCTTGTATACCACGCGGTATTCCTCTACGTATCACTATCTAGCTGCTATGAAATTAGCGATGATGATAAATTGGAACTTGTACAACAGACGACCCGGATTGAAATGGCTATAACAGACCTATTGGCCTCGCCTTCGCCCAAGAAGGTGGCTGAACTGCTGTTGGGATTCAAACGATTTTTATTTTCAGAGGCTGGAGAACAGATAGATTTGCCCCCGTTAATAATTAAGGTGATACGTGACAAGTGTATTGACTCTTACGAACAGCTATTTGAAAACAGTTACGACGACGCCATTGCAAAGGCCCACTGGGTGTGACAACAATCGTAGATCGCATTTGATTTCTAATTGCCATAAACGGGCATGAACCTAATTTTATCTTCCATAGTCTAATATCAGGGGTGGGCGATTTAAACTGACCATTACATGCCTGCACTCTTAACTTACAGGAGGGTATAGGTATAGGTATAGGGTAGCTACTACTAAACTAAGAAAAAATTAAGTAGGCGGAGCCAAGGGGGCCGTAAAGCTAGAAAAGTTGGATTGGGCCGATACGCTGGCCTTGAGGCGAAGCATGTCGCGGAAACACTCCTGATTGCCGTGCAAAATTTCAAATTCCTTCCACTGATCCCAAAATAGCGGAAACTTTGAGGGCTCGAATAACTGGGCGGCGTAAACAAATATGGCTCTGGCCCTGTCTATCTCGCCCAAACCCCGCTCCAACTTGATAAACTGCAGGGACAGTTGCCTCACTAACTCGTCATCCAATGACCCATCCTGAATAGCACTGGAATATATCTCTCGGGTGTGCATTACCCCAAAAAGCTCCGCTGTCTTGCATATGTAGAGCTTGTACATGACGAACCTCTCACCGGGGGGGGAAACTTTGGCGGCTAGGCGGTACAGAGCTATGGCCCGCCTTGCGAGGCCGTACTCCTCCTCCATGGCCGCGTAAAGGTAAATCAGGGGACGTGCAAACTCGGGAGGTGCCATCCCCTGCCGTTCAGACTGTCCTCCAGCCTTGTCAAAAATGTCGCGTATTCCTATGGCCTGCTGAAAGATCTCTCGGGCCCGCTCCAGCTTGGTGCCTGGGTAACGCCCGCAAAAACTAGAAATGTACTCCAGATACAAATGGTATAGGTGAGGCCATTGAAACAACCCAATTCCCTTCTCATATGCCTTAAAACTAGACTCAAAGTGCTGCTGCTTTTGCAAAAAACGACAAAACTTAGAAACCAACAAAGGAGAGACTACCTTCAGCTCTACCATGCGGTCGTAACATGCGATACAGGTGGATATCGTGCCAAAATTCTCCTCCATATCCAGCGCGAGAGACCAAAGCTTGAGCGAAAAGCAAAGGTGCCTCTGTACCCCCTCCTCAGATTGAGTACTAGTCGACCTACGACTGAGCTGTAAGGCCCTCTCAGAGTCGCCATGACGCAAATAAGTCTCTATCCAAGCACACCAAACCGTGGCCAAATCGGCTACAGATCTATACTTGGCCACTATCGCCAACTCAAAAACCTTATCAATACCAGCAAAATCCAACTGGGACTCGTATAGACCAGCGAAGCGAATCCACAAGTCAGAGAGGTGACCCTTTGCTATCTTATAATCAACGGTCTGCACCGCCTCGGCGTAGACAGACGCAGCCCTCACTGGGTCTGTCTGCCCAAATATGGCGGCACGCTTGATCCAATGGTCTACAATGTGCGGATTCTGCTTAAGCCTAACAGATGATAGTAACAATGCGCGATTGTCCACCAAGTACTCGAGACGGGCTATACATAAATCAAAATCCTTCCCCGCATTGGCCAGCTGCTCGAGGAACTTGGCATAGCAATTAAATACTATGGAAAAGTCTTCCACTGTAGCAACGCTTGTGATAGCCTCTTGGTAGATATGCCTGGCCATATCCAGGTTCCCACCCCTAGCGTATATGCCGGCTAGGGTAACCCAAAGAACAGATACCTGGTCGGTGTACTTTGAAATACCCTGACGAATGACCTGCTCGGCAGGGAAGTTCTTGAAGTAAGCTCCATGATCTCTGATCAGTTCACAAAGTTCGTTCCAATATTGGTGCTGCGATTTTCCCTTCGGGGACACGAATGTGTCATCATTGAGGATGCCACATAGGCAACGACAGGCCTCTTCTTCTTGCTGCGGTATAGACCGCAGGAAGTCATAGTATGACTCCTTGCGGTCAGGAAAGAGCTGAATTAACCGAGGAAATACGGCCTGTCCTAGCGGGAAAAGTCTCGCCTCCATGACAAAGTCCGCGTATTCTGACCAAACGATGTCATGCTGAGTGACGGGCAAGTTAATCAGCGCCAAGTCGTAGACCCGGCGGACCCTAGTTATTCTATTTTGTAACCTAAGGAAGGAGGCATAGAGGAGGTAGATGGCCATTGTCCCGTAGAGCTGGACCAGGCAGGACTCGAAGGCTTGATTGGCCCTCGAGTATAGATGGGGGAACTCGTAGTAGCTGCCTGGAATATCTAGCACCAAGTCCCTAAGGAAACAATACCATAATTTATAGCTGAGTGGCATTTTAGAGAGGGCACGCTTGTAAGAGTTGAGTATTTGAGTGAAGACTTCTTCGTAGGTTAGGTCCCCTTCCTCAGTGGTAATGTGTGATGATTGTGGATTATCTTGTGTAATTATTTCGATTTTATATAGCTTAGAATAACCAAGGTAGCTAAGATGCTGTCTATGCGGGCAAATTGACTTGAGCTTTCCGACATAGTCGAGCCACAAACTGCAACGATGCGGATTGCGGGTGACTTCGTCGTCGTAATGTACCCGAAACATATTAAACAGTTCTCTGGGACTAGCCATTGTTCTCAAGCATGTTTTGTAGTCCTAGCTCTATCCGTGCCACGAAGACACCTGATATAAGGCGGTGGCGTCACGCTAGGAGTGATTAATGGGGCCTGCCTATATGAACTAGACCAGCATGTCTAATGATGGAAAGAAAGTCAGCGGGACTTTTATGCCGAAAAACGGGTTGCTGGTCCAGTTCATGTCCAAGAAATCTGTTCCACATCCAGCGGCCCATCCGGCGCAAAATACCTCAGGCGCCACTGGCAGCACGTCCTTGAAGGTCTGGACAGATCGCCCTGTGGTACAGTCTAAGGACCAACCCACCAGCGGAAACACGCCCAGTCCTCTGCATTTGGGCTCTGCACTACTAGCCAATGTCTCGACGAAGGAACCCAAGGGCCCCGGCGTATCCTCGGTCACTGCAAAGCCCAGGCCCAACGCATGGAAGCAGGACGATGGCCAACAGCATTGCCTAAGTGAACTAACCGGACCCTCAACCCTATCTTCTAACCCAGCACTGCAAAACATGGGCACGCCGCGAAAATCAGACGACCATGTTGTACTGCAAACCAATACCGATGATGTTAAAGCACATAGTAACGGAGGTCGCCTTAGGTCAAGCTCCCCGCTCCAACGGCCATCTGCGCAAATAAAATCCTCACCTACGCGTTCAGAATCTTCTCGTTCGCTACAAAACGCATACAATGGCCTTGTGACGTCCAATCTGCCACCCTCATTCCCGCAAAACCCATCGTCACTAGAGGTGCCACTGTTAGTTTGCCCAGATTACGCCAGAAACTTTGGACAGTGCCCACTGGCCCATCAGTGCCCAAAACTTCATGTAGTACTGCTTCCCACCCTTTCAAAGTCCTATGGAATCCCGGGACTGGAGTTCCTCCCCTCGGCCGTACCGCTTGATTTGATTAAAAAACACTATAATTCCAGAAAGAAGCATGACTCGGATATAGGAGACGGAACTGATGAAAAACAGCCATATACGCCTCCTGGACCCCCTCCGCTTAATGGAGAAGGGGCCTCTATCAACCCTAAATATCGTAACCCTGGCCACGCCCGTTTCCTCCAGAAACCTAACCAGCCCATCCACGGCACCCCTACCTCTGGAATTGATGCAGCGTGGAACTCGCCTCGCGCCAAAAATTCCCATTTGCCTCGAGGCAAAGACCCCAAGGGAAAGGCCTCCCGCCTGGACGGACCTACTTCTGCGGACTCCAACCCCGTAGACCCTAATAGGAATAACAGGGACCCCAACAGGGATAACAGGAACCCTAATAGGGATAACAGGAACCCTAATAGGGATAACAAGGACCCTAATAGGGATAACAAGGACCCTAATAGGGATAACAAGGACCCTAATAGGGATAACAAGGACTCTATTGGGGATAACAGGGACCCTAATAGGGATAACAAGGACTCTATTGGGGATAACAGGGACCCTATTAGGGATAACATAGTCCCTTCCGGAGACACTGCTAAGGACAAGATGTGTAGTGGTGAGGAAGGAAGCAAGAACGAGCAGGCCGAGGCACAGAAAATTAAGGGCAAAGGCGCGAAGATGGCGCCGAAAAAGAACACTTTTGAGATGAGGGGTTCTACTCGTAGGCATTTTGGGTCGATGAGTTGGCGGAAAAGGGGGCAGGTCAAAGAAGCTTGACCGATACAACCACGAGAATTGCTGAAATTGCCAGGACAGCAATGAACTTCCACACAAAACCCGTCAAATTGCGGCCGATTTGCTGCATTAATTTTCAACTTACAAGCTTTGTTAGGTAGGTATCTGCCCTGTCTAGGTATTCTCCCTGAAACACTAGCCTCGCAATCGTGCTGTTTATCCTATCCCTTTGCGCGAATAATTCCTCCAGTATACTTGTGTTCGCCCTGTTTACCTCATCGACAATTGCTCTGGAATCCTATGTGACTTTTGCATTACCTCTAAATGCTTGAAGCCAACATTTAGCAGCGGTTCTGTTGCGGAGAATAGCGAGTTGCTGGAATTGCTAGAGTGTAAAAGCTTTAGGTAGCGCTGCCTATATTCTTCAATCTGCATTAACTCTGAATGGCACTTTCACTTCACATGTTATACTCTCATGCTATACTCATGTTATAATTGTGAGATCTCAGAACAAACGTAACTTACTTGAGCGGTGTATGATTCATCCGTGAAATTAGACGCCTCCAATTGCATTTGGTGGATCTGGGTGATTTACGCGATACCGAATTTTCAATTTGTAGTAAGGCCTTTTTGAACTTACTGCCCTGAGTTGAAAGCTTGGACTCGGCGAGCTCCAGGCCCATTAGGGCTTGATGTCTGTATTGCTGGTAGAGCTCGTCCATCAAGTGCCATAGAAGCTTATTATTTGGGCTAATACTAATGTGTATAGCTTGGATATATGGCACGTGTTTATAGTATATGGTGCGGAAAAAGCGGATGGAATAATAATTGTCCAAACCAGGAATCGAACCTGGGTTGCCACGGCCACAACGTGGTGTCCTAACCTCTAGACGATTTGGACCTCACAGAGGCGGAGATTTTTTTTGCCATGAAGATCATTTTTGTTCAAACATGTAAAATTCCTGACAATTACACAGTCTAATCATAATTCAAGACGCCAGATTAGATAATCACATATCTTTAATCTTTAGGCTACCAATGGATGTTGGTGGAAAATAGACTCTTTATTAAACAAAAAATTTAGGACGAATTACTGTAATTTTAGACTAAATAATGTAGTGTTGTGATCAAAAAATACAGGAAAATTGAATGGTGAAAAAAACAACGAAATGCCGTGACCAGGGATCGAACCAGGGACCTCCAGATCTTCAGTCTGACGCTCTCCCAACTGAGCTATCACGGCGACACCCACACCATATTTTGTTGATTGATAATGAAATTGTTTTTAAAAAATTATCAAGAAAAATTCGTCTAAAGTTATACGGGTCGATCACTCCACTTAACACATAACATCTAGGTCGGGCGCCACCATGTGACCACATAGTATTATTTCTAGTGCCACACCATTCAATTTCGTTACTGTTTGACACATAATGTAACTTGTGCAAATTAATGCAACACACTCAAATTTATGTGAAATGAGGTATTCACCTATACATTTAGACTTTTCAGATCGGTTAAGGGGAAAAAGTCCGATGACTCGAGCAACACTTCGTCTTCCTCAGACTCAAGTCCAAACTCGGACATCCCCCTCAGATCCAGTTCATTCATTCTACAATCTGTTGCTCATTTGTTTAGTAAGAAATTATCTCTGGATGATTCATACAGCTCCACTCACGTGGAATCGCAATCCAACCCCGATGACCTCTCTATTAATTGCACCAACACCTCATCTCAACATTCAAAAATCGCCACAGATGTAACATTTACAAATATTGATGCCAGCTCCAAATCTAAAAACGTTCTAGACACCACGCAATATAAGGGTACTATCCCTACTACTCAACAAAACCTGTCCATAGATGTGCAACCGGACAAACCCTTTCACAAAGGCTTTAGGCAACGGCTTAGGTTTAGTCCCAAAAGATTTATCGATAAATCTGCCAATGCCAGTTCCAGTCCCAAACACTCGAACGCATCGTCTTCCAACCCGCCACAGCCCACTTCTCCAGATAAATCCTCTAAGCCTAAAAAACAAGATAACCCAGCGTTTCCATCAAGTAATAGTACCACAACCAGTACAAACCTTGATGTTAGTGGTGAAAAGCAAGATATAACTGAAGACAAGATGCATCTGCTAGAGCCCACAAAAAAGATGGGCCCATCCGATATTGACAAGGACAGTAAACGAATTATTACATTATTCACGTCACTGCCGCCACTAAAAGATGCTCACATATCTATACGTGCTGAGCTATTCCAAAAAAAACTGATTGCGTGTCAAACACTCGTGGATTTCTCACCCGATGGACATAATCAACGAGTTATAGAACTCAAACGACAGACTCTGTTGGAGATAATAGAGTATATTAGTACATACAGGAATGCAATAAATGGTCGTGTACTGCAAGATGTGATAGATATGGTGAGTGCAAATGTGTTTAGAACCCTACCTAAAGTCACTCAATTTCAAAACTTCTATTATGATTCTGATGACGATGATCCAATTCTTGAAAGGGCTTGGCCTCATTTGCAAATCGTTTACGATGCATTCTTGCGCGTGATTGTATCAAATGAAATCTCTACCAAAGTGGCCAAGAATGCTATTGACAAGAGTTTTGTTCTCCAACTCTTAGAAATGTTCTCCAGTGGTGATCAAAGGGAGAGGGACTACCTTAAAACCATTCTACACCGCATTTACGGTAAAATTATGTCCCTTCGCAATTTCATACGCAAGGCAATGGGAAATATCTTTGCCAACTTCACATATGAGACCGAATCGCATTATGGTATAGCGGAATTATTAGAGATTTTAGGCAGCATAATCAATGGGTTTGCTCTGCCACTCAAGGAGGAGCATAAGCTCTATCTAGAAAAAACGCTCACTCCGCTACACAAGCCAAAATCATTGGCTGCATATCATTCGGCTTTGGTTCATTGTATGATTCAGTATATAGAGAAGGATCGCACTTTAGCGCCAATGATCCTAACCTCAATCTTAGATTACTGGCCCCGCACCAACACATGCAAAGAGTTGCTCTTTCTGAACGAATTGGAGGAAGTTTTATGTTTGACTGAGATTTCGGAACTGAAGACTGTGATAACGCCCCTGTCCAAACGCATCGCATTGTGCATATCTTCCCAGCATTTCCAAGTATCCGAACGCATACTCTATGTGTGGAACAATGAGCGGGTTGCTCGACTGCTAACTAGTTATAAAGAAATAATATATCCAAACATTTTACCTGCATTATATGCCAATTCAACACTACATTGGAATGTGGCGGTTAGGGAACTGGCTTCCAATGTTTCAAAAATACTTTCGGATCATGACCCGGCGCTTTTTATGCAGTATCGTGATTGCAATGCTTCGTCTAAATCGGATTTCTCTGCTTCCGATTGGGATTTTTTTGAAAAATCCTATTTGCAACGTTAACTGTTCGCCCTTTTGCCACACCCATATGCATTCAAGTGGATGTGGTCCAAATTATCTTGGAATAGATTACGATTTTCTGATAATATGTATATTCAGAACCTGTATGCCTGAATAGGCCGAATCGATATACGAAACTATAGGCGTTCTCACTAATTATAAAATTCTAGTCCAAACATGCATATTGTATTTAGATTGTTATCACATTGGGCCTAGATGAGCTAGTGTGCGAGATAATTTTAGGCCTAGACCTATTGTCTCATACTATACGTGTGTGCTAGTCTACACTAATATGGGTAAGGTATACCGTCTAGATTAACTGCTGGAAATGATCAAATTTATAGGTCAGAATCAAATATACATTTGATTCCAATGTCTAGCATGATAGAATATTATGAACCGTAATTGAGCGTTCACGTCTGGTAATTTTGAGATTTTATCTATACACCTTAATTAATTGATCCCATGTGAATTTTCATCGATTTTGCATAAAATTTGATTTTTAAAAGGAAATTTTAATTGGCACCCACATAATCACTACCCATACATCACAAGTTTAAATCACACCACAATATGCACATACCTAAAATTAATTAACCAACTTTAGCCTGCTATCCACATTAGTCAGCATTACATATATTTTGTTGACACCCTTAATTGGTATCATTTCACGCTATCCGTTTTTATACAATCGATAAAATGTCTTCTTATTGCTTTTTGTTCTATTCACCTAGTGATAAAGGCACTTTTTTGGCTCAATGGAGTAAGGAAAAGAATTTGGATGGCGCAATGATAATGTTTGAGACCAAGAAAACAATCCCCTCCTACAAGTTTACCTCACACTCCGGCAGAAGTACAATTATCACTGATATCCACTCCATTAAAACAAAATATTTCCAAGGCATCTGTCAATTCATTAAAATGGCCAAACAATTCGACGCCCCAATCATCATTTTGGAATCATGTAATGAACAACCAATTAAATTTGACTTGCACATCCTTAACAAAGACAATTCTGTTGTTATGGTGACCATGGGTACTGAATTTGCTTTAGATAATTCTGTTGCCGCTGCTGTTTTGCCTAAAAATTGTTCTGAACTTTCGGTTAAGACACTAACTAAGGATCAGTTCATTTCAAAGGGCAATAATTTAGGGGGAAGTATATCATTTTAACTCCTCGCTCCACAACATACACAAACTGTAATCACAAACTATTTGTCGGATGGTAAAATTAAAAATATATATGGGAACTATTTATTATCATATTGGAGACCAAAAAGGGGTACATGGTATGTCTCCTGCGGCAGGCCCACGCTTAGATTGTGTTTCTCCACATTTTCTAGATACAAATTAAAATACCTAAAGACGATTCCGCGATTTCCTTCTCTCCAATCAGACTTCCAGTAGATTTTGCTACTACGTTATACTTCACATCTAATTTTGCCTCTTTAGCTTTCTCGTAGTTCTTAAATTCAAGTACAGATCGCACTATTGTTTTACCTACGTCAAAATGCATATCGTGTTAAATGTGAATGCAATATTGTCATGCGTATCCATTTATTCTGTTTAATCTTATATGAATTTACATAAATATTAAATAAGCATTATCTTGAAACATCAGCGTATGGAAATTCCACGGGTTGTGTATTCTAATGTGCGTGTTAGTTAATTCCTAGGAAATAACATAAAAATTTTCAATAACGTCATTAGATTTCCAAACAAATCTAAATTCCAATGGTATGTTCATTATTTAATTAAGTACTTCACTTGTGACGCATCATCAACTTCCAATCTCATGTTTGTGAGTTTAAAGTTATTTGTTTAGAACTGCCAAAAAAATTCAGAATGTTTTGAAAAAATTCCATTAAATATTTTTCACAAAAAATATAGAATCTATAGACAAATTACAAAAGACAGATGACATCCAAGTATATTTTACACACCCCAAATCAACATAATTTACCTTGCCAAAAGACTATCGAATTTTGAATAATTTTTACAAACAATTCAAAATTTTGTTATAAGTAATTGGTAATTTTCTAGTTATAATCTAGCTTTGTAACTTTCTTTAAAATTGACAAACCTGTCATGTCATAGTATAGTTATTAAAAGTGGGAAGTATTTGACACAAAAAACAGTTTCTAGGAGCGTTACCTGGACTCATTAGCCTCTTTTTACTACATTTAGAGCTCTTATTAAAATCGTTGTTACACTTTTCCAGAACAAACTCAGCATCTGAATCATTGCTGGTACTTTGTTCCGATTCTAAAAGTTCATCACTCTCAATATCATTACTTGAATGGCTAGGCTCAGAAGAATAGTCCCTGCTTCCTTGTAAAAGGGTGAGGTCCATCAGCACGTACAGGAGAATACCGCCAGACTGTCAAGGGCCGTGGGTTGCACAGTGGGGAATGACTGGACATATTGGGTAAATGAGCCACATTGTCCATAACTCCCAAACATAAAACACGCAAAAGCAGCACAAAAGGCTCGCCAGTTGTCCCCTTAGCTATGACACCAAATGCTACCAGCATCGTTAGCACAGGTGGTGCATCATCGAGGATCAATATACAGACAATGTCACGTAATAGGTACAAAACAATGATAACTAATGACAATTCCACTCCGAAAGCTGATGATGAGATTAATGGTTATATTGACACTGTCAAGTGCCTGCAGCATATTGGGGAAATGAAGAAAGGGGATACTAAACATTCTAAATTTATATTATATCCTCATTTCACCAATTCTAATGGTTTTGTCAAGCACTCAAACGTTAAGGATGTCACTAGGAGCTCCCTACTCAATGCCTTTGCAATTTCTGGTGCTAGTGCCGTATACAATATGAAACGTCCCTCCAGCACTACTTCAATATCAACATTTTCTACCATAACGAACGATCCAGCTATTTTGCCATCTTCATTGTTAAGGGAGATTTTTATGGCCTTGGTAGGGGCCCAGATAATCTATATTGTGGCAAATGTCATTGCTAATTGTGATGCAGCGGCAATTATAGCAGGTTCTGTTGCCATACAGGCTATTATTTGCCATTTGGATGCCAGGCCTATGTCTTACTGGGTAAGTGCGATATTATCCATCAATGCAGCAATTGCATTAGTCCTTTCTTTGTTCTTGCGATTTAATGGCCTAGAACAATTGCAATTAGATCCTGTTCTTAAGCGGATGACGATCTTTTACGCTTCTATGGCTGTTATATTTGCATGTATATGCTGCTACTTAGCTACAACATTTGCTAGGCTAATTTCGCACGAGAAGAAGTGTATACAAAAGTCATTAGAACGTATAAAGACGGATGAGGAGGTGGTGTAGCTCGGCATTTTGTTGCAAATTTAATAGCTAATGTGTGTGACCACAAATGATTAGTAACTTGTATATTAATTTTGGAAAGTGTGTTAGTTTATTAACTGTGCCGATATTTTTGTCATAAATTACAACATATTGCCAATTTTTGTAGCACTAAAATTTAAATCTCCTGTTTTAGGTTTTCACCTATCAACAGTGATATTCAGATCTGTACTGGGAGGGGCCATACAGATGATAGACATAATAGCGATAAATGGCACGAAAGTTAGCGCCAGCTTAGTGATGATTTTCTTACCTGGAACCAGCTTTTCCGGGCTAGATTAGCCAAGCTGATCCATGAATCAGTGGGAGGTAGTGGTCTTCCGTCCATTTTAGGTCAAGATATTTTCAAGTCAATATAGATATATGTCTAAAACAATATATTTATCAGCCAGAGCTGTTGATTTATGTATAATTAACTAGTGTGAAACATGGTGGTGATGTCTAGTGCAAACATACGGCTTGAAGAAATGTTGCGCCATTTGCGTTAAAACATTTTATTCAAAAATATGTAATTAAAAAAAAAAATCTAATGCATCAATTTAAATTGTATAACAAAACAATCAGCGTAACGGAGTAGTTGGTCTGAAATTTTTACTAACCCAGTGCATGTACAATCAACTTCATTCATTAAAACGAACTATTTCGGCAAATTAATAAATGTTTACTTTATATAAATATGTAAATGCATGATGTGCGGAATGTCTCGTCAATATTCGAAAGTTTACAAACATTACGCAATGTATCTACAATTACACTAGCCATAACGCATATTAATAAATAATAATTCGGCCCATTTCAATTACTATCCACTAAACTATTTGAAGTGAAATCCTAAAAGGTTTCATTAATATGTGTCCGTTGGTCACTCATACGTGCAATTTCACCAATTCTTCTTCCAATAAAATTAATAGATATTATTCCAAATTTTTAATGATATTGGTGGTGTTTGGGTAAATTTGTGAATTATTTATACAGTTAACATTCAGAATTATCATCCAGTAAGTAAGTGATGCTATCGCCCTCTGCATAGAAATTAACTATCCTTATTATAGGGCCTGCATAAGTGAAGTAGATTATATAGGAACTAATTTTGTAACATAAATTCAACAAGTCGTGTAACGTACAAATTATTTGGCCAAATTGGAAATTGCAATTTCAATCAAACTATCAACACGTCACTTTGTTAGTTGGATAATAGTCTAAACAACTCACCAATCAATGCCATCATGGTATCATTCAAAAAATTATGTTTTATAGTTTATAAGGGCGATCCAGATTCCTAAAATGGCTAATCCCCCAAAAGCTGCGAGACTGAAGCCGGAGCAATTCTAAGTACATGTACATTGCCTCGCCTCCTATCCAACCTGTAGCGACGGTCCTCAGCCCTATTGCCTAGCAGTATCACCTCCCTTATATCATCCATGATCTCCCGCTTCATTTGGTATGAAGAATGCCTACATTAACTGGTGGTCACTTGAGAAAGTCTACGTTGGAGTCAATCGTGCTCATGTCTACCACATCTAGATCTAGCCAAATTTGTGAGCTTGTGTCTTCCAGTGTTTTGATTACATTTCCGAAAATGTTCCTTTCGCCGCCTATGTCACTTATCCCCTTCCATGATGGACGGCATCTACCATTCCGTTTCCTTGGGTTAAGCCAGGAAATTTTGGATATCATTTCACTCTTTTGATCAGAATTGCTGTTTTGGGTACTTTCGTCGCAATTATTGTCGCCAGAGTTATTAATGGGGTTATGGAGCATTTCTGGGTAGAGAGTGTAGGATTTGGCTAGCCTGTGGTCAGCAACCAAACAGCTTAGGTTAGCCTTGTTCGTTGCCAATCCAAATATTGATTTCCCAACAACCCTTTCCTTGTTCCAAAGGCTGGACATGGTCAGGCATTGATCTCGAGTATCTGCATAGATTATTATACTGTCACAGTAAGTTCTCAGGGTGAAAAAGTCAGAGTTGACAAACTTTTCCAGCGAATAGTCTGGATTTATAAGGACACAAGATTGTAAAACCATCTCTGGTTGTGAATATGAGTCCGTAAATGGAGGTTCATCGTCCCCAGATGAGACTATTCTCCGAAATAATCCCTGCGATACACAATGGTATAATCCATTGAAAAAGACCCGCGCTCCACAAGAATGGGCGAGAAAGTGTAACCTAACAATCCCCATCTTTTGCAACTCACGTAAAAACTTTGCCATGGATTTACCCACATTGGTAGATTCTGCCGACTTCTTGGCAATTGGATAGGCGAAGGCTGAGAGTTGTCCCCAATACTTTCCTGGCCAATGGAATAAAAATGGAACTATATAGGGAGGGAGTTTTGAAAATGAAATAAAATGAGACAACTGGGCACAGGCCTGAGCCAGGGTAAGGTTGTATCCGTGAACAAAAATTATCGCCTCATAGGATACCTTGTCATATTTTGCCAATGATCTAATTGGAATCCATCCATCAACGCTCACCATTGGACATTTGCGATCCATAATCGCCCACTCATCCTCATCTACAAATAGTTGCGACTTATAACACTCTTTTATCACCTTATCGCCAGTCCACTTCTTACCATTCTTGTTGATAATCCTAAAGACTAATTTATCTCTAGCACTGCCTGAAAACCTGTTAAATGGTGATACTTTTGAAAAGCTCGTTGTGTCTGTACCCAATGATTTAACCCGATTAAATCTGGAATTCTGGTCTGTAGGCTTCGGTAAAAACCCCTCAACCCGTAAACCAGACCACTTATCTACGTTGACCGTGCAAGACGTTATTCTTTTGGGCATGTTGAGCCAAAACTGAGACCTGAGCATCTTGAAGCACCACTCGATGGTTGCAGGTTGTGTTCGATCAAACTCAGGTTTCATTAGACGAAAAAAATCATTTTTGTAAAGAGATTTGGTTATTAAATTACCATGTACAACCTTATTTGAATGTCTAGGATGAAAGAAGTAAGTGACTGGGAAGTAGCGGAAAAAGTGGCCGCTTATTGAGCATTCTGTACACGCTACACCAAACATTACATCTTCTTCCGATTGTGTATTGGTAACAAATGCAACACGGGTGTTGGCGAAAATGCTACCTGACCCTATTTCCTGGGACGAAAAGGGGCCTATTGGATATCCGTGCCACCAGTAACCCTGTGTCATAAAAGAATCATATTAAACGTTTAAATGATAAATGCAGTGGTATAAGCAGTTGCAAATTTATGTGTATACGAAATAGTTATTAATTCGAGTGGGTTTATAACAAACAAACATTTTATACTAAATGCAATTGTGAATATTGATTGTGACTTCATAATGCATATTCGAAAATATTAGTAGGCATAGTTTTAATGATCTATTATAAATTAACTAACAGTGAAATTTCATGAATGGATAAAATAGAACAAACCCTACCTTAAGCCTTTCGCCGAACGAATGATCCTCGAGCCACTCGCCATAGCCATGAGGCCTACCCCTGTCGTCAACCTTGCCTTGGTACCGCATTTGGTGGGAAAAGGGGGCTTCACCATACCCGCTCGTAGTTGATTTAACGTACCCCCTTACCTTAACACAAATTCTAGTGATCATTCTGTATACAGACTGGTACAAGCACCGCGGTAGCCCACACACAGGGCCCCCGCACATGAGTGAGTAGTCGTTATATCTGCTAATAACAACTAGCAATCGGTTATTTTCAAAAAATCCACTAAGGATTCTAAAGTGGTCAGCACATGGGAACAAGAACCCTTTCAAGGCCAATAATGGACAAATCTGCACGATTATGTATATGGTGATTAGAAGAAACAATTGTATTGGACAGTAGTATATCAACACGAGGCGAGAAACGTGCAACATAGATTCGTAGCTCCTAGATATCAGCATTCCAATGCCCATAACTAGGATTGATATGTAGGAGAGTATAACTGGCCATTTAACCGCTTGTTTCAACTGAAATCTCGCATTAACTATCACTAGTATGATAAATACAAACAACTAAATGATCGTGTAAGCATACCGAAATAAAGGGCTTGATTTCCCTGTCAATTCTCAAACTGATAATATATTTTTCCTTCTGAACTTCTACATACAACAGTGGCAAGCAAACCAAAATTATGCAATAGATGCATATAGCGAATAGGCGTTTGTAGGAAATTGGTTTTCGAATGCCGTTAAATCTACGCCGCAAACGGCGATAATCCATGAAAACTATTGTTTTGTAGAAATCCTTGGTAAGGACTGAGTTTGTCTCTGAGGATGATGCATTTTTAGCAAATTTATATCGAGATGATGTTGCGCCTAGTAGGCTATGGATAGATACTTCATTGATTGGTCTCGATGGTATATCTTCATCCGCTATGTCTTTAGATTGTTTTGACTTTTTAGATAATTGATTGTTACTGTTTAAATCATTGCTGCAAATAGGATGGGTTTCGTCTATTGAAATAGTAGAATCCGGCTGATATTCAAATGCTTCATCGCTAAAATTAGGCATTATCTTATTTTAAATATCATAGGGGATATTTACAACTCAAATTTTGTCAGACAAATTTGTACAAGATTGCCGAGGCAATTATTGCGCAACCTAATCTAACGCCCAAAGCCAACACCAGTTTGATAGGGCTACTACTAGTGATAGCGATGTTGAAGTATAGCTCCGATTTATTAAGGCCCTCCCTCCCCGGGTCAAGATAATCCAACCTATACGGGTATAGACTAGCCAATAACCCACCAGAATTGTTTGTAATATTACCACGAGTGCTATTAACTGCACTGGTGGTAATGCTCGGGCGATTGTATGGGCAGATCGATATTAGGTAGTGAAAATACTTGTTGTCTAATTTAACCCTTTTGTGTAATGGATCCTTTATGGAACCACTTTTCCTATAGTACGATTTTTGTTTGGAAAGTTTGAGATAGGTGGAGAAACTACACTGTTTTAGGGGTCGTATGATGAGCGCGTTGTACTGAAATGGCAGGGGGGTGACTGATGTGGCAAATTTGTTTATCAATCCAAAGGCATTGTTGGTGGAGACGGAGATAGAAAATTGGGCATCTGGAAATCTATGGTAGTTTTCAGATTTGCCAACACCAGCACTAGGTGCCCTAAACAAGTAATTCTTGCAGCGACCACTTTCGTCAAACAATTGATGTGTCAACACTCCTTCTTCCAGTAATGGCAGTGTATCGAGCCACTTCAAGATGAATTGTGACTGGATGTATATGCATCCCAGGAGTAGGAGTTTCCCCGACATCCACTGCTTGTCGTACAGCCACACTCCAATTTCCGAATTTAATTACACTACAAGAATTCCTAACTAATCTAAACGTATGTACTGTTACTCTAAGCTGATGTGTTAACGATTCCATTCGGTCTATATCACAAATGCCATTAAATGAATAAATAAGTGATTAAACGTGTGTAGCTATGCAAATCTAGAAATCTCGTAGCTTACATTTATAGTGCAGAATTTGGCGCATTCTGACGCATTAACACAATGTAAGTGCAAAATTTTATCCATATAGGGCAATGTGTCACTGAATCTAGCCATGCCTAATCACATTGCATATCCCACGCTGTTATATGTAGGTAATTTTGTTGTATGTATAACATCATGACTAGTGGGTTATCCAGTCGTTTTTATTACTCGCAATAGCCGATTGTTGCCTACTTCTAAAATTACCAGCCATCAATATATATGTAAATTAAATATATGAATTGTATTAGTGGATAAATAATTGATAGTATAAGTATTATATAATTATATAGTGTTTTGAAGTGCAGTTATTGATTTGTCAAACTTAATTTGTCAGTATGCTGCTTTTTATATTTAATAATACTACTAGATAATTTGTAAACGTAAAAACTTGTAGCCAATGCCGTTACTGCAGCCAATGCTACTTTGGCGTTCTTAAATGTCATTTTATTGTTGATGTTGAAATTTGGAGTATTTGTGTTGCCTATTTTGTTTGTTAATTTAAGCTTATGAAAGGTTGTAGGTTCTTCATTTTTTATTATAGCCACAAATGGACCCACGGAATCTCCCGCCTCATTCATAACCTAGGATTAAGAACCTTTGATTTACCTTGTGGGTGTCATCGCAGTAGGGAAATTTTTTAGACTGCCAACAGCGACAAAATCGTATTTTTTTTTCTATACCTATAGGTGGCAAATATTCGACAATCTATTTAAGAATCTATTTTGCAATAATTTAAATATTGATGTAAATAAAAGTAGAGCATCCATTTGTAGTGTATAATGATTACCTGATTTGTTGTTTCAAAACCGCGTATGTTATAGTTAACTTTGTTAAAGTAATCAAGTGGATCACTCATATTTAGTAGTTAATTTATTAATTATTTTACAGTATATCAATAGTAAGATTCATAATCATTCATAAGTGCAAATCGCCGAAAATCAAATCACGTGTAAACACAAAATTATGATCAATTTTGGTGATTTTTGTAGAAGATTCCACTGTAACTGTTTATGTTGTACCTTAAAATGATTGTTTTTTTAACATCATTGAATTGTAGAATGTGTGGTACCCAATAGTTATTATGGAGGGTGAAGCACCAAAAACCAAACGCAACACTTCCTACCGCCGAAAACTCAACCGTTCCGTATCTCAAAGGGCGGAAAATGATCGTTCTCGTGGAAATGACAAAGGTGACGATAAGTTGAGGCAAAGAACCTCTCTTTTTGACATACCCAATTGGTCTGAAGTCTTGGGTCATTTGCGCGGAGGCGCATTACAAGCAATTATGCTCAACGACCTAAATGAATTGCTTTCATATGCCACAGAAGATCTCTTGTTTGGTTTTGATTGTCCATCTTTCCTACAAACCCTTTCCCAACTTCTACAACAACCGCAAGAAGACTTTAATAGCCCAGATTTGGCACCAATGCACGTGGATCCAAATTTCCAAATGGCATGTAGTGATTGTATACACATGATTTTGGATATATTTCCTGAAGAATCCAAATTTTTTGATTCCAACCCTAAAAATTTTGGGTTCATCACCTCTATGTTGGCACAACTTGAATATGTTGATCTTGGTGAAAAATTGCTCGCTATCATTGATAAAATTAGCAAGGAATGTCCTAAAGTATTAATTACCTCGAATGTAATACCAAATATATTGAAATACATAGATTTTTATCCAATAGCAACTCAAATCTTGGCCCTAGAAACTATTTCTAGAGCATTATCTGCTGTTAGTTCGATTTCCAACTACGATGAATACGTAAAACCGTCACTTTTACCAATAACTCAATTTATGCTCCACCAAAATGAACGAATCCGTGAATCATCTCTACTCTGTTTCAAATGTTTGGCCTCCAATAATATGATTAATGACATTAATGTTACCATACCTTACTTGGTATTTCATAAGATGAAGGAATTGCTTGATACGGAAGTTGCAATTGCCAGTAAGTTTCATTTCGTATAATCATTGATTAAACACATTAATATAGATACACTTCATAATCATGGAGATTTTAAGATTTCTAAATCCGTGCTAGATGTTGTGGATATTTCTGCTGCCTTTATATCATCATCGAATTGTTCCGCTGTTAGGAATGCCGAACATTCAGGATTGGTTGAGAGTATTGCTAAATTGTTTGGTATTTTTGTGCCAAAAAATTACCGTGCGACAAATTTATTCGCTATAACTCGACTATTGCGTTTCCTAGATGATCTAATCTCAACCACTACCACTAGTAGTGCTGTTAGTTGTAATCAAAAAATATTGAATCATTTTAGCCGTGAAACAATTAAACAACTGCTAGGTGTGACTAAGTGTTCGATGATTAAATCCTTTGAACACGTGAACAAGTGGCTAAATTTGGATGATTGTATGTACGATTTTAGTAAATATACTGCCATTAAATTGCCTATAAACTGCATGAACAAGCAAATACAACTGGAACTTGTGGCTAAAGGTGAAACTACACGACTGTTATCCCATCCATTCGTGCCATTCAGTCGAATAGTTTCTTACATTCTCAAAAATGAGCAAGTAAATCTGCCATTTCAACTCTCCTTAAATGATTCCAAACACCCCAATCCAATTGTTGTGACAATCGACACAGAAGAACATAAATCTTTGCTTTTGGAGGTTCTACTGAGGGTCACTAAGGGTAAAACGATCGAGGATATTTGGCAAACACCACATGTACTAGAAGTTATATATCCATTTGATTATAAGCAAGCGGATAATTGTTGTTTCATGGACTGCAGAATAAAAAGGTTATTCACTAATGGCCGTGATAGATATGATAAGTTTGATCCCCAATATGAATTATTCAAATTGTCAATTAAGAAATTCATCACAGAAGGTGCAGCCATTGGTGAACGTGAAAACGATCTATTTGACAAACTGATGAAGGATAATACAAAGTTATCAGTCTTTACGCCCCAACAGGTTGAAATGTTGGTGATAAATGAACTAGCGGATACTGCAATGCTAGGGGTTCAACCATGGATAATTGATGCAGTCTCGATGAAACCCGAGGCATTTTCACTCCCCCTTCGTCGCTTACTATTTTACCTAGAAGCATCAAATTTATCTCGTTCAATAGCCTACATTCAGGTAATTTATTTGTTTTAATAGTTTGAATTGTACTGTATGATACTAATTCAGAATATCATCAAAACTTCACTGGATACTCGATTGATAGTTTCCAATAGGGAAAACGGCTCTAGCATTACCAGTGCCTTGGCATCGTTTGAAATGAGACTACTGAGGCACTATCATCATACACTCAGCGCTAGCTCCAATAAAGCATTTTCAGACAATGCTGAGTGCCGATTGACTGATCGCGTAAAGGTCAATTTAGATCGCAATAATTTGTTACGAGGCGCGGCAGAGGCGTTTAGGCAAATAAATTTTGATACCCAACCTATCATCGAGTTTTGCCTCGTTGACGAGAATGGAATAGGGACTGGGCCCACTCTTGAGGTTTACAACCTAATACTAGAACAGTTAAGGGATTTGTCTGAAACAATCGTACCTTTATTCTCTCCACAAACTAGCAATGGTTATTTCCCATCGCCGCTAAATCAGGATGTGTTTACTGTTGTAGATGAGGATGTTTTGCCCTTCTTCGACACGACGCTGGGCGATTATGGTGAAGTTGATAGTGTGAATAATTACAAGAGATTGGTGTTTGGTTGGTGGTATTTCATTGGCCAATTGGTGGCTTGTGCTATGATTGATCAGAGACCCTTGGACATTCGTTTATCTCCCCTATTTTGGTCTTTAGTGATGACCGACAATGACGTCACAACCATTCCATTCACTAGGGTATATAATGTTAAATCAGCTGGAATTTGCATCAATAATGGCATAACTAAGTACCATCCCCTGAAAATACTATCACTTCTGGATTATGAAATGGCTAGATCACTGGCCAATCTGCAAATTTTGACTCCCAAACATTTAAACGAATATCTCACAGATCGTGGATACAAGGATTTGGATAGCTACTATAAAGATATTGTATCTGATCACTTTGACAAATATTCTGTCTCAATATTTGCCTTTAGAAAGGGATATTCGACGGTTTTGCCCTTATATGCACTAAATTTGTTTAATAGTGATGAACTGAGTGATTGGTGGAATAATGATTATATCAGATTTGACTTAAATGAAGCTAGGAACTATATTATGGCCGATCATGGGTAGGATATACACTTATTTAGGTACACTCAGGATTCTAAACCATTTGTATGGTTACTGGAAGTGTTGAGTGAGTTGAGTTGTGACGAAATTAGGTTATTTCTAAAGTTCTGTACTGGATCGCCCATTCTACCACACGGAGGGTTTAAAAACCTAAAGCCCCTTATGTGCGTTGTAAAAAAACCTATTGAATCTAACCAACCTTGCGTTCTCCCTAGTGTCATGACCTGTACTAATTACCTGAAGCTTCCTGATTACCCTACCAAAGAAATGCTCAAAAAAATGCTGTTGTATGCTATTAATGAAGGGCAGAATGAGTTTGAACTGTCATAACTTAATAGCCCATGGCCTTAGTTGCACAAAATACAAAAATAGTGATAGTAATTATCTGTCTACATGTAATTATATATATAATGTGTGAGCATATAAAGTAAATTAAAATATAAACTATATGAAGAAAATATCCTCTAGGGAAATATGAATAGTAACATTATGAAGACGATATATAGTTATACATGACAGGTACTAAAATATAATCTATAGACATCGTATATTTATTTATTTATCTTAATCATAACGTATAACAACAAATCACAAAATAGAAATTGGAAAGGTCCCGAACCTCCAAATTACAAAGGATAACCCCTAATGGAATAAGAATATTTATCTTCTTATTCATCCCAATTGTCCTAATTGATTGATGGGCCCTAACCATGCACGATTACCTTATAAGTATGCTTGTCATAGCCATGATGGTATGTCCCCTTATATAAATTCTTTTTTTAATTTATGATAAAACACTATTTGTTTCGTCTATACAATTCAAATTGTAGTTAAAACACATATTAGCTCTGGGTGATCACATAATACTAGGGGGTCACCAGAATACAGCGTCGTCATTGCCATACAGGCAATCCTATACTATAGCACATGAAATAACCAGCTAAAGGCTTTAAATTTCGTACAATTAGAGCTGTGAATGTATTATCTATTTAAATTGTCGTAGAGTTTTAAGCGATATTCAAGGTCTAAGGAGAATATGGGTTCTGGAATTTCAGAATCCTTCTTGATGAAACCAGATTTTAGATCAAACATAATACCTGATGGTAGCCGTTTGTTGGAATGTTTGGATTTCAGTTTTTTAACCTTTTTACGGACTTTCTCAGCTTTGGTCATGTCGCGTTTATTCTGTCCATCCCTTCCACACTCTACGTCACATAACTAATAGTAACAAAGTGTCACAATGCATCTACTTACCATTCTCACTATCTGCACTGCGTTCACAGGATTCATTATCAGTTGTATACAGATCGGAAGGATGGTGTATTCCATCAGGGGGCTCATCACTCATAAGTCACGAAACAACGGTGCACCACTCATTCTGGGATGTACCTTTCAACAGTTTTTGGCATGTTTTTTAATTTTTTAACATCTTGAATAATTTTAATTGAAATTGCATTTAATGTGAGTATAAATTGCCAGTTTTAAATTTTTTTGCAAGATGGAGTGCAGGACCATGCCTTGTTACTATAACGATGAGTTTGTCAACTATTACACATATATATTTAAAGATGATCAGGGTGTGTTATATTCCATTGAAGAATTTTTGGAATATGCCCGAAAACCTCTTCCAATCTCATTCCGCTTCAACCATTCATCCCCTTACTCCGCTCTAAAACACACAATACTTAAGGAATCGCCAATATCACTTAGAGATGTTGGATGGTTAGACGGCGCATACCAAATTGATAAATTGTGCAAGTATGAATTTAAGACGAATGGAAAATGGGCGAGATTTAGGAATTTGTTGATTGAGGGTGATAATTCTGGTGTTTTGAATCGGCAGGAGTTGGTTAGTATGTTACCAGTTTTGTTTCTTGATGTTCAGCATGGTGATAATGTCTTGGATGTTTGTGCCTCGCCTGGGATGAAATATTTGCAAATATTAGATCAATTGGCAGGTGGTAAGTATATACTCATTGAATAATTGCACATGATAAATTTTATATAATATGCAATTATTTATATATTTTGTTGATATTATATGTAAATGATGCAGATTTTAGTGGTTTGGTAGTGGGAAATGATGTATCGGCATCAAGACTGTTTACTCTGGCCCATAGATCTGCTGTGCTATCAGTACCGAGTTCATGTCTTATCCATTCCGATGGCTCTAAATTTGCAAGTCTTTACGATGATAGAGGTCAAAAGGTTTATTTTCACAAGATTTTGGCTGATGTTCCCTGTACCTGTGATGGCACTTTACGAAAATCTCCTGATATTTGGAAATCGTGGAAGCCAGTAAATAGTCTACATGTTCATCCTGTACAGCACAATATTGTCAAAAGAGCTATAGATCTTTTGATGTCTAATGGCACGCTTATCTACTCTACCTGTTCACTGAATCCTATTGAGAATGAAGTAACACTTAATTCATATAGGCAATTGTTTCAGCTTTGCTTAGTACTGGATTGGTAACACTAATTGACTGCAAAGATGATATTAAACATTGTACAACACTAGTCTTCTCTAGGGGATTGAGGAACTGGAAGGTTTATTATGAAGGTCAGTGGTACAAAACATACAACGAAGTACCAAATCAACTTAAAAAGGAGTATGGTGGTAAGATAATGCAAAGCATGTTTAAACAGTACTGGTCGGATGATTGTGCCAATAAAGTGATTCGAATATTTCCCCATCAGAACAATTCAGGAGGGTTTTTTATCGCAAAACTAAGACGTTGTGAATATACACTCTCATTAAAAACACTAACTTTTGACAAAAGAAACTTAGCAACCCCCTTACAAACAATTTCCTGTGATGCAAACAAGGTATCACACGAATATGTCCCATTTCAAAATTTCACTCCTATTTCGGCGTTTTACAAAATATCTAGTGAATTCCCAGTACATCTTGTGTTTATTAAAAAGTCGTGCGCTAAATCATTGTACATATTTTCGGAACAATTGGCCAAAATTTGTAATGGCCCACATCAACTCAAATGGGCGCACGCAGGAGTTAAGATTTTTACCAAAATTGATCCCAAATTGGCAGATGGGTGGCGATTTTGCCAACAAGGAATTTCATTAATTGCAAGGTATGTTAATCACAGGAAACTTGCCATAACGCCTAAGGCTGCAATTTATCTAATATCTGACAAAAATACCGCCAACCAGTACAAAAGTGACTACGATCAATGGTATAGCTCCACTGATATACCAAAGGAGCCTGGTGGATTAATATTGGTAACGCCAAGCGGTTTGGTGTTGTCAGCTATCATAAATAAAAATGGAGCGGTCTATCCTTACGTCCCATCGCCAAGATTTTCAGTTCTGGAAGTTATCAAGCAGGAATTGCATAATAATCCATGATATTTATAATATATAAATGCAGCTTATATCGTTAATGCCAACATAGACAGGTATAATCATAAATATTGACAATATGATTCCTATTTTATCAGTGTCAGAAGTCATGTTGAACAAGATCGGCAAACTATTCGGATTTGTTAATAACATTAGTGGTCAGTCATTAGGTTGTAATATCTAATAATATAAATTACATTTATATTTCCAACAACCAACCACCTGTAATTGTTTTAATTGTTAATTTACTTGGTAGAATTGTATCAATATGGATTAAATGCATATTGTTGGCTGTATTAAAATTGATATAGATAATTATAAAATTGTGTTCATTATGTACAAAGTATGACTTTAAAATCAATAATATCAAGTGCTTATTTAGTCGATATGCTATGGTTATCCTTAAATTTTGAGTGACATAGGGAATGGAACTTTGTGGTATGGTTGCAAGGAGTGAGTGGCGTTCAAACTCTCCTTGTACGCGTTTATGTAAGTGACAATGTCGCCAAAAATCTGTTGCAATCTGATCTTATGTCCGGGCAGCCAATCTGCTTTGGAAAAGTTTTCAATCTCTACTAAGGAATCGGTTGTTAAGGTTGCCAATGTCTCTAGTGTATCGAATCCGGCGTTTGTGAAGTGAGAAGCTACTTCCAGAGGTAAAGTATTGAACTTGAAGAATTGGACAACAGATATTCGATCATTCATTAAATCAGGGTCTAAATTTGTATTGTATTACCGCCATTCCAAACGTGGCCAAAACCATGTAAATGCTCAGGGTAATGCCTGCAGAGGAAGTCGACAATGAAGTGAATTACATCTTTGGGTTGATTTGCTTGTATTTCCTGAGTAAGACGAGTGAATAGTTGACTGACTGATTTTTTTGCCAAAGGGCTACTATCTTCATGACGCAATTTGCTGTTTCGCAGCTCGGCTATGGACATCATCGCCAACTTTCCCCTTTCATCCATTTCCAAGGGTAGTCTTTTGCCTATTTCCTCCTTTTCCGGCTCGACGCTTAATTCGCTTTCGACACTCACCATTTTGTCATAGCACCACTAAGCACGATCGCCTACTCATACACATACTTATATCTGAGTTTTTATGTATAACTACCTTTCCATATAGCATATATCAATAATATATGATTGTTGGTTTAAATAATTATTCAGCTGTCTAATCAATGTCCATTAGTCACTAATAGTGGTCAATTGATATATGCAAGCACTAGGAGTGTACTAATGTTGTCGTGAATTAAGACCAACAACCGATGGCAAAACTGTGTGGTATTAAAAAGTTAGTTCAGAATGGACGCGCTATACTGACGCTGATTTATTAAATGTATAATTAATTGGGGAATCTAATCCACACTGTCGAATAACTGCATCAGGGAAATCGCTATATTGGACAATTCTAGTGCAGTTGCTGTGAGGGGTATATGAATGCCCTTGAAAGGCTTTCCAGGAATCCAGCCCTTGTACGGATTCACTTGGTATTCACTTCCGACACGCAGTTTATTACGCCATTCTTCGTGGCTGTTACCTCCATCGCCAATGTTAACTATTACTAAAATGCCGCCCAAAATGTGCTTGACTGTAGAAGCCAATTCGGGTAGCAAGAATGATCTAAGTTGCACAAAGTAAAAGGTCAATAAACCCATATGTACAATGTCGTACATTCCTTTTGTATCCCAAGTCAATGATATGATAAGTGAGTTTAGCCACTTCATTAGTCGATTGGATACATAACTTTCACAGTTCAATATATAAGTGTCCAGATTTTTAATTTGCAAGTGCAAATCAGTTAAGAATGTGAGTGATCGACACAAAGCTAGCAACGATTGCGAGGCTGAAATGGTTATATTCTTTAATGGATTCTCCAAAGTCGTGATTTGAATTTTGTCGTAAAGATAAGGCTTTATGGCAATGTCAATTCGTTTGGCTATGGCATAATCCATACTAGATAATAAGCAACTGGCAATGAACTGGTTAAGTCGCTTGGCATTGTTTGTTACCACCCAGCTGCCGTTCTTCTGCACAAATATATAACTCAATTCAGCATTCAGCTTGCTGTTGTGATATTCTGTTAAATACTTACATATCTCGTCCTGCTTGCATATAAAATTATTAAATTCAAAAGTAATCCTTTCTCTACTTTTCTGGCCCAAAACGCCATCATTATGTTTGTACTGCATTGCCAGATTAAATCCATACGCAGAACTTCCATTGGATATGTGATTAACAAGCTCAGCATTTGAGATATAAGCTTGTATACTCTGGTACTCGGCGAAACTATTGGCAGCATTGTTCAGTTTCTGCAGGAAACTCAAATAAAATAACTGAGGCGCCGATGAAAAGTGCTGGGTCGTACTGTTGCATTTGCATATAGTCGATATGCTTGATAACTTATCCTCCAGCTGTTTCTTGAATAACAGTTGAATTTCAGTGCTTATGCCTTCAAGTTGTGTTATTCTTCGCTTTAACAAGGGCAATGTGGTAGTAGATGAGTAAGAGTCATCAAGAAGTCCGTGTGTGAACACTTTTAGTATCTCCCGTGATACCAGAGATGTAGTGTCGTACTGGGCGAATTCTCCAATACCACTAGTCATAATCGTCTTAGGCTGCTATCACCAGGGTTTAGGTTGCGATTTTTCCATACATTTTTTATAAGAAAATCGCGCCGAAATTCGTACTGCTATAATGGATAAGACAGCAAGCATACAATATAAGTTGTCCATAGACACAGGGAGTTTGTTTGATGAATTCCTAATTCCACAAAATAATAAATGCAAGCTACATGACAACTAAATATACCCTAGATCAACAATCATAGCTAGCTCAGAACCCCAATTTAGTTCTTCTCCAATATCTCCTCTTAGAATTATACCTGTATCAAATACGAGTGTACCTAATCCGATTACCAGTCTTCAACCTAAACCACTGTGGAATTGGGCGGTTCTGTTTGATTTTCTTAGCCAAATGTTTCTTCAGACGGTTAGTCTTAATTGAACCCTAGATGATTGTATGGCCTACCATTGTTATTGTAGACCCCACACATATGAATGTCACCACTCACACTCATCGCACAATCAAATCGCGCAAGCTGTACCTTAAAATTGCAATGTACGTATACATTCACTTAGAAATTGTGATATTTCTGTAGAATCTGTTGTAGGACTGTTAAAATATCGCATTTTTGTTATTTTTGGCGCAATTGGCTACTTAAAGGCTCCATTTAAACTTGTGCATTATACAACATCGCACATTTATTTGCAAACTTTGGAAAGGTATGGCTCATTCAATTTAGTTGCTTGGACAAATTGCTAGTGGCACTGGATAATCATCTAATTTCACTTCCCTTGCTTGCGGCAGAAAATCAGTGCAATCTCTCGTTTATCAGCTGCGGTAGAACCTTGCCATCTCTTATTACAACATGAACTAGATCATTTTTACGTAACGAATAATAATTTGGTCACATATTTAATTGTCAGAATTTACCTATCTATACTATGGGACAACCCAATTACCCGTGTCCTAAATACCACAGCTATCATCTTTATCCTCATCCTAGCCAGCCTATACCTGACCAGCCTGTTACAATGCCAATGCCTGTGCCTATTCAACATCAACAAGGTCAATTCATGCCAAACCTACCCATAATGATACCCACCACATCAAACCCATTGCACCCCCAACACATCATTTTCCAGTCCACAATATCTCCCCAACTTGCTAGACCTCAACAAACAATTGGTTACCGGCAGCAAATATCCATTGGCATGTACCAGCGGCATCATCCCAATGAAAACAATGATTTTATGTGTCTACGAAGGAATGTTCAGTTCAAAAGGGAATTAGACGCCGAGGAGGAACAAAATAAGGTCGTGATTAAGGAATATCCGAGGCAGACAACTTCATACTCTGGTCCATACATTGTCATGATTTTGGTTAATTTGCCATCAAAAGTATTTAACACCCTATCCACAGCACTAAACAGTGTCGCTGCAATTGATACATTGATGCAGTACAAAGATGAACACTGGATAGTTAAGTTCATAGGTGAAGTATGGGATAGAGTAGATTGGGGTAGTGTGGTTAAAAAGATAGTACCAGTTAAGTTCGCAGATGTAGGAAAAGGAGATGAATGCAATCGCATTTTGGTGAGATCAGACAGGGTGAATAATTGTTGTCTACCATTTGAGCTAGCGAGGCAAATTTCGTCGTCGTCATTACTAAACACAAGCACGGCATTCTCTATTTTTGGTGACAAAAATGCCAGCTCATCTGTGTGTTGTTATGAAACATGCGCTGTGTCCTCGCCAAATTTTGACTTCATCATTTCACTAACAGGTCAAAGTAAATTAAACACACAGAAATGCCTAATTGACTGTGTAGAATTCGGTGGGTTGGGTTTTTGCTCAATTTGCCGGTCCAATCAGATACAACAAGAGAAGATATCTATGACACTAGAGAACTGGGTTGGGAAAGATCGGTTTGGGCTTGTGCTTCGTTGCACAAGCCTCCAGATGCCAGATTTGCTGGGTAAAATCAGTAAACACTTATATTACATTTGATATTCAATTTTTTAATGATTGTTTCAATTAGGTTACATAGTACGCGATTAATTAGCGCCGCTTTATGTAGGACGGTGACAGCTGCATGTAATAAACTAATGAAGATATTGTATGACAAAGGGCAAGATAAAATATATGCTTACAACAACGTATTAACCACATTAATGGATATTTGAAGTAATTATGAGTGCATGTGATAGATAATGTAGAAACAGGTCCAATTATGGTTGGCATGATTTTTAGCAAATCACAAATATTTTAAGGAATTCTACATCGCAAGTTAGTTAATATGTGAGGGTAATATTATCTGTGTGATGTGGACATGCATAATATAAAATTTCGTTAGATATAACAACTTTGAAGTTGTAAGGAAGAATCAGAAGATGTGGTACAGACGACCAATGTAGATCTTAGAAGTATAGTGTGTAGACAATATGTGATTAGCGAACTAAGAAAGGATTTAGTGATTGGGATTTAGTGATTTGAGAGGGCATTGAGATGTATATATTTGCGGTGGCAGTAACAAAACGATCACCCCACAAACAGTTGTGTTTGTACAAACTGTCACCATAATTTGGAATAACTGACAATGGCAACGGATCTTAAATTATTAGGTTCCGAACCACTATCTCGAAGTGAAACAGAAGCCGATTTAGGGCATGTTTCTTCCAGTAAATTCAAATTCAAGAGCTACTTTTTCAAGGCCATATCTTTTCTCAAAACTTATAAATTTTACTCAATTCTTGCAGCGTCTGCGATTGCAATTGCAACGTTTATTGTTATTTTGATCGTTGCATTCTACGAGACTGAGGCTTCGAGACAAGTCAAAGCTAGATTGATTGATGATATGCTATCTGGCCAATCCTTATACAATTGCTATCCATATGATCAACAACGTTACCATGTAGGGAAACCGGCACAGAAACCCGAATCTGTTGGTGAATTTATTGTGCGAACTTTGACTGAACATGGTTATACTATAGATCCTGATTTGGAGGCGAAGATTTACAAGGAATTTAATATTTTCATGGCCAAATTTGGAAAGATATACTTTACTCCCAAGGAGAAGGGTGACAAGTATATCAACTTCCGCAAGTCTTATGAGATAGTCATGGCCCATAATAATAATAAAAATGTTTCATACAAGATGGCTTTGGGCCAGTTCTCAGATAAAAGTCCAGAGGAATTTGAGAATTCAGTATTGAATCCAATGATGTCTAATGAACACTATGTCAATGCTATCAAATCCGGTCGTTTTAACTTATTCCGCCCAGATCCACGACAAGAGGGAATTCCTGAACAATTTATTTGGGATCATAAGTTTCTGGGTCCGGTTTTGAACCAAGGTGCCTGTGGTAGCTGCTGGGCGTTTGCCACTGCTGGAGCAGTACAATCACTGTTTAATATTGTGAACAACTCAAAGTTAGTGCTAAGCCCACAAGAATTGGTTGATTGTACAATCAATGCCAATGGCTGCAAAGGCGGAAACCCGATTTACGCATTTAATTACGTGCGCGATCATGGCTTATGCACGTTGAACGATTATCCATATGTTGGATTTCAACAGAAATGCTCATCTTCTTCATGTAAGCATAAAATACCCATCAAAAATAAAATGTTGGTTACTAGCGGTTTCGATATCGCTCTAGCTCAAGGATCGCCAATGGTCGTTGGTATAGATGCTAATGGTCCATTTCAGCATTATTCCCACGGTATTTTTGAAGCTCCATGCACTCCGGGTACTTCCAATCATGCCGTTCTTTTGGTGGGTTATGGTGTAGATAAGGAGACTGGCAAGAAATATTGGGTTATCAAGAACTCATGGGGACCAGATTGGGGTGAGAAAGGATATGCCAGAATATTAAGATCTGACGATGGTAACGGTGCCGATTGTAACTTAACAAAATTCGGTTTAATGCCGTTGTAAAACATCTCTCCATTATATAGCTACGGAACTACCATATATTCTATACGTTAACATTAATAGTCAAGTCAATGGTCTAGACTATAAATTATGCCCTTTGGCATTAATTTATCATTGTATTCGCATTTTTACTAGTTAAGCAATTATTTTGTGTAGTATTAAACTAAGTATTATAGCTTGTTGGTGCTACTAGCGTATGCGAATGACTTATCAACGATACATAGATTGATCATCTATAAATGAATACTATTGTCGCGCACATCTATATTAAATAACCCTCTCGTTACTTGAAACCCCGGACAATTTTTAGTAAATCGTTAGGTACTTCCCTGCCAAACATTTGCAAATGTTCGACAATCCTGATTACCATTTTCAAATCTCTCTTTGGGTCAATTAGAGTATATGCGATGCCATTACTTTCCCCCCTACTGCAACGACCGATTCTATGGCAATATTCGTGAAAATGCTTGGGTGCATCAAAGTTTATAACAACTTTTATGCTGGCAATATCAATACCCCGAGAAAATACACTTGTGGTTACTAGAGTTGGGAAAAGGAGTTTCTTAAATTTCTCAACAACATTATCCCTATCATTAGCACTCATTTGTCCGTGTATTCCCCTAGCAAATATTGCCACTTTATTCGTTTGTCTTATAGCTGGATCGTTTAGAATCTCTGCCAATTCTTCTACTTGTGATTTGGTATTACAAAATATTATCACTTGCCCCTTATCCTCAAGCATTGGCAATATGTCAAATAGCCATAATTTTTTATTAGCAAGTGTTTGTGTTATTATAAAGTTTACATCCACTTTATCAATGGGATAACCCGCTTCTGGATTCCCTACACTAATAACTATAGGGGATTTGGCCAATTTTCTCATGGAATCCAATATCTTATCAGTCTTGGTAGCGCTTACAAATACGGTAATTTTATTTGTTGGTGTCCCCCCAATCAAACTTTCAGTTTGCTTGATGTTTATGGGAGTGAAAAGTTTGTCTGCTTCATCAATCACTAGTAGCTTTATGTGTGATAGATCAATAACTTTGGAATGCACAAAATCTGCCAATCTGCCCATACTGGAAATGATAACATGGCAACCTTTTGAAAGAGTTTTGATAAGAAAAGCTTTGTCTACATCTCCCATTAACGCCACTGTCGTAATACCTATATCTTTACTAAGTTTTTTAAATGTGTTATAGTGTTGCATACACAGTTCCCTAGTAGGGGTTATTACTAAACAATTGAGATCAAATTTATTGACATCCTTATCATGTTTTAAATGCTCAGAAAGAAGGGATGTCATAGGAAGTAGAAATGATAATGTCTTGCCAGACCCAGTTTCACCGAAAATAATGGTGTCTCTCTTCATTAAAATTGACGGTATGGCTTGACATTGGATGGGAGTAGGTGTAATAAATCCCATTTTTTTGATATTATCCATTAATTTATCAGGCATGCAGTGGGATATGTGATCAAATTTAGTTATAGGGGTTGGAACTCGTGATCCAGTGGTACAAATCCTCAATTTCTCCTTGAGCCTAGTTAATTCATCTAAACTCATAGACTCAATCTCAGAAATGTGCGTATAAGTGAAGTTATAAAACGGAGGCTCTGAGGATTCTGCCGATAGAAGCAGTGGAAATGGTTTACTAGAATTGCTTTCCTTTGTATCTTCATTCCCTGGATTCAGTCTATCCAAATACTCTTTGGTATTCATGTACTCGCAGAAATCGGCAATGTCATATTCCTCATCCAATTCATCTATGCCCCTTTTAACACCAGATTTATCTTCATTTTTGTAAGATCCAATGGTATCATTTAGAGATTGCATGAATGCGTCCAATGGATCTATCTCCTCCATTTGCACAGTCACTAATACTAACAGGGGGTTGGCAGCACATCCTAGCCCTAGTTACACATACATGTCGATAATATTGTAAGAATAAGATGGGTTCTAATATTTATGTATATAATTAATCAAAAACTGTGGTTAAAATAGTTAGGTCGAGTCTACCTTATCAAAAGGTGGGTACAATTGTTTGAGAGATGCCTTCTTCTTTATTACAAAAGCCACCAATAATATTGATGTTAATATCTGCATCAGCACCTAATCATTTTAATTATTAGATGAAATTTGTTTCATTTAATAATTACAATTAAATTACTTACTTTGGCCAAAATTATGGTAAACCAAATTTCTGCCACGATGATTATCCCCCAAATGTTAAATGAAATTTTAGGTAGTGAGCAAAGCACCAAAATGACAAAGGGGATGGATGAAAAGTTGAGCCTCCTCGACGGTATGTGCGAGTAATTGAATACTGACTTGCAAGGGACAAAGAAATTGAATGAGATCAGATCATTTGCCCGTTCCGTCACTCTACTCAACAAAGTATCAGCGACCAGTGTCTCGTGGTAGCGATAGATCGTTTGGGAGTTAATGCGATTGAACTTTACCATGAAGATTAATTTACACCAGTCAACTATTATTTCCACCAGAAATACTGATATCAGCCAAGTTGATACGCTAAAATACGAATTCTTGAATTTTCTACATAACAGTATTGTCATACGAAAGTTCAATTATATGCATTGTTTAATGTATAAAAGATGGAATATGATAATTACCTATAACTAGTGGACATTTTAAGGAAAACGAGAAAAGCATCACTAAAAAAGTGAAACCTTTCCACAGAATCCGATGCTGCAATCATGAATAGTGACACGTTTGAATATTTTTTAAAAACCGACGATTTTAGTTCGGAAAAATTATTCGTAACAAGCAGCAAAAACATCACAGCCTACATTATTATTGCCATCATACATAATATAAATACTGAAATTTACAATAACATACACAGTAAATATACCAGTGCTTACCTCAGAAGAGTTGATTGCAATGTTTAAACTCATAACTCTGATTAGATGCATAAAAGTGTGAATAAGCGAGTGTAATGTTACTAAGAAAAATATCAATCCAAATCTTACCCATTTATAGGTATCACTTTCAGTCGCGCTTTCTACTTCATCAAGATTAAAATTAGCATCTGAGTGATTGTCTTTACTGAAATAGTAACTAATAGTTTGTTTGGACAATTTATTTGAGTCACGTTGCTTCTTGCTATTGCTAGTTTCCAAACACTGCAGCATAGATTTTGATAGGAGATCAAATAAATCTCTACCCAGTGTTCTACATAGCCTCTCAAACATCTCTAACATGTTGAAAATGACGTATAGTTTGATGAATGGCTGCCCACGAATGTAATGATATACTCTTGATGTATCTATTCTCGAAAACATTAGAAATGATAAAATTATTACGAAGAATCGCACTGCACCAATACGTTCAGGGATGGATGGTTGACAATTGAAAAATTCAGATAAACCATATAACTTCGACATGCCATGTTCCACATTTGTGTTTGAAATATTGTTTCTTAATTTTTCAAATGAAATAGCATGCTTAAATTCATCTTTAATAGAATCCAATTTTGAACATTTTAATTTACTGACGCCATCCTTTATCAAATCTGTAAAAGGCATGTGAGAGAAATCGGTTAAATTACATTCCGAAAATTCATCACCAACGAAAGATTTAAAAGGTAGTGACGAGAAGGGGTCGTCACTTACACCTTTACTGCCACAGCATTCGATATAATTATCAAACTGACATTTAGGTAACACAGTATTTAGATCCGAATCAGACATTTCAACGAACTCGGAATATAAATCACTGTCATCTCGCAAGATTCGTCTACATACAATGGATTTTGGTGATGAAAATGAGGGAGATAATGATGATTGTTTTGAGTCCAGCATGTTATCATCATTATTTGAGCTCAGCGAAACACCATCAAATTTATCAACTTTTAAATTATACACATCCATAACCTCATTATATTCATCATTAAATAGGTTTTTCTCATAGCAATTACTCTGTATTTCATCCGAGTGCTTGATTTTTTTTTGAAATATCAACTTAATCAGCAAATGAAGTGTTTGTAAAGGAGCAATAGTTAAATCGAATAATGTGGCATCGATGCATAAAACGACTGAAAAATACATCAATCTCTCATGTAAATAGGGGATGAGACTCATATGTGGAAGAAAGTTCTGGGTTAAAATTCATTACTTGTGGAATTGTTAAAGATGAATCGAGAGGATCATCTTGGGGAGGGTCAGGAGCATGCAATTTATGTGGGTTTAATGTCGATTGCAATTGTCTCATTAGTTCTGATTTTTCCAACCTAAAAGGATTAGATGCATCTTTAACATCAGTGCCTGGAGGAATTCCACGTAATTCCACCACCAAAAAATGTAAAAACCCGTCCATGTTATATAGTGCCAAGTAATTTATGTTAGATAGTAAGATAGTTGCAAATTATGTAAAAAATAATAATAAGTTTTAACTCATTAAAAATATTCCACAATTTTATATTCAAAAGTAAAATACATAGAATATTGTACAACAACAACCAATACTTCCACCACAGATTGTTGTGCTGCCTCATTTTAGATATTCTTATCAATATGACGTTTCAAATTACATAAATAAAAGTTAAAGACCCTCACACCAACTCGTGCACATAGAAAGCAAGTTGTCTATCTAAAGACATTTCTAATACTACTAATGTTCATAATAACTATGTTATTCCTATAGATATGGCGAAAATATTCTTTAAAAAATTAAAAAACATTCAAAAAAATAGTCATATATATATATGTGTGTGTAGATACGTATGTATATATATATATATAACAAAATATACACATTCCAATAGATAATGTAGAAACAGGTCCAATTATGGTTGGCATGATTTTTAGCAAATCACAAATATTTTAAGGAATTCTACATCGCAAGTTAGTTAATATGTGAGGGTAATATTATCTGTGTGATGTGGACATGCATAATATAAAATTTCGTTAGATATAACAACTTTGAAGTTGTAAGGAAGAATCAGAAGATGTGGTACAGACGACCAATGTAGATCTTAGAAGTATAGTGTGTAGACAATATGTGATTAGCGAACTAAGAAAGGATTTAGTGATTGGGATTTAGTGATTTGAGAGGGCATTGAGATGTATATATTTGCGGTGGCAGTAACAAAACGATCACCCCACAAACAGTTGTGTTTGTACAAACTGTCACCATAATTTGGAATAACTGACAATGGCAACGGATCTTAAATTATTAGGTTCCGAACCACTATCTCGAAGTGAAACAGAAGCCGATTTAGGGCATGTTTCTTCCAGTAAATTCAAATTCAAGAGCTACTTTTTCAAGGCCATATCTTTTCTCAAAACTTATAAATTTTACTCAATTCTTGCAGCGTCTGCGATTGCAATTGCAACGTTTATTGTTATTTTGATCGTTGCATTCTACGAGACTGAGGCTTCGAGACAAGTCAAAGCTAGATTGATTGATGATATGCTATCTGGCCAATCCTTATACAATTGCTATCCATATGATCAACAACGTTACCATGTAGGGAAACCGGCACAGAAACCCGAATCTGTTGGTGAATTTATTGTGCGAACTTTGACTGAACATGGTTATACTATAGATCCTGATTTGGAGGCGAAGATTTACAAGGAATTTAATATTTTCATGGCCAAATTTGGAAAGATATACTTTACTCCCAAGGAGAAGGGTGACAAGTATATCAACTTCCGCAAGTCTTATGAGATAGTCATGGCCCATAATAATAATAAAAATGTTTCATACAAGATGGCTTTGGGCCAGTTCTCAGATAAAAGTCCAGAGGAATTTGAGAATTCAGTATTGAATCCAATGATGTCTAATGAACACTATGTCAATGCTATCAAATCCGGTCGTTTTAACTTATTCCGCCCAGATCCACGACAAGAGGGAATTCCTGAACAATTTATTTGGGATCATAAGTTTCTGGGTCCGGTTTTGAACCAAGGTGCCTGTGGTAGCTGCTGGGCGTTTGCCACTGCTGGAGCAGTACAATCACTGTTTAATATTGTGAACAACTCAAAGTTAGTGCTAAGCCCACAAGAATTGGTTGATTGTACAATCAATGCCAATGGCTGCAAAGGCGGAAACCCGATTTACGCATTTAATTACGTGCGCGATCATGGCTTATGCACGTTGAACGATTATCCATATGTTGGATTTCAACAGAAATGCTCATCTTCTTCATGTAAGCATAAAATACCCATCAAAAATAAAATGTTGGTTACTAGCGGTTTCGATATCGCTCTAGCTCAAGGATCGCCAATGGTCGTTGGTATAGATGCTAATGGTCCATTTCAGCATTATTCCCACGGTATTTTTGAAGCTCCATGCACTCCGGGTACTTCCAATCATGCCGTTCTTTTGGTGGGTTATGGTGTAGATAAGGAGACTGGCAAGAAATATTGGGTTATCAAGAACTCATGGGGACCAGATTGGGGTGAGAAAGGATATGCCAGAATATTAAGATCTGACGATGGTAACGGTGCCGATTGTAACTTAACAAAATTCGGTTTAATGCCGTTGTAAAACATCTCTCCATTATATAGCTACGGAACTACCATATATTCTATACGTTAACATTAATAGTCAAGTCAATGGTCTAGACTATAAATTATGCCCTTTGGCATTAATAAACTCGTCAGTTATCCACTGCTATACTATTAATTAATTAATTAATAGTGCATTTCATAATTATGTTTTATGTGCAATTCTTTTGCTATTTATACTATAGATTATCTCGCAATGTATGATACAATGTGAGATAATAATCCTAAATGATTAATTGTCTATGTCAAAATCTGCGCCTATAGATATGTGGTCTGATGGATAAACTAGTGAAGGCAGTCCCCTGTCCTTCCTTCCTTCACTTTTACTAATTCCTTCCAAAGCTTTTACAAATTTTGAATTTTTATAGAAAATGTAATCAAGTAATCCATCAAAAGTTTCAACTATGTTACTAAATTCCAATTCTACTCCACTGCCCTCAGTGCCAATTCCTTTGTAGACACTTGAAAATGTTGATTTACGTGTTGATATTATATTGGGTTCCAACTTGCCCATTGGATACGTCGTTTCTGACGGAATTGTAATTCCATCAGCTGTCTGTACGCTGGATGATAAGTCGATAGGCGGGCCGAAATGTAATGGTAGATTGGAATGTGACGGATTAATTTTATATTTTCTAATGCATATATCAGGATGGTCACTAGGCGCGAATCCTTTTGTGAACAATTCATAAACTGATTCCTCAGGCTTCGAGTTTAAATCTCCACAGACAAACATCTTTAGTGATGATTCTGATATTTTATATTTATCAATAGTCAGTTCCTCAAAAATTTCCAGTTGTGAAATGAACACTAATGCTTGAATGAATCGGATATGCTTTGCATGGGGGTGATAAAAGAAGTGCGAATTACCAACAATAACCCATTTGCCATTATTGCATTTTTCACGCAATAGTCCTATTTGGTATATCGTGTGGTAGTTGTCAAATGATATATCGGGCCAGCCTTTAAGTATCTGCTTAGCCATGGAAGAATAATAATGTGTTCTCATAAGAGAGTTAAAGTTTAAATCGAGTTTTTCTATCAGTACAAATCTATCTTTATTGTATAAACAAGCACAGCCCTCATAAACATTCCCTGACTTAACTTTAAACCATCCATCATATCCCTTCAATCCTTTCTTGAGATAATCCGTATACACGTTCTGCGAAACTTCTTGCAAGCACGCGATATCAGGTTGTAAAAGAGTGAGTTCTCTTAAAATCAGTGGAATTCTATGCGATACGCTAAGGGCTTCTGGGTCACAGTAAGGGAAGAACGTTGAAATTGATTCGTAAGATGTTAAATATATTGGTGCAAGAATATTAAATGATATCACTCTTACATTCTTTGGATCCTTAATTCCCAATTTTGCTATCCTTTCACATTGCCAGGGGATGTAATCGAATTTATTTATAGGTAAGTAATTCGTAGTATAACCCACAGCACTTCCTTTTTTATAAATCTTTACTGCCAATTCGCCAGTCAATCCATTACTTACATTAAATGTAGGATGGTCAGATTTATGAACAATCGATGTTGTATCGCCATTTTTTTGGTTCAACCATTCGAATTCTAAATCATCTATTTGTGCCCACGATTCTAATTCAAAATTTGGTAAAATTGGAGATCCAATTAATGGTTTTAGATGTAATTTTAAATTTTTAAGAAATGGCTCTGTAACAACTATCGGTATTTTAGATGATATTATGGAAAAATATTTTGCAGATAAAAGGGCATCAACAATTGGGGTATCCATATCAATTTGATTACAATTGTCATCTAATAATGAAATATCTGAAAGAGATATTTTCAACTTATTGTTTCCACTCTTGCCTTTATCAAGTGTTTTAAGTATAGATATATGAAGTCTGTTTAAGGTATTGCGTAAAAGCTCAGACTTAGACCGATTGAGAATGATTACATTGCCATTGTAATTCAGATTGATTGTTATAATATTATCTCCCGGTGGAATTGAAGCAACAGAAGTTGTACCTGCGTCCATTTTGGTTGAATACATGCGGAATGGGGATCCAATTGTAGTATAGTCGATTGTTTTGGATAACAAATAAATATTTTTATACATACAGTCGTATTTTGGTACAATTCTTAACTTTACATATCTTTTAGGGGGAAAGTGTCTGAATTGAGAAGTGATAGATGGTATGAATAGTAGTAAGCTTAGCATAACATACCCTACATGTTGTGTCTATTATTGCATTTTATCATGTATTTAATCATATCAAGTAAATAATGCAGCCTACCGCTATAATTATAATGTGTACCTAGTGATATTAAACAAATATTCTATCTATCTGTAATATTTTGTTTAACAAATCACTCTATGAGTTCAAATGTCTACATTTGCTAGGAGAAGAATAGTACAAGATTTAGCCAGGGTCATGAAGGAACCCCCGCATGGTATCATAGCCACCCCTTTTTCCGATAATATCATGATTTGCCATGCTGTAATTAGTGGACCGATTGATACATACTGGGAGGCTGGCAATTTTCAACTTATAATCAAATTCACGGAACAATACCCAACGGAGCCTCCAGTAATACAATTTTTATCCAAAATGTTTCACCCCAATAGTAAGTAAATTGTTATTTAGTATACCCTGATGGTAATATATGCCTAGATATTTTACAAAAAAAATGGAGTGCTATGTTTGACGTGGCATCGGCACTTACGTCAATTCAAGTAAGTATTTTTGTTTTATTTATATACTTTTTTCTACAAATTGCCTACTGTATTACATGATCATTGTGTATATAGTCGTTATTGGCGGACCCTAACCCGGAGTCCCCCGCTAATACTGAGGCGGCAAGGTTTTTTAAGGAAAATTTGGCATATTACAATAAACTAGTTCTTCAATGCGTGGAAGACAGTTGGTGCGTTAGCAATCTTAAAATTGGCCCCAAATGGTTCCGATGATTTTTATTTAAATCATTAAATGATTTCACACTATAAACTTCACCCTAAACTTTGTATACTGGTAGCTCCAGCATTCACAACCGTGCCTACACACTACAGTATTCAGTTAGATGTGTTGATAATAACAATTTGGATCTGTATATAATTAATTAGATAGATAAATATGTAAATAAATAGATGAGTTTGAAATTAAACAAATATTTTTGTTGTAATTTAATTGTAAAATTGTCTGATGAAAGCGAAAGGTGTGCAGTGAACATTATAGTTCTCCTGACTCTATCACATCATCAATCTTCAAAATCATTTTTACAACTTGAGTAGCTAACGAAATCTGTTGTATTTTTGAATACAAAGTTTCGTAAACACCCTCCACATACATATCACTGGGACACTAAATAAATAGCTATCTACCATATTATGGCAGTCGATTCCAATATTTTCATTTTGTTCCAGTAACTGTTTTGCCTTAGCCTTGTTAACCGATGCATAAGCATCCAATCCACTGTTATCCGCTAGAGCTAATGGCAAAGCTAGCAGAGATTCGGCAAATCCTCTAATCGCATGCTGATATACAGTGTAAAACTAAGTGAATTTTGAGTTACTTCATCCGCAGCCGCTTCTACTGCTATAGCTGCTGCAATTTCTGGAGCACCTCCTCCAGCTACAACTCTATTATCTCGGATCAAATTTCTAACGCAGCAAATTGCGTCATGGATACATCTTTCAGCTTCCTCCACCGCCATTTGGTTCCCCCCCCTTACTAGAATGGTTAGGGCTTGTGGACATTTACAGCCTAAATAAAAAGCTTTGTACCTTCTATGTAAATCACCTGTGTATTTTCAGTACTCCAAGAGATTTCTCTTATAAGTTTTGCTTCTCCGAGCTTATCTGGAGTGAGATTTTCAAATCTTGCAACTATTTTGCCACCAGTTGCAATAGCAATTAGTTCCATTTCAACCCCACCGACCCATCTAACTGCCGGAATTCCCCTTTGAGCCAGCAAGTGATTTGCTTCATCATCAAATCCCCATTGGCAAATTACCTATATTAGACATACATAACACATATATAGATCATATTAAATATGAAAAAGGTTTTATATAATCGTTAATGTGGTACACAATAGGCATAGGTACTTACAAAATTAGCTCCCGATTTTTGAACCATATCAATCATTTTAACAAAGTAATCCTGTTCACATTTCTGCAGGTTCTTAAAATGTTCGGCAGTTGTTATCTCAACTTTATTCTTAGTTTTAGGCTTAGGGGGCTCGAAAGGACATGTTAAAATGGCAATCTTGGCATGTTTTGTCTCTTTCTTCATTTGGGAGTGGCTCAGTTCTTTGTTCAGAACAATGCCCTTGACAATACAGGTATCTTCCAATCTCCCACCAGCTTTACCTTCCACCTAAGTCAGTACATCTATAGAGATTGTTTGCAATGTCGATGGCTTAAATACCTTTATTAAATCTAGGTTGACATCTTTCCTTTCCAAATCTGCCACCGATAGCACCGCTTCTACGGCAATCCTAGCAAACAATTCCTGCTGACTAGACACGACTTTTGATCCCAATGATGTATATGCTGCTCTCTCCAAGATCGATTTATCGTTGAGATTAATGGGTTTGGCAATAGACTCTAATCTTTCAATTGCAATAGCACACGCCCTGTCGTACCCATCGGCTATATGTAAAGGGTGTAGTCCTTGGTCTAGGAACTTAAGGGCTTGGGTTAACAAGGCACCAGCTAGTATAACAACTCCGGTTGTTCCATCACCCACTTCCGCATCTTGGCTTTTAGATAAATCCACTAATAGTTTGGCGCATTTATGTTCAATCTATGTTAATTGTGTCATAGTTGACTATAAATTATTTAATTTAATAATTATATATTCAATCCATAAATTGCTAATATATGTATACCTCCATCTTTTCTAGTATAGTTGCACCGTCATTAGTAACTGTAACCTCGTTATCTGCACCAACAATGATCTTATCCATTCCCTTTGGTCCGAGAGAAGTGCGGAGAGTGTCGCATACAGATTTAGCAGCGAGAATATTCGCTTTATGTGCCTCCAATCCAGTAATTCGTTTTTTTTCTTGCTCCCGAACTATCACAAAAGGGCGTCCATATTCATCTATAGCTACGTTCATGATATACTATGCCCAGCCCCACCCCTTACGACACCTATTACGCCTATTATAGTTATACTTCATAATATTTTTGGAAAAAATTAAAAATCATACATAATACACGTATTGAATGACAACAATTGTTTTGGGTGTATATCACCTTTCCAATCAGTGTCTATATACTGTTTCATCGGGTGTATCAACCTTCTCCAATTTCCTAATGTGATTTGTCCAAAAATATGAAAAGATCATTTTAGGGCGATTATGTGGACAAATTGTCACAAATTCGGTAATTTGTGGAGAATCCACAAATTTACTTGCGGGTGCTTTACACTTATTGGTTTTCACGGTCATACCATAATAATTACCATATTTAACATAAATACTATGCAATTATCGTGATTTATGTTATAAAATTAAGTAACCAGTCGATCAATTACAGTTGGAATGATTAAATTACGAATGTCACTTGCAAACAAATTAACAATACTTACGTTTAAATAGCAAAGGACGTTATGTTTCCATTATGAGGATTTACAGGGCCAGAGTGTGTTAACCCATTCCAAAACTTAGTCTCAATCTCCAACATTTCCGATAGTATGGCCTCCCCGTCATTACAGGGCCAAACTGGCACACTTCTGCCATCGATACCTCCAATAAACCAATTCTGATCAGAATCAAATGATGTGCCATTTCGTTCGCTACTTATGGATAAACTACTCAGTTTTGACATCCTATCGCCCCTTGCTGAAACACAGTAATTACCAATTGAAATCCACGCAAGTGGGCACCCACTTCTATCTCTGATACAATTTTTGCAGTAGCTATCTAATGTTGTCAATACAATTATAAAAAACATGGCATTAACCATATATAATCGTAAATATGTGCTCATTCATATACATGTAGGATATGTGGATATGCACATCGGGTCTGATTCACATGTGTGTGGTCTAAAATAGGATGCGTAAAGTGATGTATATTAGGACAAGAGTAAGGCCGGTGACAATGAACCGTTCCATACCTTTAGCATTTAAAAGCTTGGATTCTCTTTCAAACTAACAATAAATAAGTTATTTACCTTCATAGATTCCTCGACCAATCCCCTTGCCGTCCTCCCCATGTCTAATATCAATCAAACACTAACCCTGTAAAGTTTCACCCCTATTAATAATATCAGTGATATTTTTCTTCATTATATCGGTGACTTGGGTCAAATTCTCGTTGATCTTGTTCAACGCCTTTACTGAAGTTGGGTCTTGGAAGTTTTGTTTAATTTTATGTATCATGCGATCTACATTTACATTTGTGATTACCAAACTTAATAAATGCATATGGTCTATCCATAGTCTCAATGGCCGATTGATAATCCACTCCAGTCGTGCCAAAATGAATTCTAATTTCCTCCTTAAATGCATTTGAAAGTTCTCCTAAATATACAAAGGCCATTTTTTTGGGGTAGCTAGTTAGGCAAACAGTCATATAACAAATACCGCCATCTACAAAATAACTAAATTATGTTTTGCTAACTGATAAGTTAAATCTCCCTCATAAACTGAACACTTTTTATTTGACACGTCTAAGTTTCTACAAATAATCCTGGCAGTTATTTTAATCTCATTTGTGCTCTTTCCCCCGTATCTACTTTTGATAGAGTCGTCCCAAGACTCAACCAGGGGAAATCCGTCACCAGATCGGCAAATAAACGTGGCGTCACACATATCATGCCCCATCCCAATGCCATTATCATATACAATATGCATTTATTACTCATAAAGCGCAGTGATATGCAAATTTATTAAATTAAAATATCTAACAAATTAAAAATAACAGGTAATTCTGCAATAATGATTGTTATGTGCTAAAAAATTGGGGAATAATAGGGTTTATTATGTATATAACACTAATACGTTGAGAAGTTATTTTGTTTTTAAATTTCTTAATCAAATTTCACGTCACTAGTACTAACATCATAATTTCCCAGTCAAATTGGCAATAATAATATTCTCTCAGTATTCAGTTCTTTGTTAACGAGATCATTGTTTGTTTCATTATCTTATGGGAAAAACCTATTTAATGATGAATATAATGAGGTTATGGATGTGTATAATTTAAAAGTTGATAAATTTGATGGTGTTTCGCTGAGCTCAAATAATGATGATAACATGCTGGACTCAAAACAATCATCATTATCTCCCTCATTTTCATCACCAAAATCCATTGTATGTAGACGAATCTTGCGAGATGACAGTGATTTATATTCCGAGTTCGTTGAAATGTCTGATTCGGATCTAAATACTGTGTTACCTAAATGTCAGTTTGATAATTATATCGAATGCTGTGGCAGTAAAGGTGTAAGTGACGACCCCTTCTCGTCACTACCTTTTAAATCTTTCGTTGGTGATGAATTTTCGGAATGTAATTTAACCGATTTCTCTCACATGCCTTTTACAGATTTGATAAAGGATGGCGTCAGTAAATTAAAATGTTCAAAATTGGATTCTATTAAAGATGAATTTAAGCATGCTATTTCATTTGAAAAATTAAGAAACAATATTTCAAACACAAATGTGGAACATGGCATGTCGAAGTTATATGGTTTATCTGAATTTTTCAATTGTCAACCATCCATCCCTGAACGTATTGGTGCAGTGCGATTCTTCGTAATAATTTTATCATTTCTAATGTTTTCGAGAATAGATACATCAAGAGTATATCATTACATTCGTGGGCAGCCATTCATCAAACTATACGTCATTTTCAACATGTTAGAGATGTTTGAGAGGCTATGTAGAACACTGGGTAGAGATTTATTTGATCTCCTATCAAAATCTATGCTGCAGTGTTTGGAAACTAGCAATAGCAAGAAGCAACGTGACTCAAATAAATTGTCCAAACAAACTATTAGTTACTATTTCAGTAAAGACAATCACTCAGATGCTAATTTTAATCTTGATGAAGTAGAAAGCGCGACTGAAAGTGATACCTATAAATGGGTAAGATTTGGATTGATATTTTTCTTAGTAACATTACACTCGCTTATTCACACTTTTATGCATCTAATCAGAGTTATGAGTTTAAACATTGCAATCAACTCTTCTGAGGTAAGCACTGGTATATTTACTGTGTATGTTATTGTAAATTTCAGTATTTATATTATGTATGATGGCAATAATAATGTAGGCTGTGATGTTTTTGCTGCTTGTTACGAATAATTTTTCCGAACTAAAATCGTCGGTTTTTAAAAAATATTCAAACGTGTCACTATTCATGATTGCAGCATCGGATTCTGTGGAAAGGTTTCACTTTTTTAGTGATGCTTTTCTCGTTTTCCTTAAAATGTCCACTAGTTATAATAGACTTAAGTTGTGATTTGATCATGATATCTGATCTTCTTTCTTTTCATATTTATTATATGTAGTTCCTATGTATTTCCGCGTTTGCGGTTCAATGATTAATGAATGACTTACTCCAGTAAATTCTTATAATAACTGCATTGTTATTAATAATTTTATTTAACAAACTTATGAGAATTGAATGGGAGGATTTTTTCGGGTAATAGTCTGTTATTTTCATTAGTTTCATATGCATGGCCTGTTGTTTCAGTCAATGGCAATCCTTCCAATTTACTAGCGTTAATATCTAATGTGTGAGCGGTGTAATAATCAGTTAACTTTAATCCATAATTTAAACCTGTTGGTAATGGAAATTTTATATTGTAACTGTAATTGAATTGGTGATAATGTTAAATCTTGACACTTATGTTATTTAAATAGTAATACAAATAAATGGAATAATCACAGAATAAAATGTTATTAAATATTCAAAAAATATACTAACAAAAATAGTACTCATTATTATAAATTCTTATGTTTTAAATGGTATTTCTCTTGTTTTTTTGTTAATAAATATGAGCGTACTGGATTAACAAAAGAACATTGTAATGAAGAAAATGTGTAAAAGTAGATAACATTAAGGACAATAATTTGGAAATTTGTCTGAAATAATTTAACGAGGTGTAATGCGTAAAATAGCTTAATGAAGTATAATATTATTTGTATATAATTCAAATTTTCATAAATTAATATAATAGTTATTATAAATACAAAATAATTAATTACAGAACAGTGTATTGTTAGCCATTTCAGATTGCAAATACATAGTTTTACATACATTTTTATTAAAATATTTCAAATCAATGTTTTTGTCTTTATATACAATATTACAATTATACACTATAATTATAATATTCACCAAAACTACACAAAGTCATCCTCTACATTATATCAATATAGCATGCCATTACATTAATATTTACAACACATAACAAACAATCTTAACATATACATAATATCTTTACTAGTCAATAATTATTTATGTCATTTGTTATAATATACAATCATTGTATATTCTGTATTCATTCGATATACAATATACAAACATCCTTTTACTTCATTTATTTCGGTTAGATTTACATATTTCAATATTCAAATATATCCCCCTATTACTTTGATTATATTTCCATATATATATCAATTTCTTTATTTAAGAGTGAGCTTCTCATGTTTAATATTGTGTAAATTTGGTACTATATAATAATGTATACATCTGTTATTGCATTCAAGCTATAGTTAATATTAAAAAAACAGAAAGAGTTAGTGCCTTAAGTCCTGGAATTATTACATTAGATACGTTGGTATTTTGGGCTATTTTGTTGATTATGGAAAGAACAGATTTGAAGCTTGAAATAATATAATTGTCAATAACATAACCACTATCTCTAATGTTGGAAACCAAGACGTCAATAATTTTATTAACTTCTTCAATTGCACCTTTCACTTCATTGGCCATGTCCTCAAAATGAGTGTTATAATCGCCATCCCTGTTAAAGATCTTAATCTTCAAAGCAATTGCCCTAGATCTGTAATTGTTGAATACTTCCTTGATATCCTCAATGGTATTGTCACCACCGAATTCACTGATTAAATAATTTACTAATGAACCGCAAGGTGCAAACAAGATCTGAAAAAAGATACCAGCCTTCCTTTTCTTACATTCATACTCAAATTCTATAGCAGCATCACCCTCCAATGTATCATAGGCCTTGTGGTACACTTCATCAACCAATGAAATATATTTGGAAAGGGCATTGGGTACTTTTTCAAATACCTCAATAATTTCCTTTTTATTAATAAAGAATTCAGATTCAGGAATATATATTTTAATTTCATTTTCCAATTTGTCCTTCTCCTTGTTCTTCTCTTCAATGTAGTCTTTGTAACCATCATGCTTCTTATCTAGTTTCAGTTTCTCAACACTAAGATTGTATATATAATATGAATCAGGTTTAATAAACAAAACAAATAGATTAAGTTGCTGAAGAAGCTTATATTCAAATCCTTTACTAGTCTCACTAGGCCAGCAGTTCCACTAGGACCGCCATCTGTATCACCAGGAAAAGCTGATACACTCATTAAAAAGAATGTAAAAGAAGGAATTAATATCGATTTAAATAATAACATCTTTATACACAATATTTATTGGTATATATTTATGTATTATAGTAAAAATATTATGGTAGTAATTAAAATATTTGAAGTAATCTTCAGATGATATAAATTCAAGTTATAAATTGTATCAATTTATATTCTTGTTAATTATTAAGTTATAACAAACTTAATGTATGAAATTATGTGTTTAATAATACTGTTGACTGGGTTAGGATCTATTGCATGTTTATTGTTTAATAATATGCTCACACATCGTTTGATAATAATCACATAACATTAAGCTTAATTACCACATTTATGTTACTACATTTATGTTACCACACTATCTTAGTATACATATTACCATTTGACAACATTTTTATTATGACTGATCCATTTGTGTTTATCATCATCCATAATACGTATGCTAATTTCAACATATTTTATTGTTTATAATTATTACAAATTAATTATACCTGAATATGTAATATTTGTGATTATAATATGTAATTGTGGTCATCATTGTGTTATTCTAAACTAAACTATATAACTTTGGTAGATACAACACTCCATTTCCATTATAATATAATGGATTAACTATATTTCTGTATGGATAAATTACAAATATAAAATCATATATTTGTATTTGTAATTTTGAATTATACAATTATAATATATAAAAAATAAGATCAAATTGTTTATCAATTATTAATTTATAGATAAATATTATCAGTTAATGTAGATAAAAATGAAGACATTAATTTGAAAGTTTTAATAAAAATGTATGTAAAATATGTATTTACAATCTGAAATAACTAACAATACACATTTGTAATTAATTATTTTGTATTTATAATAATTAATTATATTAATTTCTGAAATTTTGAATTATTATAAATAATATTATACTTCGTTAAATTATTTTAGATAAATTTCCAAATTCTTATCCTTAATGTTATCTACCTTTACACATTTTTCTTTCTTGCAATGTATTCTTGCTAATGCTACATCCTCATATTCATATTTATGATTTTCTAATTCTTTACGCTCAGATTTATGATTTTTTTTGCGAAAACAAAAACAGGTAGTAGATTCTGTAGATTCGGTAGGTTCACTATCATTTAATTTATAATAATTAATACCATTCTTGTCATTATGTTCATTGCATCTTCTATCATATTTTATTTTGTGATTATTCCATTTATTTGTATTATTATTCATTGAGTAGAAGTAATTGTAGTAATATATTTCTGTAGAAACTATAAATTCAACTAATACTGGATTATTATGCTTGCAAGTAATGATGGATATAATATTGACAGTACCAATTGTTGGTAATTTAGCATTGTCATCAAATTCAATTATATAATCAGAAAATTTGATTTTATCAATTTTATTTGGATGTGATAATTTATTTCGTTGTGATTTATCTATCCTGTATTCAAATAGTCCTGTTGAAGATTCACCAGTAGAACTAAAATTCAATAAAAACTTAGCTTTAATTAGATTATTATTTGATGTATTTGTAATAGTATTATCAGTGTCAATGTTAGTTGGTACTGATTGTGATTCCACCGATAATTCATATGTTATGTCATCAGTGGCACCACTGCTGCTAGTTGGATTAATCAATGTATTGTTGTCAAATACAACTGGAGTATTTACAGACATTAACTGTTTCACATAAATTTCCAAATTCTTATTCTCAATGTTATCTACATTTACATTTACACATTTCCCTTCATTACAATGTATTCTTGCTAATACTGTATCCTCATATTCATTTTCATTAGTTAAAATAGTACTATGCTCAACAAATAAATTTTTATAATAAATAGTATTATTATCATCTGTATATTCTTCTTTATATCTTCTATCATATTTTATTTTGTGATTATTCCATTTATTTGTATCATTATTCATTGAGTAGAAGTAATAGTAGTAATATTTTTCTGTAGAAACTATAAATTCAACTAATACTGGATTATTATGCTTGCAAGTATAGATATATATAATATTGACAGTACCAATTGGTAATTTAGCATTGTCATCAAATTCAATTTATATAATCAGAAAATTTGATTTTATAAATTTTATTTGGATGTGATAATTTATTTTGTTTTGATTTATCTATAGTGGATCTAAACCCTATTGTTAAAGGTTCCATCCTCAAATTCACGGTACCTAACAAAATTGGCATTAATTATAGTACCAGTGTATGTATTTGTTGTAATAGTATTTATCAGTGTCAATGTTAAGTGGTTCCTGGTTGTGATTCCCCTAAATGAAAACTCCATTTTAATTCACACAATACACCTGCTTTTCATTTAAAAAAATACATTAAAATTGA